>NW_020838044.1:2231402-2740438 GCF_003676395.1 Aethalodelphis obliquidens | reverse complement strand
ATAGAATTAGAAAGAATTATATTGAATATATAATAATTATATATAAATATATATTATATATATAAATATATTTATATATAATATATAATATATATAATATATATAAATATATATATTTAAATATATTTATATATTCAATATAATTCTTTCTAATCCTACATATTTTATTTTATACATTTTAAAACACTATTCTAAGTGGGAGTCACGGGCTTCCAAGCTGCCCATAGTACAAAAATACCTAAAAACTCCTGAAGCAGAGTGAGGAGACTTAGAGAAGAGACTAGGTTCAGTGAGGTACAGGGTCATAAGTTCAGGCTAGCCAAACTTAGCTAGGACCTTAGGCTGGACACATTCGGGGGAAAAGTTGTCAAAAAGAAGCAGAAGCAGCTGAAGCGGCCAATTAGAGCAGGCAGAGTGCAGTGCCTGGGGTCACACAGAACAACAGGACTAATGCTGTTAGTGGCTGTTCCCACAAGAAGGGGTCACAAGGTGAACTGGCTCCTGATCCGGATCCAGGTAGATTCCATCCTAGGCCCCTGAGTCTCCCTAACCCACAAACAACTTGTACCCCATCTACCTCATCTTCAGAACTCGCTGGATTTTTAAAACCAAGGACCAGGTTCCCATCAGTCCTTGAATCTTGAGTCCCCACCAAGTTACTTCTATCCCAACTGTCTAACTGAGGTTCCAATGACTGATCACGAGACCTCTTTATTCTACAACTGGAAGACGTAGTTAAATGGAAGACATGATTACAATGTATCAGAGACTATCAAGTACCTAAGAAGAAACACCCCACAACCTGGACCCGTCACCCGCGGTCACCCTGACACAGTCCGCGTCACAAACTCTCGCTCACAGCCGCTGCCCTTGAACTTACCCTTGAACGCGGCCCTGCTCTCTCCTTCAGCTTGCACCTTGTTCCTCTCCTTCCCCACACAGTGAGCTTCTAGGTAGATAGACCACCTTCCTCTCCTCCTTTCCCCTCCTCAGCCTCTCCAGCCTCACTTCTCTTCCTACCCCACCAGTGAAACCACTTCCTCTAAGCTGCCCTTGTCCTCTAAATGCCAAATACACAGCGAAAATTAACACCATATTGTTAAGTCAACTATACTTCAATAAAATTTTTTAATTAAAAGATAAAAAATAGGGAATTCCCTGGTGGTCCAGTGGTTAAGACTCCATGTTCACTGCCGAGGGCCCAGGTTCAATCCCTGGTTGGGGATCTAAGATCCCACAAGCCATGAGGTGTGGCCAAAATAAATTAATTAATTCAATAAAATATTGTTTTAAAAAAATAAACAGGGACTTTGCCAGTGGTCCAGCGGTTAAGACTCTGCACTCCCAATCCAGGGGGTGCGGGTTTGATCCTTGGTCAGGGAACTAAGATCCTGCATACCACACAGCCAAAAAAAAAGAAAAGAAAGAAAAAAACTTAAATTAAAATAATAAAAAGCAAAAAAAAAAGCCAAATACAAAGAGCTATTTTCAATCCACATCTGGCGCACTTGCAGGTGTTGACACAGGCACCTACTCTTTCTTTAAATTCTTCTCTTACTTTTCATGACATCGTTTTCTCCAGGTCCCCCCATCCTTCTCAATCTCCTCCAGAGATGCCCTGGGGCTGCACTCCCACTAGCCCCCTGTCCCTCCACCCGCACCCAAGGGAGCTTCACAGCCACCTACGTTCTGATGACCCCCGACTTTTCTCCACCCCGACCACCCCAGCTCCTGCCTGTCTAGCCAGCAGCCCATTGGATGTCACACGCTGATAGCCGGGCACCTCACTTTCACATGCCCCTTCCTCCAGCATCCTTTATCACTCTCACGCCTAAACCCACTCATATTGCTCAGGGTTCTTAGTTGCAAATAACAGAATCAGTCCGCTGGCTTAAGCAAAAGGGAATTAATAAAGATTAGTAAGTAGTTCACTGAATGGCTTGGGGTCTGGAGAAACAGGATGGAGTTTCACATCCAGGAGCAGTGCCCAGAACCACACAACAGAATCGGCTAACAAGGAAAGTGTCTCCCCCGGGCTAGATCGGCTGACATCCAGGCCCCACGCAGAGCCACTTTCTTCCTGCTGCTTCGTTCCTACAGAAGGGAAGGCACACGTGGGCTGGTTACAGGGCGCAGGTCCCACACGTGCCCTTCTGCAAGGACCCTGGGAAGTAATCAACTCATAACTGAACACCGGGAAGATGTTCAAAGCTCTTGCGCAGCTACAAAGCATGGGTGCCCGCCGCCCCATCCTTCCTGCTGTGTTCCCTTCTCCAATAGTGACACCGCAACACACTCAGTGGCCCAACCTGGGAGTTTCCTAGATTCCTGAATTTCCCTGCTTTCATCAGTCATGTCATCCTGTCACTCAGCCCTCCCCTGGACCTCAGACTCTACCACCATTTCCGTCTTCACCACCAGCATCTCCTAACATCTTCCTGACTGGCCCCCTCCTTCCAGGCTTACCCATCTTCCATACAGCCCAGAGATCTGGTCTTCACTCTCGGAGATTCAAAGTTCTCCAAGGAGTCCTCACCAACCTCAGGATCAAGCCCAAACTCCTCGGGCCGGCAGCCAAGGGTGTGAATGGCCCAGCCCTGCTCCCCCTCCAGCTTCATCTCCATCACCACCACCCTCACACATTCCCCTTTCCAGCAACACAAAACCGCTCACAGCTCCTCCTTGGGCCAATCTGCTTGGTTCCTCCATACCTTCCACATGCTGGTCTCCTTCCTTCTTGTCTGGGTGCATAAGCCTTAGGTTTCCATCCCAGTCCGGCCACTTACTGATGGGTATAAACTTGCACAAGTTATCACACCTCTCTGAACCTCAGTTTTCTCTTCTGAAAAATGAGAATGATACCCTCCTCCCAGGTGCATTGTGAAAAGTACATGACACAACCGGGCAGAGTGCTTAGACACTATTGCAGGTTGAAAGGTGGCCCCCAAAAGACATGACCCCATCCCACTCCAACCTGTGAATGTGACCTTATTTGGAAAAAGGGTTTTTGCAAATGTAATTAAGTAGAGGATCTTGACATGAGATCATCCTGGGTTACCCAGTGAGTCCTAAGTCCAATGGCATGTGTCCTTATTAGGGAGAAAAGAGGAGAAGGCCATGTGAAGATGGAGTTATGCTATCACAAGCCAAGGAATGCTAAGAGCTACCAGCAGCTAGAAGAGGCAAGGGAAGATTCTCCCCCAGAGCCTAGGAGGGCAAATGGCCCGGCCAACACCTTGATTTCAGACTTCTGGCCTCCAGAACTGTGAGAGAATACATTCCTGTTGTTTTAAGCCATCAGGTTTGGGGCAACTTGTTAGGCAGCCATAGGAAACTAGCACAGACACTCACGCAAAGGCTATCTATCTCTTTCTGTTCCTCATCTCTTCCAGCGGGGGTCCCATCAGGGATGCTCCTGGAATGGGGACCCACACGGCCAGGTTCTGGCCACCCGACAGCACATCAAAACACCCCATTTCCTCTACAAGCAATCGCCACAGACATGGTCTCTCTGACGAGCACGTTTGAATAGAGACATTGCTCTGCCCTCACCTCGAGAAGTGAACAGGCTTCTCAGACGGTCCAGAGCAAGTGAACCCAGGGGACCAGAAATAAACAGATAGTCCACCAGCTTCACCGCTCAGGGGTCAGGCAGGATGACTAGTTCTCATTTATCTTGGCTTCTTGAAGACGCCCCAGGAATTTACAGCTTATGTTTGTTTGTTTATTTATTTTTCTTTTTTTAAAATTTATTTATCTTATTTATTTATTTTTGGCTGGGTTAGGTCTTCACTGCTGCAAGCGGGCTTTCTCCAGTTGCAGTGAGCAGGGGCTACTCTTCGTTGCAGTGTGCGGCCCTCTCATTGCGGTGGCTTCTCTTGTTGTGGAGCATGGGCTCCAGGCTCACAGGCTTCAGTAGTTGCTGCATGTGGGCTTCAGTAGTTGTGGCTCGCAGGCTCCAGAGCGCAGGCTCAGTAGTTGTGGCGCACGGGTTTCACTGCTCCGCGGCATGTGGGATCTTCCCAGACCAGGGCTCGAACCCGTGTCCCCTGCATCGGCAGGCGGATTCCTAACCACTGTGCCACCAGGGAAGCCCCTGTTTGTTTATTTCGTAACCTCTTCTAAGAAAAAGGAACCCTTTTTTCCTCATGGAAATCTGAGGGCCCGGTGGCATCTGATTATTTTAAACTCCTCCATTTATTAAACTCCTCCATCACGATTCCTCAGGGTCTACATAGGAGCTTAAAGTCCCAGGCATTGGAAGGACACTGGTGTCACTGCCCAGAGTTACGATAGGCCCGGGCTGGCCGACGGCGTCCAGGAGAAGCCAACTATGGGAAGGAGAGGCCTTTCATTCCACTCTCGCCAGCATCCACTGTAGGTACCCCTTGGCATTTTCACTCTCAAGTCTGAGTCCCAAGGCAACCTAGTGTCTCCCTACCTCCTCACTCCACAGAGAAGGAGCTCAGCTCAGAAGGGTTATGGAATCTCCTGAAGCCACATCACAAGACAGCAGCAGAGCCCAAACTCTCCATCCAGCTATGGCAGAGGAAGAAGAGAAGGAGGTGTAGAACGAAGAAGCCTGGTTTTGGATCCTGGCTCTGCCACTTACATTAGCCAGGATTCCCTCACTCCTCCCCTCCCGTGTTTTTGAGACGCCCAAAGGGAGAGGGCGTGCTAACACACTTGCCAACTGTGATGTCTTTCCCGGAAGTGGGACATCGGTCCTCAGCCCAGAGGGAGCCCCCATCATTTAGGTCTAAAGTCGAAAACGACAGTAACATGACCATCTTCTCAGGTCTTGGGGTTGGGACTCTTCCGTGTTGGTTTGGCAGAAGCCTGGAAAGGAGGTGGCCATGCCCGCCCATCATAAGCCGTGCTTGTTCCGCCTCAGTGCCTGGCCAGCATCAGACCCAGGATGCGGGCTCACTTGGGAACTGCCAGGCTGGCAGATCAGCCAGTAAGGACTGAAGAAGGGACACAGAGGAGATCAATAAACTCCACTGTCTTCTCCCAGCCCCACCACATTATCCCATCCCATGGCCCCTCCCCTGTCCCACTCTGGGGCTCTCCCACTCACCCACAAAGCCAGGTTTATTGCTGTCCAGTCCAGCCCTTTCCCTGCTCCATGGAGGTTCATATTCGAGGGGCTCTGGGGCACAAGAGGGACAGGACAGCAAGGGGCCTTGAGCCCAGAGGCTTGCTCCACGGTCTGGACTTAGGGAGAATGCCTGGGGGCCCTTGTCTCTTAGACTGTGTTCCCAAACTGTGGGGATCCGAGTTGAGTTTGAAGGTTAGATGATGGGCAGGACAGTTTCCTACCCCACCTGCCTTAGAGTCCTTGGGTCCCACCCAGAAATGCTGCCTGCTAATCTCCTGACCACCTGTCTCCCCAGACAGCCCATGAGTTGTCCCTTCTCCCACCACCCTCACCCCTCAGCTTCCAGACCCTCTAGCCCTAGGTGGCAGAGTCCCAGAACCTGCGCTGCCTCCCCATCTCACCACAGGCCCATTTGTAGCCAGAGGGGGTATGTGGGCTGTTTTAGGGGAGGTCTTGAAATGGCAACCAAGCAACCAAGTGAGGGAGAGGTGAGGGGGCTTTAGATGCTTAGCCTGGAAAAGCAGGCATGAAGGCGACCTCAGTAGCACTCCATTACTGAGCCGTCTACAGTACCACCTGATTTAATGCTTACCACAGTCCTGAGGAGGTATCATTACCCACTTCATAGCTGAGAAAATGGAAGCTTGGTAATTATCCAAGTCAAACAGATGGCAAGTCACAGGGCTGGAATCTGACCCCCAGTCTGACTTTAAACGCCTACTCCCAGCCACCATGCTACACGGCCTCTTACGTAGGAGAAAGGCTGCTAGAAGGAAGGTGGCTGATGCTCGCTCTGCGTTGCTTCAGGGGGCGAAAAGCGGGATGACAGTGTGGAAGTTACTGGGAGAAGGTTTGAGCCCAGGACAAGGAAGACGATTCCAGCAGGTAGAGATATGAGCTGCACAGAGGCAGGGAGCCTCTTGTTTCCAGATGTGTTCAAAACAGGAACACGGTTCCAGGAACACGGCTGCTTACTGTCTGGGAGAGAGGCAGAGACAATTCTTGCCTTTGGTAGCTTTTAAGATCCTAAGAGACTGAATATACAAATGGGCAGTGGCCAGACCATATATAAAAAGAGAACTCTGACCCCCAATATCTGAAGCCACCAGCCCAGGAACTCACCCCTTAGCTAGAGTAACTGTCCCAGGAAGCTGGTTAGAAGTCAGGCTTGTAGGAAGCGTGCTTGCTGTCTCTAGCAATAGTCCAAGAAGCCCAACGATAACCTGCATAAACAATCAGCTCCAGATGCCCAGGACTGGATTAATAACGAACAGCTTCCCTAATTTTTGACCAACCAGAGAAAGTCAAATATACTCCCCTAGCCAATCACACAGGATGCCTCCTGTCGGCTCACCTACAGCTTCCCTCAGCCAGCGGTCTCCAAACGGGGCACACCTGAAGCCTTCTTTTTCCCACTGTAGAGCTTTCCCACTCTTCTGCCTGCCTTTGTGTCCCTGCCAAAACCCAAGGCTGGTGGCTGACTCCCTTGCAATAGTAAGCTCAGAATAAATAGTCTCTGCTTTCCTCCTTTGGTCTTTGTTCATTTCCATAGTCCTTGCGAATGCTAAGGGTCAAATGTCTGAGTGTGTGTATGAGACAGGGAGAGAGATGTGTCTGTGATTTTATGTCTGTGTCCGATGGTGCACAGTCAGTTACATACACAGAAACCTCCTGTTATTCTTGCTTGGCGAGCCCTGCTCCTAGGCCCAGGTCACTGATTTTCCGGACCTTGGACAAGTCCCTCATAGCAGGCTCTGTTGGGGCCTCATGACAGATGTCACATCCCCTGGGCTTGTCTCTGATTTCAGGGTCAGCTGAGATGGAAAGTTCCACACGAGCTCAGATTTACCTGTGCTGACAGGGTCGGTCTCCGGAAGACCACTTCTTCCCATCTGAGACCCCAACATCTTCTCTGCCCTGCAGGAGCTCAGCCTGCAAGTACAGGGAGTTAATTTCTACCCAGTCCCAGGAAGCCTTCAACCAGGAGGATGGGAGCCAGCCGATAAATGCTCCAACCAACCTAGAAGACCCTGGAAGAATCCAGGCTGTATCAGAGAGAACACATTTTTCATTAGCATTCCCTCCTTCCCTGCCTCCTTTCCCCTACTCCTCACTCCTATTTGCTAGAATCACCTCCCAAATAAACCACCAGCAACCACATGTTTGTCTCAGCCTCTGCTTCTGGGGAAACCCAAGACAGCTTGCCACTCACCATCTTCAGACTTCATCTGCATCCTCCACAAAATAGGAGTTTGCAGACGCTGTGCCTCAGGGACTCTCCTGGGGGAGGGGGAGCTCCCACGGCTAGTGAGGTCCAGCCAAGGGCCCCTACCCTGTCCCGCAGAGCAGCTACCCTCAGCTGTCACATCCTGGGGTTCCATGTCAGTTCACTTTTTCAAAGGACTTGTGCTTTGACTTGTTAAAAGACCACTGGGCAACTGGTCTTGAATATTCCCTTAAAGCCCTAGAGGCAGTTCTAGAAAGGAGAGCCCAGTCCCCCAGGACACCTGCTGAGGTGGAGTCCCCTCATCTGGGTGGCATTACTGAGGCCTCCTCTCCATGGACATGCTCAGAGCCCTCTGCCTGTCTAGCCATGAGGTTACATCAGAAATACTGTATGCTAACACATATATATGGAATCTAAAAAAAAAAAGGTTCTGAAGAACATAGGGGCAGGACAGGAATAAAGATGCAGACGTAGAGAATGAACTTGAGGGGGAAGGGTAAGCTGGGACGAAGTGAGAGAGTGACATGGACATATATACACTACCAAATGTAAAATAGCTAGTAGGAAGCAGCTGCATAGCACAGGGAGATCAGCTCGGTGCTTTGTGTCCACCTAGAGGGGTGGGATAGGGAGGGTGGGAGGGAGATGCAAGAGGGAGGAGATATGGGGGTATATGTATACATATAGCTGATTGACTTTGTTATACAGCAGAAACTAACACACCACTATAAAGCAATTATACTCCAAGATGTTAAAAAAAAAAAAAAAAAAGAAGCATGGGGTTAGTATGTGCCCTTGGCTGGATATTTCCAACAAATTTCTGAACATTCCTATCTGGGATGGATTTCTTCTTCCCATAAGAGTATCTCCCAGGCACCAGAAATCTCTCTGGTTCATGAACTGGTTGGTTCCCCTATAAATGTCAAAGCCACCCGTCTATGGGAGCCTAGCAATGTCTTTGAAGTGGCAGCAGCCATAAACAGGCTCGTGCTGCCTTGCTAACAGCAGGGCAGGGAGGTCTGGGAGACAGTTGGGCGACTTCAGCCTGCTTGCACTCTAATTACTCCCAGCTCAGCAAGAGGATGGCCCAGAGATGGAGCACAAGGAAGGCAATTGCTAACAGTCAGAGGCCCAGAAACAGGGAAACCTGTGGTGGGCCAGACCGCCTTTCCTGGGCAGCTGGAGAGATTTCCTCCCCTTTGTGCAGGTCAGAGCAGGGTCCTCTGGAGAGGAGAACCCGGCGATCAGTACTCCCAGAGAGTTCCCATCTGGTCCAGTCCACACAAGCAAATTCCTAGGCATAGATGGAGCTTGAGCCAAAGGAAACTCAGGGTCAGGAGGAAGGTGGGTAGAAAGCCCCTGAGTGGCTACAGCCCCTAATCCTGCCCCTGAGTTCTCGGAGGGGGGTCTCCTCTGGTCCTTGGTTTTCCATCCATGGAATGAGGTGGACGTCCCTCTGAAAGTCACAGACTGTTAGCATAGCAGCAGCTCAGAGGTCTTCCTTCACTTTGACAAGAGGCAGGGGACTTGCTGGGCTGGGTTGTGGTGGAACCTACAGTGAGGGCCGGGACTCCTGCCCCAGCCCAGCATGCCTCCGCCTCCCAGCATGGACCCTCCTGAGACTGACTCTGCCGGCCAGCTTTCTTCTGGCCAGACTCCTGCTCAGCCGGCACTCCCAGGTCACTACCAAAAACTGGTTTCATGGCCCCTCTTGTTAACTCAAGGCATCTGCCCTAGCCTCTCATCACCTAGCCTCTCAGGTAGGTAGGTGACACCCAAACCAAGGGACAGCACTGTTACAAACCGACCTCCTTAAAAAGCTATTTCGGGCTTCCCTGGTGGCGCAGTGGTTGAGAGTCCACCTGCCGATGCAGGGGACACGGGTTCATGCCCCGGTCCGGGAAGATCCCACATGCCGCGGAGCGGCTGGGCCCGTGAGCCATGGCCGCTGAGCCTGCGCGTCTGGAGCCTGTGCTCCGCAACGGGAGAGGCCGCAACAGTGAGAGGCCCACGTACCGCAAAAAAAAAAAAAAAAAAGAAGCTATTTCTATGTGAAAAATGAATGGTGCTTTTATTTCACAATGTATACAAACATCAAATCATTACATGGTACACTTGAAACTAATATAATGTTATATGTCAATTATACCTTGAGAAAAAGAAGAAAGAAAGAAAGAAACAAAGACAGAAACAAGAAAGAAAGGAAGAAAGAAAGAAAGAAAAAAGGAAAATAATCAGTGCTCTAGAGCAGTTTTTCAAACTGTTTTACTATGATCTACCTTAAGAAATAAATTATAGCCCAGCACCCACAAGTATGGATGTATGTTTATATAAAATTGAAAGCTTTCATTCAGTAATACTCATTCTTGTCACATGCAATGCACTCTGATATTTTCTGATACTCTAGTCTGTTTCATCCTTTAATGCTTGTTGCAACTCTTTAGTCAGGGATCAGTAAACTTTTTCTGTAAAGGTCTACTTAGTAACTGTTTAAGGCTTTGAGGACCATATAATCTCTGCTGTAACTACTCAAGGTTTCCATTGTGGTGGGAAAGCTGCCATAGATGACAGGAAAGAAATGGGCCCTGCTGTGCTCCAATAAAACTTTATTTACAAAAATGGGTGGTGGGCTGAATTTGGCCTGTGGGCCATAATGTAACCTGATTTCATGACCAACAATGGGTTAAACCATAGTTTGAAAAACACTGCTCTAGAAGACCATTTCCCACATCTTTCCTCCTAACAGAAACCAAATTTCGTTCAGTGTGTACCTCTTCTCCACATAGCACAACCCCCAGGGAGCTTACAAACTGTGACTCAGGAAAGGGACGGTTACTCCTCGTACCAGCGCTGGGTATACATAGGTCAAATCAGCCCATCACGTCACTCACCCAGTAACCACTGTGGCTCCAGGGTGGATGCAGGACTTAAGTTGGCCCAACCAGCCTAAAGAGAAGGACGTAAAGTCTGTGCTTGGAGAGTGTTTTGTTTCTCCCGGATGATACCCAGGAGCATGGTGCCTGTTTCTCCCGTCATTGGGATTGGAGGATTCGGCCTATCAAGGTAACCAGTCTTCGGAAAAATCCAGTGCCGAGGATGACAGAGCGGAAAGATGAAAAGAATCTGGATCCCTGATTTGACCACATGTTAAGTTGCTTTAAGTCAGTGCTTTCTATTTCTGGTGGCCAAAAGTACCCTGACACCAGGGCTGCCTGTCAGGGGGCTTGGGCCTCCATCCACAGATGGAACCTTGCTCCATTCCAAACAGGTTCAAGCTTCTGGCGAAAGACCCATCCTCACTCTAAGCAGCTGAGGCCTCAAGCCTCCACATCCACGGACCAGTGCCCCTCTCCCCCAGCGGTACCCGTGCTACAGAAACCAGTGGCCTTCAGGACGTTGTAGGCTCTGAGTCTTCCCTTATACATGCTGGGAAGAGTAGGTTGGCACACTCTGAAATCAGGACCAGCTCACTTCAATTTTTTATTTGAAAAAATAAAAAGGCCTCCCATTAGCCTTCAGCTGATGAAAGACAGGCTCAGCAGGAAATTTACATCTATCAAATGGGCTATTATTGGGTAAGTAAACAAGGAGGCCATTAGATTGGGGTGGTTCTGATGCCTTGGTAGCTACCTAAGCACCCCCAAACCTAAGTCAGAATCAATGTACTCGAAACTGAGAAAATGACACTTAGGGACAACCGATCACAAACAGCAACTGAGCTTTCCCAAGTCAGGCAACTGCTTCAGCTACAGCCAAGCAAGTAATTCCTTCATTTTGCTTCAACATCTTCTCTATAAAAAGTTTGCCCCTAGCTCCTGTCAGTGGTGTGCTCTTAACCACCTTTGGTTTTGTGCTGCCTGATTCGGATGGATATATGTTCAAATACGCTCGAAAATTTTTAATGTGCCTCAGTTTCTTTGTAACACGGAACAGAAACTCTTAATTTAAATGGGAGATATCGGACATCCAAGCTGACTCTTCCCTTTGACCCGGGAAAGAGTTTCTCGTTCAGGCTGCTAAGAGCAAGGATAAAACAGAGAATTTAACACTGAACTGTGCATTCAAAAGATAATTAAAATGATAAATTTTATGTTATGTATATTTTACCACCAAAAAGGAAAAGGAGAAGCAGGGAAAAGAGATAAGTGAGGGGCTGTGAGGGCAGCAGGGCAGGGGGCCAGCAGGGCAGGGAGAGAGCATGTTGACATCGTACATAACCTCCTTAGAAAGGCAGCCATGAAATACTCCTGTGAGTCTGTTGACATGACTTCACTTCCAGGAAGGCCTGGGTGGGGACTGGCTCTGGGGACATTAGGCTGATGAACTGGAAATACGGGGAAAGGCCCGGGACTGAGTCAGTAGCAGCAACCAAAGCCAGACTCTTCCAGTAGGCCTCTTTCTCCCACGCCCCAGGCTTCCACGTCACACCCCTACCCCTACCAACACTGCCATGAACTGGGAGGCCAGGAGGAGCATCCTTTTATTTACTCATGTATGTATGTATGTATGTATGTATGTATGTATGTATTTTTATTGAAGTATAGTTGATTTACTATGTTGTGTTAGATTCAGGTATACAACAAAGTGATTCAGACAGATAGATAGATAGATACATACATACTCTTTTTTCATATTCTTTTCCATTATAGTTTATTGCATGCTATTGAATATAGTTCCCTGTGCTATGCAGTAGGTCCTTGGTGAGTATCTGTTTTATATACAGTAGTGTGTATCTGTTACTAATCCCAAACTCTTAATTTATCCCTTCTCCCTCTTTCCCCTTTAGTAACTATAAATTTGCTTTCTATGTCAGTGCCTCTATTTCTGTTTTGTGAATAAGTTCATTTGTTTTGTTTTGTTTTGTTTTTTACATCTTTATTGGAGTATAATTGCTTTACAATGGTGTGTTAGTTTCTGCTTTATAACAAAGTGAATCAGTTATACATATACATATGTTCCCATATCTCTTCCCTCTTGCATCTCCCTCCCTCCCACCCTCCCTATCCCACCCCTCCAGGCGGTCACAAAGCACTGAGCTGATCTCCCCGTGCTATGCGGCTACTTCCCACTAGCTATCTATTTTACGTTTGGTAGTGTGTATATGTCCATGCCTCTCTCTCGCTTTGTCACAGCTTACCATCTTTTAGATTCCACCTATAAGTGGTATCATATGCTATTTGTCTTTCTCTTTCTGACTTACTTTACTTAGTATGATAATCTCTAGGTCCAGCCATGTTGCTGCAAATGGTATTATTTCATTCTTTTTTATGACTGAGTAGTATTCCATTGTATATGTATACCACATCTTCTTTATCCAGGAGAAACAATCTATTGGGAAATTCCTGTCAGCAGGTGCCATGACAGGAAGGGCAGGGAAGATGGAGAGGACTAAGAAAAATGCCAGGCTCACCAAAGCCCTTGACTTGTTTCCACCTCTAACTTGCAGGTTCCTACTAGGGCCAGGAGGAGGGAAAGGAGGAAAAGGATGCTCAGGTCCCAGCCATCTGAGGCAGGGGCTCTCTGGTTTCACTCAGATACTGATGCTTGTGAGGGACATCAGAAAAAAGGCACGATCTCCCCTCACTCACCCCTCACCCAACAGCCCACCTGGCAAATGCGGGTCTCTAAGGGGATGGGATCTGGTGTACGAGCAGCGAGGCTGAGCTCAGGAAGCAGCTCCTCTCTGTTCTTGGTATTTGGGAGGAGAGAGGAGATGAGGTTAATAGCAGTTATCCCTTTCATCAACTACATCCCCACTAAGCAGGGGAAGGAGCGCTGTAATTCCCTATGTCCCCATAATGACCGGCTATCTGCTCTTTCCTTCAGCTTCTACAGGCTGAACTGTAGCGGTTTCCCCTAAAAATGAAATTCCACCACATATAACAAAACATGGGAGGTGGTCGAGGTCTCTCAATGCTAGGCAAGTAGAGTCATGGAATTAAGGTGCCCTATTTCAGAAAGAAAGAAAAATAATTTTTCTGGTTCTGGGAAGGACCCATGTGGGATTTCCAAAGAAAGTAGGAATTTAGAGATAGAGTCGAGTGAGGCCAGCAGCTAGGCAAGACTGCTGGGGGGCAAGTTCCATCTTCCTGCCCCTGATGGATAGCACCTCCTCAGCACGTTGACGCAAACACACACACACACACACACACACACACACACACACAGAGAGAGAGAGACTCATCTGAAGTGCTGCCCATCACTAACATTTTCAATTTCAGACCTGACAATCCAGGCTTCCTGACAGCTGGCCCAGTATCCAATCTTCCTGACGGAGCTTCATCTCTGACTAGAGCCTCAGCAGTTTGTCCAGAAACGTACTTTAAGTGTGGGAGGCAGGAGACCAGAAGGACCAGGAGATGCACAGAAAATAAGAGATGAGATAGGGGGACTCCCAGCCTGGTCTCTCATTCATAACAGTATGTATTGAGCTCCTGCTGTGTTTCAGGCATTATCCCCAATAACCCCATGAACTAGCTATTCTTGTGGGGAGCAGGGTACAGGGTGGTGGAAGGGGCGTAGCTTGGGAATCAGCTCTTGGATTCAACTCCTGCTCTGCCATACATCAGGTGGAGAAGCTGGTGAGCAAACAGGCGATCCATTCCAGGAAACGGACAGGCTATCATCAAAGCACTAGGTTCAGCGGCGGCCAAATGAACAGGCCCCTTGGAGGAGGGGGTGCTGGAGCCAGAGGCTGAGTGGAGTTCACTCAACAGACATGGAGAGAAGAAGCTCCAGCCAGCACAAGTCATGTTTATGAAGGCAGAAAGACAGACAGAGCCCAGTGCATTTGGGGGCAGTGCACAGGGATACGGATTGGAAGTGACGAGCAGCAGGGATGAGACTGGAGCCTGGTCAGGCATGCTGATACAGGTAGATTTCTTCTTGTGGATGATGAAGAACTATTATATTTGAAGGAATCTTCAGCAAGGACGAGATGGATGAGCGGAGTCAAGTGTGGAGATGCTCTGTCAACCAGGAGGCTATGTCAATAGATGGGGTGAGAGTGGAGAAAGCCCAGCCTTAGGTGGCAGAGGTGGGGTGGGACCATGGGACAGACTTGAGAAACTTGTGGGTGTGAGAGTAGGGTGAAGGGGGAGGAAGAGTAGCAGATGATGGACATTTGGAGAAATGTGTAGGAGTCAATGTAATTCACCAATTCAGGATGTGCAGGAGAAGGAACACGCATCGGACAGGGTCCCCACAAGAAATGGGGAGGGACTCAAATTAGGACAGTGCAGGGAGAGTTTTCTCGTAAAAGTGTGTGTGGGCTTGGTGTAGGGGAAAGACAAGGGCTAGTGCAGCAACTTGGGGCTGGTAACGGCAGAGGGGAGGAGTTCCAGGCCAGAAGACAAGGGAGAAGACCGTTGCATAGACCAGAAGGAGAGAGCCATGTAGAGGAGTTCTCTTGAGAGGTTCTGCGACCTTCTGGCCAAGGGACTGCCAACCCAGGTGACCTCACCGGGAGCATGCCAGAGGGATAAATGCCTAGTTCCATTTTCTTCCTTTCCTCCAGTGGTGTGAGGGACCTACTAGCCAAAGACAACTGGAGACCAGCCAGCACAGGAGCCCATGCATGCCATTCCCCAGGTCAGCCTCCAGGAGGCAAAGCAAGGCAAAGAAGTGGGGGAGTGGACCTGAGGAGCAAAGAGCAGATTCGAGGGGTGCAGCACTCTGCCTGAGAGCAAGCCCCGTCTCTGCTGCTCGTCACTGTGTGGCCTCAGCCAAGTCACTGAACCTCTCTGATCCTCACAGAGAGGTTGGGCCTGAATACTTAGGAGTCATCGGTGGGAAGGTAGACACCTTGGCGTGGCTGCCATTTCCTAGAGAATGTGTAGTAGGGGCAGAGAGACTGGGGACCTGGGGGAGGTTGAGGAAGGAGCCCAGGGAAGGACACTGGGAAGGAGCAACCAGAGAGTGGGCAGCGTCCTCCTCTGGCCTCCTCAGCACTTATCCCTCAACCTCTCTCACTGAATTTTGTTGTCACTGTTTCCATGTGGCTCCAGTCAAAGTGTGAGCACCTTTGTCCCCACCCCCCAGCCCAACTAGGCTGACACCTACTCAGTCCTCGTGGGTTGAGTGACTAAGTCAAAACACTGAAGAATCTGCTTCTGAGAACTGGGGGACTGGTCAGTGGGCTCCAGCAGAAGGTAGAAGACAACCTGGGGTTGGAGTCAGGATCTCAGGCTGAGGAATGACCCCAAGACCTTGCGTCCACTCGACGGACATCTACTAGGGATTGTGAAAAGGAAATCAAAATGCAGTCGGTTTTGGTAAGTGAGCTCTCTAAAACAGAGCCAGGAGGCCTTGGAGGAAGTGTGACTTATGCACGTCCCAGCCTGGGTGGAAGCTGACCTTTGGACCACTTAGTGTCCTGACAAAGTCATCCAGAACTTCTGCCAGAAACTCAAGATGCTTATCAGACCCTTACCCTAAAACAACCTGTGATGGTCTATCCCTGAAGGACAAATATTTCCTTTCTTGTGTCAGAAGGCAGCCTCATGGCTTTTGCCTTTATAAGCCCCTGATTGTTTTTATTTCCCCAGAACACTTTTTCAGTTTTACCCAAATCTTTCTCCCAAACTGCAATTCTTAAGACCCCAAATAAAGTTCTTTGTTCTTTGCAGCCTTGATATTGGTTATTGTGCAATAGGATTACCACGTGACCGGCACTGTGCTCGAGACTAGAGGCTCTGACCTGTGCTCAGAGAGATGGCCACCAGGGTAAGTGTGACAGTTCCCCACAACAGAGCCATCCACACGGCCTCACTGAGCGCAGACCGTTGTTAGTGGGATGTGGGCCGGGGCCGGGGTGGGGTGGGGTGTGGTATCAGGCAGGTTGGAAGGTGAGGGAAGTTGAAAAGCATCCTGGGAATGAGCAGAGGCTGATTTTGGAGGGAGGGGGGAGCGTGCGGGGGAATGTGCAGAAATGAACTCAGTTTAGTGTTTAGTTTAAAGTTTTTTTTTTTAATTTAGTTAAAAATTCAATGCAAGAAGGAGTGAGAGACCAGATTCGGTGGGTAAGCAGGCAGGAGTTCATGAAGGAACTGAATGCCCAAACTTGGACTTTTAATCAAATTCAAGGCAATGGGGACCCCTGAAGGGTTTTGAGAGGAGAAGAACATAGTCAGGTGTGCTCTGAGTGGCCTGCTGCAGAGGGAAGGTTAGCAAGCATCACCCAGATGGTCATTATAACAATACGTACTGTGAAAACCTTCTTTGAGTGCAGCTTTTGCACTTGCAGATGCTAGCAAGGTCCCAACCCACCTGGCTGGGATGCAAAGTCCAGGTCCCTGGTGAGGGCGAAAACACGAGAAAGAAAAAATGAAACAGTTCGTCTTCTCCTACTAGGAACCCATCCACCTGGAAGAGCTAATATAAGCGCAAGACCCAACACAGCCCTCCTGCCCGCTCTGGGCTCTGCCATTAAAAATCCAAAAGGCTGTGGTCTGTGAGTTGCCGTGAGGAAGCAAATGGTTGTTTCCCAGTCCCCGGAAAAGAGTGAGCTCCACAGTCCCTCACACAGGATGAGCCATGGAAACACGTGGAAAGTAAAAACTCAGGGTGGTCCGAACACGGCGATGATGGAGCATCAGAGCAGACAGCTGCAGGAGCCACCTGCCCGCGCAGCCCGTGAGGACACAGAGGCTCACAGAAAGGAAGCAGGTATCATTTCCAGCCGGTGCTGACTGAACAATACAATAAATGGAAGCTGCTCTACATTGGGTCATAAATCTGAGCTGGCCAATTTCCCACTGAAATAAGTCAGCTGCCTCCTCCTGGAGAGCCCCGGGGGGCCCTGGCCCAGTGCAGGCCCTGCATGACTCTCTTCTTCTCATGAAAGAATAATCCTTCAATTTCTGAAGCCGCAGAGAGTATGTGGGTGATTGTTTTCATATTATTCTTCAACCCATGTTGAAATATTGCATTAAATAAAAGCAGTTAAATTAAAAACAAATAATTCTCTTGGTGGCATATTGGGGAACCTCTTCAGCCGAGGGACATTTTCTACTTTCCTCTATTTTTTTTTCTCATGTAAGAGTTACCGACTGGGGCTTCCCTGGTGGCGCAGTGGTTGAGAGTCCGCCTGCCGATGCAAGGGACACGGGTTCATGCCCCGGTCCGGGAAGATCCCACATGCCACGGAGCGGCTGGGCCCGTGAGCCATGGCCGCTGAGCCTGCATGTCCGGAGCCTGTGCTCTGCAACGGGAGAGGCCACAACAGTGAGAGGCCCGCGTACCGCAAAAAATTAATAATAATAATAAGAGTTAGCAAATGAACATAACTTTTCTTGAGAACATCTTGAGATCAGCAGGGTATGGAGTAGCACAGTTGAATCATTTAAAGTAGGGGGTCTTGGGAAGCACAGCCAGCCAGGGGTCACTACTCGACCCGAGGGCATGGGCCAGCTGCAAATCACCAGGGACAGAGCTCTGCCCCTTGCCTACCCTCAGGAAGAAGGAAACCCCAGCCCCGCTTCAAGCTGCCCTGCCTAGAGATGGAAAAAGTCCTAGGGCTGGTTGAGGAACAGGCAGGAACAGAGGCTGCCTGTGGCAACGTGAGAAGAGTCATATCAAGTCTTAAATTAGAAAATGGTAAGAGCAGAAAAAGATGCGTGGCTCTCCTTAACCCAACTTCCTCCATCTCCCTCCACCTTTCTGGGTTAGTTTCTGATGTACAGCAAGGTGTATATATATTCTTTTTCATAGCCTTTTCCATTATGGTTTTTACTACAGGATAGTGAATATAGTTCCCTGTGCTATACAGTAGGACCCTGTTGTTTATAGTAGTGTGTATCTCTTAATCCCAAACTCCTAATTTATCCCTCCCCACTCTTTCCCCTTTGATAACTATAAATTTGTTTTCTATGTCTGTGCATCTGTTTCTGTTTTGTAAGTTCATTTGTATCATGTTTTAGATTCCACATATAAGTGATATCATGTGATATTTGTCTTTCTCTTTCTGATTTTCTTCACTTAGCATGATCATCTCTAGGTCCATTCACGTCACCTCAAATGGCATTTTTTCATTCTTTTTTTAATGGCTAATAGTCCATTGTATACATATCTAACATCTTCTTTATCCATTCATCTGTTGATGGACATTTAGGTTGCTTCCATGTCCTGGCTATTGTAAATAGTGCTGTTATGAACATTGGGGTACATGTACCTTTTTGAATTAGACTTTTCTCCAGATACATACCCAGGAGTGGGATTGCTGTATCATATGGCAAATCTATTTTTAGTTTTTTAAGGAACCTCCATACTCTGCCCTCATTCTTATTGGGAAAAACAAACAAAAAAGGAAATCCTGCCTATGATTATAAACTAATTCAGGAAAGTCAAATGATTTCATTCCATACGCCAATGCTGATTGATTATAATGGCTGCCTAGAGGAATGTGTTGAGACTGGGTCTGAGGTCATCTCTGGGCTCCATGGGAGAGAGCAACAGCACTGACCGGTGATGTCTGTCATGCATACAGGATGGGAAACTGTTGGCACACGTGCCATGTATTTTCTAATCACGGGACTCTGTTCAGAAATAATCCATTTATACTGGATTTATCCTTGAAAATATCAATGAGATAACAGCCGAAGGCTCAGGATCAAGGGAGTTTCAACTCCTAGCAGGAGGCCCCAGTTATGTTTTTGTCTCTAATCACAGAAATGAATTCTAGCAGTGCATTTAGCCTCCTGGTTCAGGTCAACGAGTTGGAATTACAGTTCTTCCTCTGAGAGCTATAGATTGTTGGTGCTGGGAATGGGGTTATGACTCATCAACGTTTTCCCCAGCTCTAGTGGTTCATGAAATAAACTGCTTAAAACAAACAAACAGGGCTTCCCTGGTGACGCAGTGGTTGCGAGTCCGCCTGCCGATGCAGGGGATGCGGGTTCGTGCCCCGGTCTAGAAAGATCCCACATGCCGCGGAGCGGCTGGGCCCGTGAGCCATGGCCGCTGAGCCTGCGCGTCCAGAGCCTGTGCTCTGCAATGGGAGAGGCCACAACAGTGAGAGGCCTGCGTACCGCAAACAAACAAACAAACAAAAACACCTTTTGGCAAAGAGGTCAGGGCTGAACCTTGGAAAGGCTGCCCAGGAACCTTGCCTCCTGGACTGCCAATCCTTTCTAAGGACGTGGCCCCCCTGGGTGGCCACCCTGGGCGGAGGCCAGGTGACACATAAACATGGGCCAAGATGATTCCCGTAGGCTCAGAGGATTCACCACAAAGTGAAATACTCTTCTTTTCCCTCAGTTAGTGGTTCATTTCAGCTGAAAATAAGACCTAGCAGGTACAGGTCTCAAGGTCAACAGTTCCTACCATGTCCATGCAACAGTCCTTTGAGAATTCTTTCCCCGAGGCCAACAATTAATTCCCTTTAGGAAACAGGACTGGAGTGGCTGGAAGGGGGTCAGCCATCCTAACAGTGCTGGGCCCCATTCTCTGCTCTTGCTGTTCTGGTTCCAAATCCAGCATGGACAGAGGGGTGTGCACACAGCCTGGAGCATCCTTGTGGAAAAGGCGCTCTCTCTCTCTCTCTCTCTCTCTCTCTCATAGGATTTGAACAAGATAACAGGCCCATCCTGCATACAGTTCGATAGATTTACAGACAAAAGCAAAGCAAGCCCCTCAGTACCAACAAGCTCAGTCTGCTGGAAAAGGCTCTGTGTCCCCCTGGGGTGCAGCCCAGAGAGGAGGCATATGGCTGGACACAGAAGAAAACAAAGTTGGGCAGAACATGCCTTGGATGAGTTAATGAGCCCAGGACTGAAGCTCCTTTATTGATGTGGGGAAATGTTAACATTATATGGCTAAGTGGAAAAAGCTGGAAACAAAAAAGAATATACAATGTAATCCCCATTTTACACGTGTGTGTGTGTGTGTGTGTGTGTGTGTGTGTGTGTGTGTGAAGGCATGGACACACACAAAGAACAAGATGGAAAGGAGAGGAACTAAAATGTTCACATTTTATCTTGGCAAGGAGGAACTGCTAACGACCCTGGGTTTGGTTTATTTGTCTTGGTGGTTCTTTTGTCTTCATACATTTCTACATTTTCTGTTTTCTATTTGCGCACACGTTCTTTCGGTAATAGAAAATGAAGTAAATGTTACTTTAGAATAATTAGAAAAGAGTGGGAAAGGGAATAATAAAAAAGAACATGAGTATTGGAATTATTTAGAACTAATAATAATCCTCATTCTGTCCCATCTTAGCTGGTGTCCTCCCTGGCCTCTGGGGCTCTCCCTAAAGCACCTACACAGTACATGCGTAGACAGAGAAGGCAGACCTACTGTTTTTATGGTGGTTGGTTATTGTTTTCAGAGCAAGGGTTCTTAGCAGCCAGCAAAAGATGATTGTGGTGCTAGGGAGAGATTTTTGGTTTCCCCTGCTGAGACCGAGGGTCTAGAGTAGACGTGAGGCAGCCTGGTGGATGCCAGAAAATGGTGCAGCTGGGAGGTGCCCACACTCACCATCCAAACCCTCCGCAGTGCCTCCAACCCAAGCATGGGGAGTACAGACCAGCAGAGACCTTGGGGACCTGGTCAGCAAGATTCCAGCCGCATCCGTGGCCGTGACTAATGTGAGCTAACATTCAAGAGTCTGGGACACAGCCAGCAGACATTTTCTTTGTGAAATACTGTGTAAGTGCTTATGAGTAGGGGGCCAAGCCAGGCTGGGAGGGGGGATAGATGGATTCCCCTGCAAGTTGATGAGACCCACAGCCAAGTAAAGCGGTTGGACCTCCATGGCAGAGGCACGAGGGACACGGGGGATACCAGGATGGGGCTGAGCATGGCTCCAAGGGCTCTGGGGACATCGTGCAATGTGGGAAGGACCATCCACAGTGGCCCAGCAGCTTCTGCCACAAGGAGCAGTCCCAGGTCCATTCTGCCTTGTAAATCCGGCTCCAGAACGCTCAATTTCAGCAAGAGCTCCCCAGAGTTCCCAACCGGGCACATAATTTCACCTTCTTAATAAATCACCGGGAGTCCTCCTGTCCTAAGAAAAACAAGAAGAGGAACAGCCAGAATCTGTCAAGAAATTAATTGAAAACAGCAAAATAAGACAATATAATTCCTTTCTCAAGGGCAGCCTTGGAGGTCGGGTACTGTCCCTCTGAGGCCTGCTGACCCAGGGCCCCCCAGCTGCTGGGAGGAGGTGCTCCTGCCTCCAGCAAACTGTAGCTCTTCCCTCTCTAGCAAAGCTATAAACAGCACATCTTTGTGCACCTCCCAACCCAGGAGCCAGGGCCACAGACGTCATGTGGCATCAAGAATGGCTCTTCTAAGAAAAGCTAGAAAAAAATGCCTCTGTGTATTATGTGCACCTGAAAAAGGCACTTGTGTGTGTTCATTATATGTTTCATTTATGTGTTTGCATCCTTTCTTGTGTGATGATGACCAAACTAGGATCTGAGCAACTTAGAGCTGGACGGAAACCCTGAGATTAGACAGCACCCCCAGTGCCCAGCATTGCACCCAGGACTCAGGTGCCATGTCCTCATTTGATGGGTGAGACTATGGTCATGGTCACAGACACAGTTAAATGCAGGTCTTCTGCTCCCAAGTGGCTCTATCCCATTGGTCCTTCTTCAGTTCCATTCAGCAAACCAGAGCACACAGTGAGAAGGCAAAGCTGAATAAGACAGAGCCCCTACCCTCGAGGGACTGGTGGGAAAAGCAAGGATGTACAGGACTGTGATGTTAAGAAATAATACTAATAATTCAAAACCTGGAAATATGGCCACAAGAGGACAGTAAGTCCTTCCAATGTCATTTGGTCATTGTCTCGCAAGTCCACCCAAGGATTATTTAATCACCCAGGGGAAGGTATCTTTGTTTAATGGCTATTTACCATTAATTAAGGGCTCAGACTCTGTGAAGTTACATGTTAACTTGTAGATCATGTCCAGTAAAGATATAAATAATGTCTATTCAATAGAAAGCATAACATTAAAGACTGATTTTTTTAACTGCCTTGTAAGACATTAACCAGCTGTTTTGTTTTTAATTGGGGTAAAATAACATAAAATTTTACCATCTTAACCATTTTTAAGTGTACAGCTGTGTCATTAACTATATTCACATTGTGCAACCATCACCGCCATCCATCTCAAGGACTCTTTTCATCCTGCAACACTGACACTCTACACCCATTAAACATAACTCCCCATTCTCCCCTCCCACCAGCACCTGGCAACCAAAGTCTACTTTCGGTCTCAATGAATTTGACTATGCTACATATCTCATATTAGTGGAATTGTGCAGTACTTGTCCATGAGACTGGTTTATTTCACTTAGTATAATGTCCTTAAGTTTCATTCATATTGTAGCATGTGTCAGAGTTTCTTTCCTTTTTAAGGCTGAATCATATTTCATTGTACATATACACCACATTTTGCTCATCCATTCGTCTGTCCATGGACACTTGGGCTGCTTCCACCTTTTGGCTATTGTGAATAATACTCCTATAAACTTGGGTGTTCAAACATCTGTTGAGACTCTGCTTTCCGTTCTTGCGGATATATATCCAGAAGTGGAATTGATGGATCATATAATAACCCTACGTCTAACTTTTTGTGGAACTACCATACTGTTTTCCACAGTGGCTATCCTGTTTTACATTCCCACCAACAGTGCACAAAGGTTCCAATTTCTCCGGATCCTTCCCAACACTTGCTACTTTTTGGTTTTTTTATTCTAATGGGTATAAGGTATCTCATTGTGGTTTTGATTTGTACTTCCCCAGTGATTAGTGATGTTGAGTATCTTTTCATGTGCTTATTGGCCATTTGTATATCTTCTTTGGAGAAATGTCTATTCAAGTCCTATGCCCATTTTTTAAACCAGGTTGTTTGGGTTTTTTGTTGTTGAGTTGCAGGAGTTCTTTTATATATTCTGGATATTAACCCCTTATCTGATACATGATTTGCAAATGTTTTCTCCCATTCCATGGGCTGTCTTTTCACTCTGTTGATAGTTTGCTTCCATGCACAAAAGTTTTTAATTTTGATATAGTCCAACTTATCTATTTTTTTCTTTTGCTTCCTGTGCTTTTGGTGTCATATCCAAGAAATCATTGCCAAATCCAACGTCATGAAGTTTTTCCCTTATGTTTTCTTCTGAGTTTGATAGCTTTAGCTTTTCCATTTAGGTCTTTTGATCTGCTTAGAGTTAACTTCAGTACATGGTATAAGGTAAGAATTCAACTTCATTCTTTTACACATGGGTGTTCCACTTTCCCAGCACCAGTTGTTAAAAAAGACCATCTTTTCCCCACTGAATGGTCTTGGCATGCTTGCCAAAAATCATTTGACCATACATGTGAGGGCAACCAGTTTTGTTCTTAACCTAGATATTGTACTTGAACATTTCCTTTTAAGTGCTTGTAAATACCCATTTCCTCAAAATGCTCTTTGAACCAGCTTTGCCAACTTATTGGTTCCCTCATTCATGAATTACTAAATCTTTGACACCTGCCCATTCCATATTTTATGAGAGCCATGTTTTTAAATGTGTGAACATTATGCTTTGACAGTAACATACAAAGTGCTGTGGGTGTCGGGGTGAAGATCATCTCTAATCGAGGGATTCAAACACCTTTTCACTTTTGAAATCAGCCTTATGATTAATGGGTAGACTTTTGGCAGATAGACATGGTGGTTTGGAGCGAACATTAAAGACCGCGGAAACAGCAGGAAGAGTGTTTTCCTTCCTGTTTGCTTCCTTTCTTGTGTGTCTTAGCCAGCAAAGTCTATTGGCCAACACAGATGTGACACTTTCCATGAGAAAGCCTTAGGGAAAAAAAAGCCTCTTGCCTCTTTCATATGTCATTTCTCTTCAGGACAGGTCCCTGCTACAGCTCCAGGTCCTCTCAAGCCTCCACCTCCACCGCACCCCCTTCCCCTACCTGACAAGAGGCTAGAAAGGGCCTAGGCCTTTCCATCCATACTTTAGAGTCATCTCTGATTCTGCCTTAACTAGGGAATTGCATTTCCTGGCTGTCTCCATCCCACCACATGGGGCCTCCATGAAATATCTCCCTGACAGACTCTAAAGGTTACCAGCATCAATCACAGGGATAAACAGCAAACAAGCCCAGGACAGAGCAGCCACCTCTGTCTGATCCAAAGTGGTATTAATTAGAAACCTTAACTTCTGGCCACAGAGGATGAGAACTGCCACCCTCAAGTGACCTTTGCCTTGGCAGAGTGTCCCCAGCCACGGCTGGTGGCAAAGCCCCTGTCTTTGGGGATCTTTACTCTGCAGGGTGCTTCTGAACCGCTTGAATTTAACGCTGAGACTTGTGTTCCCTGAGGATCTCAGGTGTGCACATTCCTCCTTGGGTTTTTTTTTTTTTTTTTGCGTTACACGGGCCTCTCACTGTTGTGGCCTCTCCCGTTGCGGAGCACAGGCTCCGGACACGCAGGCTCAGCGGCCATGGCTCACAGGCCCAGCTGCTCCGCGGCATGTGGGATCTTCCTGGACCGGGGCACGAACCCGCGTCCCCTGCATCGGCAGGCGGACTCCCAACCACTGCACCACCAGGGAAGCCCCCTCCTTGGGTTTTTGAGATCACATTGTTGTGGGCCCCAGGCCATTCTCACCTGAGCTTCCTAGCCCATGGCCGTGGCATTTCCTCAGGCTCTCGGCGGCCACAGCAGCCTGTATGGTGGCTTGACACTGGATGTCCCAGCTTCTGGCTTGCTGAGAGGCTGTCGCTGACCTCCCCCTCCTCCATGGGAACCCATGCACAGCGGTAACCCAGAGGAGCCTCAGCAGAGCCTGTGCCTTGCGTGCTGCTGAGACCCATGGCCTTGGGCCTGCCCACTCCTCTACCGCTCCCAGAGCCTCAGCTGTCCAGACACCCTGACTGAGGCCTCCAGGCATCCCAGCCCCTCAGACTTGGCTCAGCCTCTACCACTGGTAAAGACACCTCCCCGCTGGGGTCAGCAGGGCTCCCTAAGGGGCTGACCAAGGAAGGAGTGAGTGAAGACTCAGTGATCTCGAAGCAGGGCTGCTGGGCTACTTTCCTGGCTGGGTAACCAGTGTGTTCTCTGAGTGGTTGAGGGCAGACTCAGGGTGAGCCAGCCTCCACCCTTTCACCTTTCACTAGTTCAGCAACCTTGGGCAACTCACTCAACCTCTCTGAGCCTCAGTTTCCACATCCGTAAAATGGTGCTCATAATAACACCTCAGAAAGCTGCTCGATAGTAAATATAAAACACTTAGTACAGCACCTGGCAATAATCAATCCTCAACAAATGTTAACTATTTCTTGGGGGTCAGGGGTGGGTTTTGTCCCACTTGTGCAGTTGTGTGTACACAAAGAACACGAAGTCCTAGGGGAAGGACAAGTGGAACAAAGGCCAGAGATCGTGCCACTCATTTCTCCAGGCCTTCTCTTTGCTGACCAATGTTTCTACCAACTCATAGAGAAGGCTGTCCTACTTTCATATTTGCTTGTCCAGAGAGTGATAAACTGTTATCTCCTTAAAGTCATCCAGCCTGCGTTCAGACGGGCCCTTCTCCACCTTGACAGATGGGATTACATTCATCTCCCTTCCCCTTTGGCAACTGGAAAGATCAATGAGACATTAGTCTCCCTGACTCTGACTTTCTCCTGGGGGGAATGCTCACAGCCCAGAATTAATGTGTCAATTGATTTACTCCTGGTGTCTAAAGGAGTAGACAAGACAAGTCCTCCCACTGCTGGGAGGGGAGATGGGGAGAGAGCAGCCTCTGCCACTTTCTGGGTCCGGCTCACAGGCCTGTGCTGTCTGGACTGGTTGAGGAGACAGTTGCAGAGAGACGGATTCACCTGGGATCTACATCCTGGAGACTGGCCGGCCCTAGCTCTGGAGTCCCAAAGCCATGGACACTCTCAGGTTCTACGGCCTTGACAAGCTATAGACCCCTCCAGACCTCAGTTACTTCATCCACAAAATGAGGATGGAGATCCCTGATGGGATGACTGTGGAATTAACAAGAGATAATGTGTGTGAAGAGATGTGCTTTGTAAATGTTAATTTTTTATCTTTAAGTACAAGAGTAAATGCAATGTTCTTGAGTGAGAAACCAACCAAGTTTACAGATATTAAAACTAAGGCCTAGAGAGATGAAATCCATTTTCTTTTTTTTTTTTTTTGCGGGACGTGGGCCTCTCACTGCTGTGTCCTCTCCCACTGCGGGGCACAGGCTCCGGACACAGGCTCAGCGGCCACGGCTCACGGGCCCAGCCGCTCCGCGGCATGTGGGATCTTCCCAGACCGGGGCACGAACCCGTGTCCCCTGCATTGGCAGGCAGACTCTCAACCACTCCGCCACCAGGGAAGCCCTGAAATCCATTTTCAGTCAGGTAAGTTATGAAGACTGTCCACTGCCTTCACTGCTTTTGACACTGTGATTGCGTCCCTGCCCCCACTTTCTACTGGCTCCTTGGGAGCTAGAATAATGGACAGATGAAGGGTTGGAGAGGGTCACTTTCCTGAGATTTTCAAACGGATTCCCCGCCTAACAGAACATTTGCTGGACACTTTCTGTGTGCTAGATGCTTTCCTAGGGACCATGGAGGGCAAAGACAACACACTCAAGTTCTGATAAGCCCTTGACCTTGAGGGTTTGGTGTTTCTCTTTTCATCTTTCTCTCTCTCACTCACTCGTTCGTGTGTCTTCTCCCTCCCAGAAGCAGCTCTGCCTGCCCCACTGAGTCCTTTCCTTACAATGTGGCCCCAGACTCGGGTCTGGGCCAAACACTCAGGTTGTTGTTGGTAATGATCATTGGTTCGAACAGCTTCTCTTACCCAAAATAAAACTTGGGTTTTGTTTTGTTTTTTCCATGATCTCTAGCTTATTTACTGTATAGAACATAAACTCCTTGAGTGAGGAAGCTCTGCCTGATTTATTACTACTACCCACATAGAATTTGGCAAACTAGGAGTGAGAAATCAATTTTAAAAAATGAAACTACAGATCTACAGTGAGGACACGGCACGAAGCTGGCGGACATACATACTCTGAGATGCATTTCATGGCCCTTATCTCTAGAAGCACAAAGCAAAATGACCAACCTCTCGAATTTCATATTCTTATACTCAAGCAGAAGAAAGGGCAGATAGCTCTCCCCTCCCCTTGCCAGGGCGTGGAACTTTGCCTGGTAAAGTTGCTCTCTGAGGTATGTGCATGCCTCACCTAAGAGCTCTCCCTCACGCAAAGAAGGAAGCCCCCTCCCTGTAGGAGACACTTGAAATGCTCTCTTGCTGCCCGGCCCCAGGTGAATACCTTTGCTTTGCTCAGGCACTTGCAGAACAGATATAGAAAGCAGACATTTCCTCTTCAGCCTCCTTTGCAACTAAAGCCAGGGATGTGATCCAGGCTGCGTTGCTTAAACTTACCCACACAAGACTTCAATTCAGAGGCTCTGGGAAAATTCCACTTTGCTGGCAACGGCAGCAGCAGAGGGGGTCTGGCTTCGGGGCGTAGCAAGCATAAGGTTAGGTTCCTGCCACAGTAACGGCCTTGGTGCCGCACGCTGTTGTGGGCTGCCACAAGACCAGTAGCGGGGTGGCATGGTGGGCTTAGACCTTTGTCACTGGAAGCTTAGACTGAGCTCTCCAGCCCTCCCAACAATTGGGTAACCGTGAGCTACCAGTGTCATTTTAAAATTTCCTTTCCTACTCTATAAGCCAAAGTCAGCTTCTGTTGCTTGCAACTAAGAGCCCTGAATGACAGTCTAGTTCAACTTCGCCTCAGCTATCATTTCCTGAGGTCCTGGCAATGACAACAGCTCTCACCTGTTCACTGTCTGCGGTGGCCCCAGAGACTGTGTGAGGGGCTTCACATGCATCGTCTCATGGAGTTCCCTCACCACTGCCATGAGGTGGATACTATTCTTATCTTCAGGGAGAACTGAAAAAAATCTGAGATATCAAGGCATTAGAGGACTTGTCCAAGGTCTTACAAGAGGGTAATTCAGTGTTGTAACAATAGGTAAGCTCCCGAAGCTAAATTCAGATTCCAAGAGAGACGGTGGCAGCCGACAAAAAATCTTCTCGCTCCGCTCTTCATGGCAGGGTGTGCAGAACTAGATGGGTCATCTTGTCTTCAGGACATTCTCTACTCTGAAGTAAGGACCAGTAACACTTCACTAAGTTCGTAGACGCTGAAATAAAGACACGAAGATATTTCACTGCCCAAGAAGGATTTTTCCAGGACAGTGGCAGACATGATTGACAAGGGGACACATTATTACCCCACAAGCATGTTTTCTGAAACTCCCCAGGGGCTAAGGGAGTCCATGCTGGGTAGACAGTGAGGGGTAGCCAAAGAAGCTGAAAGCCTGCATTTAACTAAAAGCATCAGTGTGCAGGTCGGCACTGCAAATACATTTTAATACAGGTAATTCCTTTCCCATTCATTTTCAAGCACTTATTTCATTTACACAATCCCAAGGGCCAATAAATCTTGGCATTAAGGCTGATTTGATGTGTGATGCAGACAGTCTGATTAAGGATAGGGTATTTTATCAGCTCCTCTAAATTTCCTTTTCTCTAGTCTACAATTTTTTATACTGGGCTGATCTTTTTTTTATTCATAAGGGCTTCATTCCCATTTGTCATGGCTGCATCAACCGGGCATCTAATGAAGACTTGGATATGGAAGTCTGCATCTCATCTATCCTCAGTAGCAAAATTAATAAAGCAGCAGGAAAACAGCTTCCTGAACTGAAATGTCCTTGGCCCACCCTGAGTCATCTAAAATATATTTTGCTTGTGTCTTCCAAAATTGGGGCTTAGCTATAAACTTTAGGAGGCAGTGCTCAATTTCAACTTCCATCCACTGATAGCCTGTACCCTACTCCCCTGCCCAACCCATTGCTTGGAGAGGCTTGGACCAGAGTGGCCAGAAGCCTATTTTCCCACTATCCCCTCTGCACACATTTATTGAGCACCTTTTATAGGCCAGGCTCAGGGAGATATAAAACAGGCTCTAGAAGGCCACAGTCAAATGGGTCATGCCACCACTGTTGGCCAATGCAAGAAAAACATCTTAGTTAGCCAAGTGTCAAGGCTGGGAGCAAGCTGGAATGATTATCTGCCCTATCCTTTTGCCTCTGAGAGGGTGAGCCTCCCAACCAGTTTCTCTATAATTAAGGGCTGCCAAACGCCTGTGATCACAGACATTGACTTGTAGACTTTATGGATATATGAGTATATTGGTTTCCCAGGGCTGTCATAACACAGTACCACAGACTGAATGGCCTAAACAACAGAAAGTTATTGCCTCACAGTTGTGGAGTCTAGATGTTCAAAATCAAGGTGTCCTTCTGAGGGCTGTGAGGGAGGGATCTGCTCCAGGCCTCTCTCTTTGGCTTGGAGATGGCTGTCTTCTCCCTCTGTCTTTTTACATTGTCTTCTCTCTATGAATGTCTGTGTCCAAATTTCTTTTTATAAGGACATCAGTCATAGCAAATTAGGGCCCACCCTTATGACCTCATTTTACCTTGATTACCTCTGTAAAGACCCTGTTTCCAAATAAGGTGACATTCTGAAGTACTGGGGGCTAGGACTTCAACATATGAATTTTGAGGAGACACAATTCAACACGAGTGTCTCTAAAACTGGTTTAACTAAAGCTTTAAGACAACCTGTAGCAACACAATATAGTTAGAACACCACATGGAGGGTTAAGAATTCCATGTTCAAGTTCTAAATTAGCCACTTCCCCTCTCTGAGCCTCAGATTTCTTCTCTAGAGAATAAGAGAGCTGGACTGGGCCTCCAGAACCCTCTCACGTCTCCAGGATTGTGTTGCTGATGACATAAGAGAAGTTGAGGCAGCACAGGGGGCAGGTTAATGGTGAGGCTCCACCACTCACAAGCAGGCTGATCCTGAGCAAGGATTGATCTTCTGAGCCTCTTAAGTGAGGACAGTGACAGTAGCTACTTCAAAAAGGTTCTCAGGACTAATGAGGCCTGTGAAATGCCCGGCACGCAGCTGTCCCTCCATGTGTACGAACTGCTAAGGGTATTACTGCTCTTATTACTATCAGGAGTTAGGCTTTGGATCTAGGACTCAGCTCTCAGGCAGTGTCCACAATCGGAAGACAGGGGGCTGCACCCCAGTGTCCTATCCAGTAGCTCATGTGGAGTGAGAGGCTTTAGCTGGCAGGACTCTTGTGAACCTTGGGACATGCCTTTCCCCATCTCCACCTTCCAAATCCCATCCCATTCCATTTGGCTTTTCACGTTCATGTCATTAGGGTTAGGGCTAGGATTTCAGGTGATTTTTTTTTTCTCACTGTTTTATTAATTTTACACACCCTAGAAAAGTATAATAACACATATTTCATCATCTCGTTTAAATGCAGCCCTGCGACCTCACACCCACATGAACACTAGATTGCTTGAGGTCTGTAGTGGTCATTCGGCTCTTATCATCTTTGAACTGTTAGTTGTTTGCTCATGTGTGTCCTCGCCTAGACTGTAGGCAACTTGACGAGACATATGGGTCTTCTTACTGAGATTTAGCAAACCTTACTGATTGACTCCCACAATGCACCGGCCCTCTTACATGAAAAATCTCATATCATCCTCCCCACAACCTGATGAGGCAGGTAATGGTGTTACCATGTCACAGATGAGCCCCTGAGGCTTGGGGTCACATGTGTAGGCAGTGGCTAAGCCAGGATCCAATTCTACATCGCCTGACTCCGAGGCCACCAGTCTAGCCTAGTGCTGTCCTCTGCAAGCTGTACCAGCTCAGGAGGCTCGTGGGTCCCTGTAACTCACTTAGGATCCTCCAGCCTGAGCAGAGTTTTCCATGGCCTTGGTGCCCCCTGGTGGCATGTGAGGGCTCGTTCCCAGCCCAGCTTCAGGCTCATTCCACTGCAGGCCTGCGACCCCTAAGCACTTGAAAGAGTGACCAAGGGGGCTGGCCCTGGCGCAGCAGGGCCCTCTGCACCCAGGGAAGAGCTAGTGACACTAGAGTGTCACTTTTTAAATGGACCGCCCCCGCCCCGAGGATTCTGCTCCTGATAGGTCAAAGAAGAGCGCTTAGGGTCTCAGGCCAACAGCCCTGAGATGAACTACAAGGTCTGGTTCACACCACCCAGCTTCTCATCTCCCCTTTCCCAGTCAGGACATGTGGGCATGGGCAATCTCTGCAGCACCCTCCTGGGATTTCCATTTTCCAAGAGCTTGTTTATGGAGTGGGGGAGGGAGAAGAGGATAAAGGTGGTTAAAGTTGAGGACTTAAAAGCTTCTTTACATAACACAGTCTTTTTCTCAAAAAACCCATCAAGATTCTTCAGTAAGTATTACTGGAGTCCTATTGTGCTCCACAGCGCTCAGGATGCAGAAATGGAGAAAACAGCCTTTCTGTCTTGGAAAGTAAACATATAAAAAATTACAATGCAATGAGGCAAGTACTCTGATATGGGTGTCCTGGGACTTCTCCTGTCACACCCAAGATGGTTATCAGTACTCAAAACTGAGAATAAAGAATCATCAAATACCTCACAAGCTGAAGTAGAAAACAATTAGGGGTCAGACACCTTGTCCAACTAACCATCACTCCAGCCAACAGCACTTCCCCAGCTTACATAAGCCACCGCTCCTTCTACAGGGACAAAACAGCAAGAAGACACAGAAAGAGGGGGTGGTGTGGAATAGCCTGCCTTCCCACCTCCGGAGCAACAAGGATGCTTGAGCCAGCGGTCATCCTCTTCCTACGTGCTCATTTTCCCCTTGGAGGCCTTCCTTAGCACGTAAAAAGTGATCACCAGCTTTTCCGGGAATCCTATAATCACTGATCTGGCTTTGAGATAATCACAGATATCCTAGAGCTGCATTAACCAATGGTAGCCACCCATCACACACATAGCTATTGAGCACTTGAAATGTGGCTAGTCTGAATTGAAACACGCTGTCAGTGTAAAATATACACCGGATTTTGAAGACTTAGTCCGGGGTGGGGCAGGGGAATGCAAAACATCTCTGTATTTTAAAAATTGATTACATCATGAAATGATAATATTTTGGACATAGTATTTGGATAAATAAAATATATTATTAAAATTAATTTCACCTGTTTTACTTTTTTTAGCGTGGCTACCAGGCCATTTAAAATTACAGCTGTGGCTGGCTCACATTCCGTTGCTATTGGACGTCGCTGCCCTGAGGGTTAGAAAGCCAGAGCTGAGATGCCCCAGTCCAGCAAAGCTTACACCACATTGGGACCACAAGGGGGCGCTACTGTGGTGCCGAGCTGCCTGGGGCAGGACTTCAGCAGCAAGCAGGCCGCCTCCTCACATTTTCTGATGCTATCTTTTAAGGGTAGCTTTAAACAGCTTTTTCTAAAATTTAAATGGCCCATATTATGTGACCCCGAGGTTAATATAAATCATTTCTCTAGGGCAGGAGTCTAACACTCCTGAATTACAATATTCAAGTCTGGAATTTTAAGGCAGCTGCAAGTTTCTCACCATCACAGCTAGGGAATGAAGAGGGACTGTGAATTCAAGTCGAGAGAAGCCTTGAAGCTGGGCCCCAGAACAGAAGGTGGGCTGTGAGTAAAAGCTGGAGGTAAGAGGGTTGGAGAAAAGGTAGCTCCAGGAGTGATAGGAGGACTTAAGCACAAGGAGTGGGTATTGGCTTATGGGCGATGGGTGACCTCTGGACATACTCCCATTTTCATCAGAATGCTACCAATCTGAGTGTAAATTGTTACCACCTTTCTTCGGGGCAATTTGTAAGTGTATTTTAAAAGCCTTAAAAATGTCAATATCCTTTGACCCAATAATTCCATTCTAGTAACTCATAAGGAAAATTTTAAACTGCACAAATATTTGGCTATAAGGATATTCATCCAGCATTTGTAATAGCCAAAGAACCCAAAATAACAATAAAACTATAAGCAACCTAACTGCACATTGATATGGGTTGGTTAAATCAATTAACAGTTATAATATGGACTATTTTGTAAGTGTTACAGAGGTTGTGTAAATGAATACTTACTGACATGAAAAGACATTCATGCTAAATTCTGTGAAAAGGGTCAGCTACAGAATTGTATGTCCAGTATGTGTGTCAATTTTGCTTAAAAAAGAAACAACAACAACAACATTAAAAGCATACATCTGCAAAGACAATTGGCTGAAAGAATATTCTCCAAGGGATTAATAGTCAACTCTGGACAGAGGCTATGGGTGGGCTTTCTTTCCTTATTTTTTAAAACTGCTTTTATAATTAACTTTTTTAAAGATTATTTATTTATCACAAGTGACACGTTCTTTCCCAAGCCCTCGCCAAAGGGGAAGAACCAACGTTTTCGTTAAAATCCCAACACTTTCCCCATACCTATTAGCATTGTTCCATCTCGTCCTCTAGTCCCTGTGTCCAGTCTTTTCCCCTGTAAGCCTTTCACCGGGGTCCTGTGTCTCTCTTGTCTCTCTCTGCCCCACCGCCTGGATGAGACCCCGTCGGGCCGCCCGGGTTGTTGTAAAACTTCAACAGGGTCTGGCCCGACTTCTTGGAGTCGGTGGAATTGTAATCCAAAGGTCTGTATGGAGGAGACAGAGGGACAGGCCAGGAGGCCGGCTCCGAGGGACGACCGCAGGCCTCCCTCCCACGGCGGCATTCCGCGCCGTCCCCTCGCCTGTTGCACAGGCAGCAGAACCTCCGCCCGGCTCGCGGTGGCGGGCGCGTAAAGATGTCATCCTGGACACAACGCGAAGGCTGCGCCACGAATTTTGTCCCTTCGGAGGCACCGTTCCTGCCCACGGCCCTCTCGCGTCATGTGAACGACCGAGGGGCACCCGAGACCAGCGGCGAAGAAGAAGGCGACTCACGGCGGCATGGAGGCAACTTTAGAGCAGCACTTGGAGGACACGTGAGTAGTATTCTCGTAGGCCTGTCCTGGGGTCGCGGCTGGGGGATTTGAACGGGACAGAGGGCGCAAGCTGCGAGCGCCGGCCGGGCGTCTTGGGGACGCCCTGTCCCGGGGCCTCCGGTGTGGGTGCGAAATGACCCGGAATTAAATCCCGCCGGGGCTCCGCACACTCCCTCCTGAGCGGGTCTCCGCGGCCCGAGCCCAAACCCGACTCTCGTGCTGAAATTGTCCGGACAGGGTCGTTCTTCGGGAGTTTTAGGAACCGGGTTCGTTTGGGAGAAGGAAGTACCACTTGTGCAGAGCCCTGCCTTATAAACGTAAACACACACAGCGTATTATTTCCTTCCGGGTGTAACCAGTTACTTGCTGAAAGGCATCCGTTAAATTTTTCGAATGAGTAATATCTACGGAAAATCCAAAGTTGGAAAAATAGAAGGCGTACAGGGAAACACCTCCCTCGCATCAGTGCCCCTCAGCTTCCCACTACCCCTCCAGGAGGCAGCCCGTGTTACTTAAGAGTTTGTCAACAGTTGTTTCAAGTGAGTTAGTATGTTAACATATGCATTTTTAACGAAGGCAACAAAATCCCAACTATTGCAATGTTTGTGGCCCTCCAGAGCTCAACAGTATCTGGGCACGGTCTTTATTCTCATGAGAGAGAAACTGGTTTAACTATTTAATTCAGTTAATTATAATTTAATTTTTCCTGGGACAGGGGTGGGCGATAGTGAAAAAAGATTAACACTGACTTCAAGTACTACAACAATGCCTGGTACAGAGAAAGCATATTTATGTTATAATTATTTAAATTCATTTTCCCACATCATTTGCTTTCTTCTTCCTGCGTTCCTGGAATTAGAATGAAGAATCCATCCATTGTTGGAGTCCTGTGCACAGATTCACAAGGACTCAATTTGGGCTGTAAGTATCTCACATCAACCCTTTGGTGGATTGCACAGCATTTGATGTTGACTGGGAGCCTAGTGTGCTATTATTCTCTAGTTTTTATTTCCTGTTACCCTGCCACTTTCTGGGGACTTTTGCAAGCGTAGAGATCATCCCCAAATAACAAAATTAGGAAATTGAAACTTCTCTATAAAGGTAGAAATGTTCCTTGCAGTTCTAGCACTACAGAGTCATTTCTACTAGAGTAGTATTTTAATCATTTTAAATTGGGTCTAGAAAGGACTTCAGATAATGACAGCAGTTACCATTTATTGAATTTCTGCCATATGGTGGGACTGTGAAGCTTTGTATACATTATCTCTAATTTTCACAATAACCCTGCTAGATGGGTGGTGTTACTTTTTAGTCCAACTTCACTTAAGAGTGAGTAGGTAGTAAAAATGGGGGCTGTAGGGTTGGACACACCTAGCTTCAACCCCTTGCTCTTCCATTTACTAGTGGTGTCAGCTTGGACCAAAAAGAACCTTTCTGAGCCTCAGTTTCTTTACTGAGCTGTTGCTTAATAAGAATTATTATTATGGAATTGCATTTACTGAGCTCTTACTATGTGCCAGGCACCGTTCTAAGTGCTTTGTGTATACTAAGTCATTTAATCCTCATGACTACCCTGTTAGGCAGATAAAGAAATGGAGGCACAGAGGTTCACTAACTTGCCTAAGGCCATACAGCTAGTAAGTAGTTGAGCTAGGATTTGAGTCTGGCTCAGAAGCCTCTTAATCAGAATACTATAAAATTATATATGTAAAGCACTCAGCACAGAACCCAGACATAATGCTCAATAAATGGTAACAATTACTGATGAGAAAATAAATCCAGAAAGGTAACAATGGAAGCCTTCAGCTAAGTAATGTCAGAACTAGTAAACCCAGGACACCTTGCTCCTTACTCCTCTGTACTGCAGGACTTTTTAAAGCTCTGAATTTTTGCTGGGAGGGTAATTGAAGGAAGTAGTCTGTAACTCAGGTTTTACACACAAATCAGTTTAGTTGGAAGAAAAAAGGCAGATTTTTTTTTGAGGCACTTGCCAGGCTCACAAAGGAAAGGCTGAAATTCAAGTGCAGAAATGTAAAACTAAATGTACTCCTTCAAGAAAACTTCACCCAAAAGACTGCACTGTGTGTCCAGTTAATGTTTTATGTAACAACAGTAAATCCATCAACTCTGCCATACTGGCATGTCTATTACCTGAGTTAGTTTCAGGCAGATGGGCTTGTGTTGCCTTTATATACAGAAAGATATTGTAAACTTAGTAATTACGTTTTGTACCTGACATCCAAGATTTAGTTATTATCTACAGGCTAAAACAAACATTAGTAAAAAGCCAATTCTGTTGCTATTTGAAAAACCAGTTTATTCTAGTGGAAATAATTGCTCACAGAATATTTATACATGCCGTTATTAAGGTGATCTTACAGCCAAACTCCTGAGTAAAGATCTTTATATCCTTTGAGGTTGATCTCAGTAAAAGGAAATCAGATTTTCCATGAGGAATTAATTAGTTTCAACAAGTCTCTTGCCCTTACTGGTTTTTGTCAGTCTCACCTATGAATTTCTTCGTTTCAGTTTGCTTTCAGATTGACTTGAATTACAGCTTCCTTATATGCTTGAGAAAGTGTTTAGAGATGGTGATGGGAATGACTTGGAAAATTGAGTGTTATGGCCTTTTACTGACTTAAAAGCTGTTATTGGCTTTCTCACTGATGGAACCACTGAGTGTCAGGGCAGAATCATTTTATGTCAGTACCTAACCTAAGAGACCATGAGCTGAACCTTCTTTTTGTGAATAATTCAATTCAGTTCTACTATACGTCTATACTCATTTTTGGACAGTCAGGCAACCTGATATCATCTCTGTCTTCCAGGCCGTGGAACCCTGTCAGATGAGCATGCTGGGGTGATATCTGTTTTAGCCCAGCAAGCAGCTAAGCTAACCTCAGACCCCACTGATATTCCTGTGGTGTGTCTAGAATCAGATAATGGGTGAGTAGATGGCAGCAGATCCCTTCCTTTCCTTTTCATTCAGAAAAATCAATCCCTGGGAAACTTGACTGGGGCTTGCCCTGTGTTCATCAGTGATTTCTCAAAGTACGTGGAGGAAGGTTCTACCCTTTGGACCACAGGAGCAGATGGATTGATCTCTAAAGCTAATGTGCTTTCACACCACAAAGACATTTAAATGAAGAGTAAGAGGAGTCATGAACTATCAATAAAAGAAGCAATAAATAACACAGAGGAAGACTAAACAAAGAACAGAAACAATGTCTGTAGTAATAGAAATACCAAAGACATTCCAAGTGAGGGTCCTCAGAATAATAGTAAATGAAAAAAGCAGAACCATGCACAGGGACTTCCCTGGTGGTCCAGTGGTTAAGAATCCGCCTTCCAATGCAGGGGATGCGGGTTCGATTCCTGGTCAGGAAACCAAGATCCCACATGCCGCGGAGCAACTAAGCCTGCACGCTGCAACAACTGAGCCCACGTGCCACAACCAGAGAGCCCGTGTGCCGCAATGAAGAACCTACGTGCTGCCATGAAAGATCCCTCTGTGCTGCGACTAAGACCTGACACAGCCAAAAATAAATAAAAATTTTAAATAAATAAATAAACTATGCACATTATGATCACAGTTCTGTAAAGTGAGAAAAAATGTATATATGGTATACATGCATATTAAAAAAGGAAAATATTAATAGTGGTTGTCTTTGAGTGATAGGATTATAGAATTAATTTCGTTTTTATATTTTATACTTTTCTGTATTTCCCAAATGTTTTATTGTATTTAGATATTGCTTTCATACATAGAAAAGTAAGTATTATTTTTTTAGTTGTGTCCTAAACCAAACAGCATCTTTAATCTTACGTCGACTCCCACTTGGAACACTTTACTGAATATCTTCCACTTTGCCTTTCAGGAACATTATGATCCAGAAACACGATGGCATCACAGTGGCAGTGCACAAAATGGCCTCTTGACATCTTGTATCAGTTCTCCAGCAGCTTGTCATGGGGACTCAATCGTACCTTATGTTAATTATCTTATAGAGCTATTAGAGTTCCAGTAATTAGGCCATTCATGTAATGTGCATTAGGCACTTTTCTATTAATTTTAGAGTAAGCTGCTTTTTGACACTCTGACTTATCAAAATTGACTTATCAAAATACTAGTTAAGGGAAGTATGTTTTGAAGCAAGTTTAGGTCACTTTGTATACAGAATTTTGTTATGTTTAATAAAACTGGTTGGAGGAAAGCTTGGATCTTTTCTGAATTCTTTAAACTCTTATCAAATGTTTATTTTTTCAATTATCAAATTGTAATCTTTCTTAAAAAGGTAACTGCTCCAAACCATTCTGTTTCGGAAGCTCCTGAAATACATAGATTCTCACAGAAACATCCATGGATATATAAAACAAGTCAAGCATACGCCTACCCCATAATAAAAACATAATAATAGATATCATAAGTACTTACTATATGCCAGGAGCACATTCAGTTCTCGTTAACAACCCTATATGGGTTCTCAATAGCAAAGAGGTGGAAGCAACTCAAATGTCTGTTGATGGGTGAATGAATAAACAAAATGTATATACATACCATGGAATATTATTCAGTGTTAAAAAAGGAAAGAGATTTTGACACATGCTATAGCATGGAGGACTCTATGCTAAGTAAAATAAGCCAGTCACAAAAAGACAAATCCTGTATGATTCCACCTATATGAGGTACCTAGAGCAGTCAAATTCATAGACATAGTAGAATGGTGGTTGCTAGGGTGAGGGGAAAAAATGGGGAGCTACTGTTTAATGGGTACAGAGTTTCAGTTTTACAAGATGAAAAGAGTTCTAGAGATGGATGGTGGTGATGGTGGCAACAATAATATCAATGTATTTAATACCTCTAAACTGTACACTTAAAAATGGTTAACATAAAAAAATGGTTAAGATTGTAGATTTTATGTATTTTACCACAATAAAACAGTTTTAATTAAAAAACATGAACTAATAAAAACACCACCTGAACTAATAAAAAATTCAGCAGAATTACAAGATGAAGATCAACTTACAAAAAGTGAAAAAGCTTCTATACCTCAAAATAGAAAATAAGAAAACATTTGCAATAGCGACAAAAACAATAATGCATTTAGGAATTAATAAAGGATGAAAAAAACCTGTATGGAGAAAAAGTTTAAACTCTTAAGGATTAAAAATTGAGCAGAACTAAATAAATACAAAATATTGAATACAATGTAACAAAAGGATATCAAATCTGCAAAGAATTTTTCCTGAATTCAATGTGTTGTAATAAAGATGGCAGTAGGAATTTTTTTTTGTAAACTTGACAAACTCTTCTAATATTACAGGGAAGCATAAAAGTTTCATACATAGTTGTCAAAAACAACCCTATATGGTAGGTACTCTAATTTGACCCATTTTGCATTTGTGTAACTAAGGCTAAGGAATTAGCAGAGTCACCATTTGGACCCAAGCCTCCAAGTCAGAGCCTTACTTTTAACAGCCAGACTACTACAGAAGTAGGTATGTTTGGCCAGAAGAAAATCTACCAGTTTGAAAGTATAGGACATTATCTTCTCTTCAGACTTTATCATTCTCAACAGAATGGTGCATAAGAAGATACAAAAGACTTCATTTTGTTGAATTTGAATGCAGCTCGTATTGCTGTCTAGCAATTTAATATTTGACAGTATACAAAGAATATATATCATTTATTCAAAAATATCAAGCAACTACAAATATATAAAGTGCTAGTTTAAGCACAGTGATCTCTTATAATTTAAGGAATGGTGGGAACCCTCCCCAAATCTTAACTCATTTCTTCACAAAGAGTGAGGACAGGGAAAATAAAATCTCGGTAGTGCTCGTATTATACTCTAAGTCCCTAAGTGCCAAAAAGTTTCATGGACTGTATTTATCAGTGGGGTGAGGGTAATAGTGGTGACAGGAAAATCATGCTGCATCCTTGCTGAATAACTTTAGGGCCAAGAGTTAGAAAGTCAGAGGTTGAGGGAATTATTTTAGTTAAAAATCGTATAAGCTTTATTAAGTCGATTGGGTACAGATGTCAAAATTTAACTAATATCCCAATGGTGGCTTAAGAACTCTTTGCTCTTGATATAAAGCCCCACATGACTAATAAGAACCATTTTTAATGAACTAAGTACCAACAGCAGGTCTGTTAATGTGCAGTTACTGTATATACACAGTCCTCACAACAAACTTGTAAATAATATTAGCCACATTTTACAGGTTTGGAAACAGATTCAGAGAGGGTAACTTGCCCAGAGTGTGCAGGCTTAAATAATGGCAAAGTTGAGATTCTAACAAAGTCTGCATTTCCCACTATACCTCAAAGCTTTCTGTATGAAAGACATGTTTCAAAGGGTTCAACTCTGACAGCATCTTTGCAGCTTTCCTAGCCTCTGGGAATGACTCATTGTTCTGCCACATTTCAAATCTGACCCAGCCCTCAGCATCAGAGCTCTCTAGCAATACAAAGCTAGCCTCACGTCATCCTGTGATCAGAATCATAGATAGCCCTGCTTTAAAAGAGCAACAAGTACCTACCAAAAACAAAGTCTTACAGATGTTTACTAAAAAATGTTTTCTAGATTACGTTAGTAACTACATATAACTCTCTGAAAAACACTCACCTTCCCTCTTTTGGGTTTTGTCTTCTGCTGAAGGTTTGTTTGATCCTTACCACCAGGCCCACGTAATTGCATAATCTTTTCCATTGTTAACTTAGAGGCCATCTTCCCAAACCACTAAGCTGTGCTTCTGCTAGCGCTTGAATCAAAAATATTATAGAGTTGGTTTTAAGAGCCTGAGAAGCCCCTTACCTTTTAAGAAACATGCATAATAAATATGTGCAGATTTTCCAGATAAAACCAGAAAAACACACATCAGCCTAAAATACACTCTGGTTTAAAACCTGGAACGTTGGTGCTGGGAAGATGAAAGGCAATTTCCTGTTGACTTTTTTTCTTTTTTGATGTGGAGGGTGGAGCAGAGGAAGGAAATGGGATAAGAAAACTGAATTGTCCCAGTAATGTTCTAGGAGACTCAGCCTTAACCATTTCCAAAATGCAATAGAAAAAAAAGTTTCATTAAAATTAAATATAAGTATACACCTTTCATGGGAGGTGTTTGGAGTTAAGGTAACATGTATAGAAAAGTAATTAAAAGAGGGCTTGGAACTCCAAGGTACTAACCAGAATCTTCAGTCATTACACAGAAGGTACACAAATGTGCTGCAGATTGCCATTTATAGTCCAGGAAATGTATTGCCCAACTCTGGGGCCTCACTCCCTGCCTTGAGCATAATGTTAAAAGATAAACTGAGGCATATTAAAAATGGTAAGAGCTTATCTGAGCAAAAATCGATGTGAAGCTGGTGCTGACAAACCAGAGGAGGTTAGGAGCGCTCTTCCATTCAGGAGATCAAGAAGAAGCTTTTGCAGAGAAAATGCAGAAGCAAAGCAAGGAAATTATTGATTGGCTACAGCTTAAAGCCTAGTTGGCTGTATGTGGCTGGTTGTCCTTAGGTTTTCATTTCATAACCTTGAGGCATTGACAGGCTTAGGTTTTGGTTTGCTTATGTAGGCCACACAGCACTAGAGCCACCTTAGTCTAATGGCCTCCTGTTGCCTCAGCCAAGTGGCTTGTTAATTTCTTGCATTTGCTACACTACCAGAGGTGTTGATCCAGCTACAGCATGAGGTATTTGCTATGGCACAGACTCTTCCTTGTTTAGCCAACAAGTAATCTAAAGCAATTCTACTATCTCAAATTATCTTACCAAGAAAACCTAGGGACTTCTGTTCTGTAGGTATGGCCTTAGCAAGATCCAGCGATAGTTGCCAGAGAAGCATTGTCTTACCGTGCATTAACAGAGAGAAAAAAGCAAGTAGTGAAAAGGCAAAACGAATAAAGGTTTCAAATAGGAAATAAAGATCTTGATCCGTGATCTCGGGAGAGCTGTCCATCTCAAGATGCTATCTGCTTCTGGAGAGGAAGCTCCATAAGCCAATTTTAATTTTAGGTCTCCAGTTGTACAGTTCCAAGAGTCTGGAGGAGCCCTTTTTAACTGGGAGATATGGACCCAAGGTTTAAGGCCCTGAAGTTTGACTGCTGACTTGGTACGGTCCCTTCTAAGGAGGTTCAAGGGTAGTCTTTGTTCTTAGTGATTTCAAATCAGAAGGGTAGGAGAAAACTGGAAATCTTAGTTTGGAGAGTAGCCAGATATTTGAGAAAACTAGAACAATTCAGGATCCAGTCCGGTTTACAGGTATATAACAAAAGCTCAAAGACAGTGAATAGGACTAGAATCTGATATCCACAAGATCGTATTATAATTTTCTACTACAACATAATTTTTTTTATAATCACCCCCATTTCTATCAAAGATAATCACAGTAAGGCTAATTTGTTTGCAGAATAAGTCTAGTCTCATAAAACTTGGGCTGGTTATTTACAGAGGTGCAGTAGGAAGAGTAATTGACCATATAGGCTCTTTTTAAATCTGTTTTGCTAGGACTTTTCATAAGGAATCTTAGATTGAACTTTTAAAGGCTCTCCAGATTAAGCAGTCAAGTCAAGGATTTGTCATTTCAGACTTCATCTGGAATACCTATAGATTTGGGTGAATTCCTCTCTTCTCAAGGTCCCTAAGATATCCTGAGGTTCTCGGGCCTGCCAGGAAGTGACCTTCCTTACTCACCTGGTAAGGTTTCTTGGAACCCTATAAACAAGATGCCAGGCCAGTTTTTCTTAGGAGCTTTATTGCCTCCATAAAGTCAGCCTTAGTTCCTTAAAACTGTCCGGTCATATCTGATTTTATGCATATTCTCAAATATGACATTCTAGTCAAAGCCTTGGTAATATAACCAAGGCTTCCAATTGTGTCCTGTTATAAGAACATATTCTTATTGGGCTTATATAAATCACTATATTGCCATGAAAATAAGACTACACAACAAATTTCCAAATTCTGGAGGGATCAGGTAGGGAAAAAAACGTTTCACTTTTGTTTACAAAGGTATAATTTACCAAACTGCCTTAAGACAGAAAGGTTTCCTTAAATTTGGAAAACAAAACATTAAGGAATCAGCAGTGTTTCAAAGAAAAAGTTGTAAAAAACATTATAATCATCCTCATCAGTTCATTTAATCATATGTTATTAATTCTTGTTCAGGATGAACCCAGTTTTTTCATTAGCTCTGAAAATTCTTACCCAGTTCACTTTTATGCTCTTAAACTTATCAGAAACCTGTATTCTAGATCTTTCCATGAATCTCTAAAGACAAAGAAGCATTTCTGTGAAAGCATCAGAGTAAAACAATAACTCTCTACAAATGACAAAAAGTCTTTTAATAAAGTCCTTCCATACCTTTCCTTACCCCCTAGACACATTCTACTTTCCTTCCTACTTTTCACACAGTTGTTTCCTTTCACCCCTATATTTTAGTAGTTTTAAATTACATATAACGATTAGAATTCATAACCCTTAGAATACTTACTTCCTAGTGAAAACTAAGAAGCAAGCAACTGTGGACTGTTACACTAGCATTCTGTGGATTGGCACATTTATAAATACATTTCATAATTTCCAGAAGTATATTCTCCCTCACAGTAAATTTTTCGATATGGCATAAAACACGTTTACCAATAAACCCAAATATCTTTAGTTCCTCTGTAATAAGAAGCCAAAGTAGATAAAATGCCAAAAGTAGATAAATTTGTGTTCAGTAATTAATGTTTCAGTATTTTATCTTACTTGGAAATGATCTAATCAATGAATATCCATAATTTAACTCAGTAGAACTTTCACCTAGTTTCCAAATCGCCCCCCACATACTTTTGTTTTTGTCCTTCTAATAAGAATCACCTCCCTGAAGTCCACATTTCAAAGAAATGGCTCTAAATACTTGAAATGCAGAACGCTTACATCTCAAAGCTCAAAGGCACAGAAAAAGGATGTAAGTTCCACCAAGAAGGACTCTTATTCCCTAAATCCAGATGTTTTATAATATCTGTAAGCCTTCTGAGCTGAATAGGGGAGGTTTTGAGATTGGTAAAAAGGATAGACTTTTCATTGTTTCTAGAGCTGCATTTCTGTTCCTGTCAAAACTCGATTTGTAAGACAAGTAGTTGTTCTTTATTCCTCAAAGAACTGGGTTGCCACCTGAGGCCCAGTGAACCCACCCATCCAACTATATTATCTTCAATTTGCTTCTTTATGTCAGGGAGATTTCCAACTAAGATGAAAATTAAAAGATTCCTACGTTCCAGATTTGGAGCTGTGCATCTTTTGAATGTTTTAGTAAATTCTTCCACAGTGGCCTCAGAATGTTTTTCTTTCCCTCTGGGTACATAATTTCATTTCAGCTTCGTGGAGAAGCCCTTAAAAACAGTTCCTATCAGACTCTGAATATCAGCTTCCAAAGTAACCAACTTTTTTTTTTTTTTTTTGCATTTTGGCCGCGCTACGCAGCAAGCGGGATGGCATGTGGGATGGTTCCCCGACCAGGGATCAAGCCCTGGCCTCCACAGTGAAAGCACCAAATCCTAACCACTAGGCCATCAAGGAACTCCCCAGAGTGGCCAACTTCTAACCAGAAAGATCACTAAAAAAATCCTTTTAAATACTTTATTAACACGTTTTAGGTGGGACAAACAGTAACTATTCCTGGCAATACTAAACAAACTTTTCTTTTACTTTTAAACCAAAGGTATCCCTAACAAATGACTCAAAAACAAAACCATAGTTTAACCATGGATGCAAGAGGCATCCCCAAAGAAAGTACGAAAGATATTACTCCCCCAGCCCCAAGATCCAGAGCCATTCCCAAAGATAATCAAAGAAAGACAGACTTAGGGCTTCCCTGGTGGCGCAGTGGTTGAGAGTCCGCCTGCCGATGCAGGGGACACGGGTTCGTGCCCCAGTCCGGGAAGATTCCACATGCCGCGGAGCAGCTAGGCCCATGAGCCATGGCCGCTGGGCCTGCGCATCCGGAGCCTGTGCTCCACAACGGGAGAGGCCACAGCAGTGAGAGGCCCGTGTACCGCAAAAAAAAAAAAAAAAAGAAAAAAAAAGAAAGACAATTCCCCTGGTAGCTGGTGACCCACATTTCTGTCCAGCCATATTTTGGGGGTCCCCAATGTGACAGCTGAGCTGCCTGCACACATAAGAACTGCCAACCTGTGTGCCCTGATGGGCAGAAAGCCAAGCCAAGTTCTCAGGACATAACAAGATAAATGAGAAAGCTATAGCTGTCCCTGGGAGTAAAAAGACCAAGAACCAGTGGGGACTTAAATGAAAGTTCACAAGCCACCATTCAAAGATCTAATTCTTTTTTTTTTTAAATAAATTTTATTTATTTATTTTTGGCTTCATTGGGTCTTCATTGCTACACGCGGGCTTTCTCTAGTTGCGGTGAGTGGGGACTACTCTTCATTGCGGTGCGCGGGCTTCTCATTGTGGTGGCTTCTCTTGTTGCGGAGCATGGGTTCTAGGCACATGGGCTCAGTAGCTGTGGCTCGAGGGCTCTAGAGCACAGGCTCAGTAGTTGTGGCACACGGGCTTGGTTGCTCCGCGGTATGTGGGATCTTCCTGGACCGGGGATCGAACCCATGTCCCCTGCATTGGCAGGCAGATTCTTAACCACTATGCCACCAGGGAAGCCCCCAAAGATCTAATTCTTACAAACACTTTTCTCCTGCCAATCTGAATCTAGAATGGAAGGAACACTGTGAAATTGTACCTTCCTCTCTCAACCAGGCACCACAGGTGGAGGTCCAGGAGAACTGCCTTTGGTAAGAATTCTCACCCTTTATGGGCTTCTGCCAGCTTTCCCGGGATCCCATCAGCAGGCTCTAAAGCAAGTGGAGTGTCCCAGCAGGTGTCATCCTGGTCACCAGAAACTGTAGAGGAGGAAGAATAATTTTCCCTCCACCCTTATTGTAAGGGTTGGCTGGGGTCCCTTTTTCTCTAGGGCACCTCATAAGTGGATAAACTGTGGCTGCTGTAGTACAAGGTTGTCTTTGGTAAGGATAGCCTACTTGTTCACCCTGAAAACAAAATTTCATTCACCTGAGACCTCACACAGGACCAGCCCAGTTTAAGTCCAACCCAGTCTGACCCCGGACCCAGGCTGACTCCAACCAGTTTCTGGACCCAGTCTGGAAGAAGAAAGGCGCAACTAAAGTCTGACAGTTCATACTGCAAAAGCTTGTGGAGCTGGGGTGGGAGAGGGACCTACCCACACCTCCAGAGGCAGCTAGAAACCAGCAAGCCAAGGGGCTCAGCAGATACCTATCTCTGGCTGCTCGGGGTCTCCTTCCTTTGTTCCCTCTTCTGACACCAGAACTGTTAAAAGACAAACTGAGGCATATTAAAAATTTTAAGAGTTTGTTTGAACAAAAATGGATTCAAACCGGGCAGTGTCAAACTGGAAGATGTTAGGAGCGCTCCACCAACGGGAGCTCAGGGAGAGGCTTTTATAGAGAGGGCAGAAGCGAAGCAAGGAAGTCATTAATGGGCCACAGCTTAATTCCTGACTGGCTGTTTGTGACTGGTCATCCTTAGGTTTCCATTTCATAACCCTGTTTTGATTTTGGTTTGCTAACATAGGCCAACTTGGCATTAGAGCCACCTTAGTGCGACAGCCTCCAGGTTTAATCAGCAACAGTTACCCAAAGGATTTTCTACTTGGTTTACTCTGATGCTTGCTTTTGGGTGGAGGGAGGGCCTAGGACGATGTCAAATTACAGTCTTTCCTCCTCCCCTCAGGAAGTAAAGTCCACTGGCAGGAGTGCCTAAATTGGCTCTAACCCTGGGCTCTCACAATGCTTGCTTGTTTTCACAGGGCAGAAGAATGAAACGCCTTAGAAAAAGAGCAACATTCTGGAAAATTGTATAGTTTCTTTTTCTTCCCAGATTGTCTCAAGTCTGTGGAGGATTCCCTTGCTACACACCACATCAAAGGTAGGATGAAAATGGGACTGTGTGTTGGGGTTGGTCCTCTATAGTGTTTTGAACAACCGGCATCTCTCCCTGCGTGGCCTGCTCACCAGACAGACGGCCATACCACACGCCGTGCCGGCAGATTCTCCTTCCCAGGAAGAAAGAGCCTGCCTGCCTACCTGCCGGTGGCAAATAAAGAATACTGCCCTCTCTCTCAGAGTATCTACATTTTCTCTTTGCTTTTCCTCTCTCTATATATTTATTTTACTGAACCACTTGTGAGAAGGTAGCAGACTCTATGACACTTCACTCCTGAGCTTCTTAGCACACGCCTCCTAAGAACAAGCGCATTCTTCGGCAGAACCACAAGACCACCATCATCCCTAAGAGATCTAACCTGGTCTGCTATACAGTCCTCATTCCAATTTCCCCAACGCAGCTCCTAAAGTCCTTTCCAACTTTTTTCTGGCCTGGGATCCATTCGAGGAACATGTTGTTGTCATGTCTATTTAGTCCATTAGAATATTTTCATTTTAGCAAGTGCTGTGAAAGGGAATTTCCAAACCTGAAGTTCCCCATCCCTTTTTTATTTCTCTAAAGTCAAGAGCTTACCCAGAGGATGGTGCACAGTTTGCCCTAGGATTTGGTTTGCAGACCTGGGGGGAGAATAGTGCAAGGAATGGCCACTCCACAATCAGTGAGGTCAGGCTTTGCGATCAACTCCTTTGCTATTCCTGCCTGAAGTGAACTGAGTGGTCATCTTTCAGAGGCCGTTCAAACTGGTGGAAGAGAGATTTATGTGGTGGCTTTGATGTCCCTCACATCACAGCCTTTTGTTTTCTTTTTCTCATTTCTCCCATGGTTCTGCCTGGATCATGATTATGGAATAAACGAGGATAAGGGGACAGTCTAGTGGGGTAGACTTTATATGTAACTAAGGACATACTCCAAGAGAACTGTCAGCTCCCTGTGGACTTCCAGGGGAAGCCAGGCAGCAGACCTCCACAAACATCCCCCAAATGGTACAAAGCCCTGCTTGTATTTTTGAGGTTGAGATCAGAGAGTCTATAAACTCCAGAGAGTCTGTAAACTTTAGAAATGAGGAGAAATCATCTAGTTTCAGAGGTGGGCTGAAAAAAAATTACAGTACAAGTGGTTTTATGCCACAGAGGAAATAAAAGTTAAGATCATTTTGTCAACTGAGTCAACTCTGTCTTGGATTCGTCACAGGAATCTTCTGCATTTAAAACAAACGAAGCATCATGCTGAAGAGGGAGGGGAAGGTCCGACCCTACACGAAAACCCTGGATGGAGGTTGGGGATGGATGGTTGTGTTTCATTTCTTCCTGGTAAGAATTTACTTTCCCCTTTGCTACTGCCTGAAAGAAGGCTCCCTGAGAAAGGCTCAGAGCAAACTAAGATCACTTATGAAATCCTTGACATTTGAATGGAAAGGGGGTTAGAGCAAGGCCAGGAACTGCCAATGAACCCAAGAGAAAGTGGAAAATGTCCTCCTTGAGTGAAAGCAGAAGCATTCCATCCTGTCTCCTACCCCTCCTTAAACCTACAGAGTGCTCCAGTTACTATCAGCAGCTCTGCCCTCGCTGCATATGGCAATTAGGATTTGGGGACAATCGTACATTTAACCATCCCAGAAGTAGCACTGGAAACCACTAAAAAGTGCTTTTGCAGGGGTGCGTGGGGAGGGGGTTCCCCAGCTCAGCCCAGCATAGACGTAACCCTGCTGGAAGCAACCTCCGTCTCTCCAAGGGGGCAGGGACTTTTCTTCTGTTCTGCCTGCTGTCCACTTCCCAACCCATCCCCGCCAACCATAACTTATGCTAGAGTTAGGCCCAATGTATATTTCTGACATGTCTGGAAAGGGAGAGAATGATGTGGATTCTGAAACTGGAGCCTGATTTTTCTCCTTCATCCATAAGCAGCTGGACTCCGCACTCTGTTTTTTAATTAACTTCTTTCCTTCATCCTCCCAGAAGCTCTTGGGGTCGTTATGTGATGCAGTGGTGATGTGACTCAGCATGCTCATTCTGATGGGACTGGTGAATCCCATCACAGTTATATCCCAAACCACCCTGAGAATGGCAACAGCTCCCCCATTCCTCTTAAGTGTTCCCAAGTAAGTTAACTTTGAGATGTATTCACAAAGACACCCTTCCCTCCTGATCCTCCTCCCCAGCCCAGCCCTACAGTAAGAAGCTCCCAGGGAAGGGAGTGCAGGTCCTGGTGACTACTAACTACCCTGAAGCCCACAGTGTAGAAATACCACACCCCCTCCCTTATGACAGAGAAAGGGAAAGGAGGGCAAGAAGTCCTCAGCCAGGATATACATAATACAAAACTCCGAACCACAGGACTATTTGTTAAACATTAGCTTCATTACCAAAGAATGTGGAATCTCTTTTTTTTTCCTCCCAGAAGTGTTACTAAAAAGGAAACTAAGGACACCCTAGGTCTGAGAGCCTTCCTGTGACTGGGCCACCTCCCCACATCACAGGCTTTGCAGAACTGGCATTGTTGGTGAGGATCTCTAATTCTCCCACCTTTCTCCCCAGTAACCACCTTTCCTTTTCCTGTATTATCCTCTGAGGATAGGAAGTTACTTGATCAATTTAGTTGCTGGTAAGAAAAGTTGTCTAACAACCAGATTAATAAACAATGTCCCACTTTTTTGGGTGTGATGCTACTTATAAAAGCACACACACAAAAAAAACATTTTGGGTCCTCAAAATGTTAACAGTTAACTCAGGCCAATCACCCACAGTGGTAATGTGGGTACTTAAGATGACGATGCTTTTGTGTCTGCATAAGTTACAAGTCTACTTTTCAATAACAGATGAGCTCCTGAAAAGATGAGTGAAAAACCCAATAACAACATGTTCTTCAGGAGCTCCCTACTTTTTTAAAAAAAAATGACTCACATTCTAACTTACCATACTTTATAACTACATATTTGCATGATTGTTTTCTGTATTCAGCCTGTGTCCCAGGACTGAATGTTCCATGAGCACAGGGGCCAAGTCTGTTTGCTCACCACTGTAAGCCCTAGTAAATAGCCTGGAACACAGTAGGCACTCAATATATACCTGTTGACAGATGGGAGGATGGATGGATGGATGACGGGGTAAGCCCATGTACAGTGTCTGATGTGGACTCTGGAACAGGACTGAAACCCATCAACCTTGGTCCAAAACACGAGATGAAATAGTATAATATAGATTTATCTAGTCTGCTTAGTTAACTAAGGGAATATCTGGACCTTGGGGAAAAGATTTTTAATAGCTCTGAGTCAAAACAGAAACAAAGTTGGAAGGTTACAAGTTAAGGGAGGGAGGCAGGGTGGCTAAAAAGGCTATGTCCTTGGCCTTCTTGATATACACAGTGGAAGGCACAGACCCAGTTATTAGAGACAAGTCATATCCACTTACAGCTGCTATGCCCAGACACCAAGGAAAGACCAGAGAGGAAAGGTGCTAAATTGGGGGGACCAGTAGCTAGCCAAACTCAGATGGCTAAGAACATAGAGGCCAGCATCGTGTAGATGCCAGCACAGAACCCATGTCCACAGAAAAAGAGGAAGGGTAATTTTACAGAATGATGCCTCATTGTCACATTCCCTGCTCATGAGAGGAGGCAATCACCGCCCTGTATTTTAAACTGAAAGAAACAAGTCTGGGTCATTTAAGGTTCATGTATATTCTCTAGCCTCATTTCCTGATAGGGGTGCCTTTAAGGCACGTTATGATTACAAAGTGCTTGATAAAATGCTTTTTCCATTTTTGAATATATAGCCCTGGTGTCCATAGCATTGTTCACTCTAAATAAGCAAAGTCTTGTAGCTTCTATCAAATCAGAATGGGAAAAAGTACATTAAGGGACTTCCTCCTCACCACCCCATCTTTTGCAACCTTGGAGCACCACCACTGATTCCTAGTCCATTATTCCAAACAAGAAATAATACTTGTCTGAATTAAGAGTCTAGCAGAGAGGATGGAGGGGAAGGCCTTGGTTATTTTATTCAGTAGTTAGAGGCTGAGGGAAGGAGGTTCCTAAGTGGAGGTAGGTCTCTGATTTGGGTGAGTGGGTGGATGGTACTAATCAAGAGAAATGAAAAGGAAGAGTAGGCATGGGATAAGAGAAAGATGAGTTTAGTTTTGGATAAGTTAACCTGAGTTAGAAAGACATGGTAGACATTAATATGAGTCTCAAGCTCTTGGGAGAGCAGAATGGTTACACAAGATAACAAAAACATAGTTAATAGTTTGAGTATTAAGTGCTAAGTATTACTTTACCAGAATTTTCTCAGTCTTCACAGTACTATGAGCTAGGTGACATTTACTTTTCCTCTACTTTATAAAAGAGGAAGCTTAACTTCCGTAGTTTGCCCAAGGTCACACCCCTAATAGGAAGCAGAGCCAGGATTCTGGCCGAGGCAGGCTGACTGCAGATGGAACACAGTATTCACAGCTACACCATGAGTTCAAGGGTGGTAATTAAAACCTTGAGACTGAATGGTTGTCTATGGGGCAGGTATAAAGTGAGATGACTGCAGAACCACAGGGGAAAATATTTACCAGGTGAACAGAGAAAGAATCAGTGAAAAGGAACCCAGGATCTGTGGTCCTTCCACAATGCATAGCCAGCTTGACAGCAGAGAAAGTGTCCTTGAAACACCAAGGCCACTGAAAAAAAGGAAAGGAAAGGAAAGGGGCCACTAAGAAGTCCCTGGAGACAAGAGTGAGTACATGTGGCTCCTGGGCTTTGACTGACTGCAGAGCCTGGCTAGGCCTCCCTTCTAGTTCCCCTCAGACCCTTGCTCCTCACTGCCCCCCTTCTAATCAGAATTCCAAGAAACAAATGCTGGTACTCCACTGAAAGAAAACCTGACCTCAAAAGAGGAGCTCCGCCTAGTGGAAGGAATGAGGGTGGTGCGGGCAAAAGGGTTAGATGGGACAGAAAAAAAGGGTGGGGGCACATGACCCAACCGTAAGGTGACCATACATCCTCATTACCCTTGCTGTCCAGGCATCAATTAATAGCACTACTTTTCACTCTCAAAGAGCTTCAACTGGGTGATAAATTATTATGGTTGCCGTATTTATATACCAGGTGAGGGAGGGTACTCAGCTCAAAAGCAGAGTTAAAGCAAAGCTAACCTAAGGACTGACAGAACAATTCTTTTGGATCAACACACATCTCTCACAAAGGTAACTGGAATTAGCTGTTTTTAACAGATGCTACTGTAACAGGATGGTATAGTGGTTGGTCTAGAGTCAGTCTATCTGGGTTCAAGTCTTAGCTCCAGCATCCCCAACTTGAGCAACTTTTAAGCTAAATCTCAATTTTCTGAATTTCTAATACAATATTGACACACCTATTCCATGCCTTTGTAATGAGAATTAAATGAGATGCCTTCATGTAAAGTGATTAGACACTCTAAGTGGACAACCCGCCCCTAAAATTTAAAATGTTACAAAGAGGAACTGGCAAACAAACTGGTAAAATACAGGTTACACAGAGAATCAGAGCCTCCAGCAGTTCCAACCTCCCCTGTAATGGCTTACTCACCACCTGACTTGGACTCTTTGGTCTGCTTTGATTTAGGTAAATGTATTCGTGATGGGGATGACCAAGACTTTTGCAATTTTCTTTGTGGTTTTTCAAGAAGAGTTTGAAGGCACCTCAGAGCAAACTGGTTGGATTGGATCCATCATGTCATCGCTTCGTTTTTCTGCAGGTATAAAGCCATCAATAAGCTTGCTGTCCAAGGAAAAGGACCACCAAAGGGCAATTCCAAGAAGACTCACCTGTCAGTCAATCAAGACTGAAGCTTTGCTAAAACTCAGGTTCATTTATCAACATGTAAAGCTGAGAAAAGGACTTGCAGTGTTTAGCCTCCGCTTGACTTGGAAAAACTAGACAAATTAGTGCTTAAACAAAGAAAGGTGAAGAATCCAACTATTTAATTCCATGATTCAATTTTCATGCCTTGTTTCTTTCAACAGTGTCTTAATATAGGTCCAGTGAGCCAGTCTCTCAACTGGAATGTCGACCATAAAGCTCTGACCATAAAGCTCTAAAAGACAGAACCAATTCCTCTTCCTTTAGTTCTAGTTGGAGCTAGAACATGGTGTAGATAAATAATTGAACTTTGTTCTAGTCATAGGTCACTAGAGGCAACCTTTTTTTGCAGAGGTTTCATAATGCATTTTCAGCAAGCTTCCTTTCCAAACCTGCTTATTTACAATTTTTTCTTTAAAACAAACAAAAATCAACAAAACTTCTTCCTAAAAGCAAAATAGTGTGGGGCTGGGAATATTAAGAAACTCAATACAGACAGCTTTTTGAAGGATACACAAATGTGGAGTCCTCTTATTTCCCTTCAGTTGCCCATTTAAACTGCACACCAGAAGACAAGGGATGCCAGAGCACATTTAACTAGCATTTGTTTCTTTTCCCAAGGTCCCCTAGTTGCTGTTACTTGTGACATAATTGGAGAGAAAACTGCCTCCATTCTTGGGGCTTTCCTTGTTACTGGTGGATATCTGATCAGCAGCTGGGCTACAAGCATTCCCTTTCTTTGTGTGACTATGGGATTTTTACCTGGTGAGTCCATTGTAAAAGTTAAGACTTAAAAAAAAAAATGGAACCAGGAACCTTCCCTTTTACTCTCCATGAGTTCAAAAGACCTACTTATATTATCTCAGGTCCAGGAGAATATCTTGTCCAGTACCAAGCCACTTAATGTGAAAGTGATTCCAAGCTATTATGTTTTTCTTTTAGGTTTGGGTTCTGCTTTCTTGTACCAAGTCGCTGCTGTGGTCACTACCAAATACTTCAAAAAACGATTAGCTCTTTCTACAGCTATTGCCCGTTCAGGGATGGGACTGACATTTCTGTTAGCGCCTTTTACAAAAGTCCTGATAGATCTATATGACTGGACAGGTGAGTCATTCTAAGTTTCTGAACCATCAACTCTGTAAGATTTAATGTTGAGCCCTCTCTATGATGACTACAGAGGAAGTGAGCATGATTCTAAAGTAAAGTATTCTTCCTTGGAGAATATATGGCAAAAGAGACTCTGAACTACTTGCAGGCTTTGCCCGCCATGCAGGCAACTCAGAGTTCACCATAGAGTTCAAGTCTGAGGGGATGGAGGGCAATCTATGCGGCTGGGGAAACACACCTTTGCAGGGAAAGCGGTACTCCTGCGGAAACAAGGATCCTCTACTCAAAGCATTCTCTTCAAATTTTCTCTTTAAGAAAAAAATCTGCATTTAAAAAAGTCTCCTCCGGGCTTCCCTGGTGGCGCAGTTGTTGAGAGTCCGCCTGCCGATGCAGGGGACACGGGTTCGTGCCCCGGTCCGGGAAGATCCCACATGCCGCAGAGCGACTGGGCCCGGGAGCCATAGCCGCTGAGCCTGCGCATCCGGAGCCTGTGCTCCGCAACGGGAGAAGCCACAACAGTGGGAAGTCCGCATACCGCAAAAAAAAAAAAAAAAAAAAAGTCTCCTCCATCAGATTCACTAAAATAGACGGAAAAAAACTGAGTGAAAAGAGGATTATGTTCCTTAATACTTAATCTTTTATATACTGTCAACTATAAATTTTCACGAATAAAAACCATTCACTCCACAATTTTCTTCATACCTGAGATAAAACATTTGGATTAAAATAACCTCAAAGTATTGGGGAAAAAAATCTATGTATATGTACATATATGCGAATATATAAGCCTATTCCTATCTACAGAGCAGTTTTGTTGAACTTTTCCTTTCCTGATTAAAAAAACCACCAGTAGTCTCATGGTGAACAAGACCAGCTGACAAATCCATAAGACAGGATAGCAGAACCTACAGTTAATTCTATCTCTAGAAGCAACACACCCAAGTCACAGCTTTGGTCAGGACATGCTGAAGTCAAGCAACTACTCAGCTTCAAAGGCAACACTGGCATGTCTTCTTTCTAGGACATTTAAAACATCACGGGATGACAGGCTATCTCCTCTTCTAAGGCAGTTTCCAAATGATTCCCGTTACCTAATTCTGTATTTTCTGTACCTAAATCTACACCCTCCCTTCAGGATATTTAAAACACACTGTAATTTTCTAACATTTGAAATGACTTCCCCCCACCCCAAACCATTTTTTTCCTTTAGCACAAATAACTCTCCTTCCATGCCCCCTAGTGGCACAGCTTTCCCCTTTTCTATCTGCAAGGACTCCGTTTTCACAAGGATACAGCAGTGTGTACGGCTAACAGTTAAGTCAATGGATTTAAATGCTTTCAGCTAAATACAAGGACAAAGCAGTGTTTTCAGGAATTACTGCACTATGACTGAATATTTAGTGGTGGGGCCTCTTCTGAGCCTAAGCATACAGAGTATTGTGAAATGAGAGAGGTAATTTTTAGCTTAACTTCTCAATTTCTCTCTCCTGTTTAGGTGCCCTTATATTATTTGGAGCAATCACATTGCATTTGGTGCCTTCTAGTATGCTCTTGAGACCCACCCATATCAAAAGCGAGAGCAATTCCGATATTAAAGATAAAAGTAGCAGTTTTTCTGCAAGTGGTCCAGAGGCAGCATGTGGGACAGAAACATCATGCCGCAATGAGATACAAGAGTCTGCCATCAGGGACAATACTATGCAGGATGGACAACCTGGTATAAGTTTAACAGTCTCACAAAATCAAAATGAAGAGTTCAACAATGAACCTAACAGGAACAGACTCTTCCAAAAAACTAATGAAGAAAGTTATGGGAATAAGACTATTTTGTGGAGCTGCAAACAAAAACTCTTTGATTTTTCTCTTCTTAAGAATCCTTTTTTCTACATATTTACGTGGTCTTTTCTCCTCAGTCAGTTGGCATATTTCATCCCTACCTTTCACCTGGTAGCCAGAGCCAAAACACTGGGGATTAATATCATGGACGCCTCCTACCTCGTTTCTGTAGCTGGTAAGAAAGTCTACTTCAACCTCACCCTCAAAAGGAGAAATGAACTTAATTTCACAAAAATTTATTAAATTTAATTTTTAAAAAGCTTAAGAATATTTTTTTTTTAAAAAAGAGTTGTGGGAAGGCCAGAAAAGCAAGTTTTTTGAGGCTGGTGGGAGCAGCAGGACTTTCCCTCCAACCTGTCACTGCATCTTGCACACAGGCTCTTCCCTACCAGACAGCGGACCCCAAAGCAAGTCTTATTTTCATATGTCAGTATCTAAGTATTTGTTGGATACCGAACTTTAGAAAGCTGGTTCTCAGTGACAACAGCCATTTTAGCAAGCAAAAACAATCCTAGGTAGGCTGTACAGTGCAGTGGTTGAAAGGATTGGTTCTGGAGCTAGACTTTCCAGGTTCAAGTTTTTGCAGTGTATGACAGTGTGACCTTGGGCAAGATACTTGCCTTCTCTGTGTCTCAATTTCCTTGTAATATATGAATAATAGCATCTACTCTCAGAAGGTTATTAGGATTAAGCAAGTAATGCATGTAGAGTTCAGAATAGTACATGAACTACTGTAAGCATTCAATAATGTTCTAGTAGTATTCGTAGCTAAGAATTTTTCCCCCTTTAACTCAAAGTAAGAGGATAAGATAAACAAGCATACTAAGGCTAGTCATTAATGGGTAGGCTGACATTTAGAATGAAAAAAAAAATCATTTTAGTTGAGTACTTATAAAAATGTATGGAAACAGAATGCTTGATCTAGAAGATATGGATTCTTTCAACTGACAAAATAGGGAGTCTAAAAAAATGAAAATGAATGAAATGGAACTGGTTTGCTCTATCTGGAAATTCTCAGTAGCTCAACATTAACTTTTCTCTTGCTAATTTCTGGAAAAGCCTATTTACCAAGCCCTTGCAAAACTGACTGCACCCCATTTCCAACTGCTTCAGTCAAATAAAACTTGTGTACACAAGAAAAAGATACATAGCTAAACTGACTTTTTTTCCACTAAAGTGTCTGGTAGTATCAATTTAGATCAGATTAGGGCTTTACAGCAGGACCAAAGAACATAATAAAGTTTCAATATGTATCCTAGAAATAACTGTAAAAATATAGAGATGGCAGTATGAATTTTTAATTCCTTTTTGTGGAGCAATTTATGTTTGAACCATAGGAGAATTTTAAGTATAAAACAACTGCAGCTCATGCTCCTCTTGGTGAAAATCTCTTTCAGTATTTAACTGCTGTATTAACATATAATAGGATAAAGGATAAGAATGTTCTGTTATCATAAAACTAAGTGAAAAATGTTATTCTTAAATTTTATTCAAGTTACACCATAGTTCCAGTGTTCAAGAGATGATGTCCCATTTCCAGACTTTCTACATATTTTCAAGTTAAACATAATAGCCTTTGGAGAAGGACTTAATTACCAAAACCTCATACAATTATAAGTCTCAACATCTGTTTTTTTTCTTCACCATAAGACTTTATTATTTATACTCCAGTCGTCCACCATATGACTTCCCCAGGACACTAACCTGTGGGTTTACTAATCTTCAAGAAATCTCACTTCCTCACCACTTCAAGGGAGGCCTACTGAGCCCAGCGTTCTCTATAACCTGGTATTCCCAGTTTGGTGGTATGAGTTTCCCAAACACAGTGAGAAAAAATACCTGGTGAGTCCTCTACCCAACTCTGAAGGAGTCTTTCTGGTATTTTATTGATGTGTCTGGAATAGGTAAGTAAATGACAGAATCTATTGATAGACAAATGGAACCTTTTTTTTTCTCTTATGTCCCAGCCTCAGGATGAAGTCATATTACTTAGGAAAAGATGCCTTATGCATTTACAGTTTTCAAAGGGGCTAGGAAAATGGAATTAGGATTTCATAAGACCTTTTCAATATTGTTCCAGGTATCATTGAGACAGTCAGTCAGATTATCTCCGGATGGGTTGCTGATCAAAACTGGATCAAGAAGTATCATTACCACAAGTCTTACCTCATCCTCTGCGGCATCACTAACCTGCTTGCTCCTTTTGCCACCACATTTCCACTACTTATGACCTATACCATCTTCTTTGCCATTTTCTCCGGTGGTTACCTGGCATTGATACTTCCTGTACTGGTGAGTAGACGTACTCATTAATGTTCTTACACCATTTAGTAAAAGTGTTAACAATCACCTCCCCAAAAGAGAAAACATATTTTGTATTAATTTTATAATTAAAAACATACTCAGAAACCTTGTAGCTATATCTTATCCAGCTATTCATCTCACCTTGGGGGGGTGGGGCCGGGGGGGGGGGTGAGAGGACTATCCCCCCGTGGGACGTGGGACAGGAAAGAAGAGCAAAATAGGGATCAGAAGGATTCCATTTTGCTTATCAGTCTCCCAGGTTAGACTTCTGTTCACTTCTTTCCTTCAGGTCCAGACATTTCTTTGGTTCTAAGACACATCTTGGAAGAGTTCCTTAAAAGAAAAAAGGGCTTCCTGACCAGCACTGGCTTCTCTTTTGTAGAGAGAAGTTCTGTATACTTTAATAAGGACATTGTGTTTTTAACTCCTCTCCATCTTTACCCCAAATTGACATAAAGTCCTAGACCTGAATGGAACTGAGTTATACAAATACTTCTGGGTTTTTCTTGGAACCCCATGGGTTCTTAGAACTAGGTACCCAGTGTGCTGCAACAGAATCCCCTGGAATCTTCTGACCTGATATCAATATTAGCATAAGTGCTGCAGGATCTTATATGAGGCTTAAGCAAAAATCAAACTTTCTAAAGCTGAAATCAACTCCTGTGATATCTGATTTCTTATAAACCAATGGTTGGTATTCAGCCATAGGTGGATTCAATAATACCACTGTCAGCTCCAACTGTAAATACCATTTCCTAACAGAGAAGAGCAGTGAGGTTCAGGGGAAAAAAGTATCCCTGAACCAATTAAAAGATTTTTAAAAAGAAACAAAAACCAACGTTCCTTACTAATAAAATGAAAACACTGTCTGCCTACTGAAATTACTATTCCTTATCTGCCTCAGCTCTTTCATAATATCAGGGTAAAATGCCATCCAAATCACCTCAGAAGTCAACTGCTCACAGTTTCAGATGACATACACAGTATTTGCCCCTCTGTAGGCAAAGGTCTCCACAGAATTTCACCCTCAATATGGCTAACATTGGATTCTAATCCCTGCAGGTTGATCTGTCTGGGAATTCTATGGTACACAGGTTCTTGGGGCTTGCCAGTTTCTTTGCTGGGATGGCTGTCCTTTCTGGACCACCTTTAGCAGGTAACAGCTTACCCACATTCTGAGTAAACTTGAAAAGCAATGAAACAAAATGCTGATCCATGATTAATGGTAACACGTAATGACGTTATCAGGTTAAAAGAAACTGATGATTATCTCTGCTGTTCCTATACCAACGCTCACAACTCCATCACTAACCCAGGAGAATCTCAGGGTTAATTCAACAGATGTGCACTAGGCAGATTCTTACATTCTCTTGGGAGTCTTAGAGCAGGGATTGTGTGTATATCTACTTCTCTGGGGAGACAATCCAGAGTTTTATCAGATGCCCAAAGACCTATGATGGTTAAAAACAAAAACAAACAAAAGCTGTCTTGGATTAAGGCCAGAATCTGTGGAGAGGATATGTGGGGCCACTGGAGAACATTAAATACAAGTAGAGTAAAACTTGGGGGAGTTCTGTTTTTAAGTCAACTTTAAGACTGAAGCATTGTTTTACATTCACTTTTTACCTATTGGGACATTTTGTCCTTGCTGAACATTTAATCTAAGACTATTAAAAGACTGCCTACTCACACAAATTTCTTTAGGAAACAGACTTAAGCTTTAGTATCTTACACTATAGGTTCTCAATATAGTTGAATTACAAATTAGTACAGCATTTCCAATCATCCACAAAAAGGAATTCAGCCTAAAACTTACTTCTGCTTCCCTCAGTCCTGAAGACAGAAAAAGGGTCTGATCTTGTCCCACTATCATTTTTTTAAACTAAGTTTTATAATGACATTAGATTTACACCTCTATGAACTTAAGACTTAAAGGCAAATATCAAAAGTATAAAAACTTAATAAAAGACATTATTACTGAAGGTAAAACAATGTACCACTATCTGAGTTTCAATTTAGGTATACCTATCTAAAGGAAAAAATTACACAAATACACAACTAAGTCCTTATTTGCATTTATGAACACACCTCTTCCCATGAGCTCTAACTCAGCCAATACTTCGTAACTGGAAAACAGGCTAGAATTTTATAGCCCAGAACTGTTATACAGGGAGTGGTAAAAGACCAAGCACCAGAGGTGGCTAGCAGAGCTACTCTATGGCTAGTATCCAGGTCAGTGAAATACAGAGTTCAAATACAGTTTGCTGATGAATTTTTTTCAATTTTGACCCTTCTTCACTGGCTGTCCTAATGATGCCTTGGAACTTTTCAAGCCTATTAGGCCAAAAGTGTAGGGAAGTAACAAATACCAGGGCACAGAATATCTTATTCAAATGATGAAGGCAAATAACAAAACTACAACATGTTTAGAGATAAATGTTTTTGTATACATTTAAAAATATTTAAAGAGTTCAATGTATGAGAAGACAAAGCAAGTTTTGTGAGGAGTATTACTTAAAAGGAAAAAGCTATAGATGTATGTGTGAGTCTTGAAACCAATTTGTTGGTCATGATCTTTAAAATTTTTTTTTTTTAATAAAAAAGGACCACGAGCAGATTAGAAATCAGAGTGCATCACTTTATTGTGAAACTTATTTCACACGCACACACACCTATGTAACAGAAAACATATGTGATGTAAAACACATTTCTTACTATTAGTGAGTCAAAAAAAAAAAAGTTACAAGCCTTTTATTACCCAATATCCATGATACCCTAGCACTGTATGTGAGAATAAAGACAGAGCTCATGGTAGAATTTTTACCTGCTAACTCTGAAAATGTTATTTAGGCAATCATAAATTTTTTAAGTTTTACAAAAAAGTCAAAGGAAGTGGTAAGGCTATTGCTGAAAGCTTAAGTACAGGTTTTTAGTCTGGGAGTTGCTCAGAGTATCTTAAACAAGATTATGATAATAATATATAATTCAGTTAAGTTTCCTGCTCTGTACCATGGTTTCTCATTGACTACAATGTAGTGCTAGGCCTCTTGCTGAAGGGAGACTTCGGGAGAGCCCTTGCTGTAGGTCCTTGCTCTGTGAAGTGACAAGAGGGTTTTACAAAGGCCATTAGATTTGTTCCTAACTTGTGACTCCAGCAGCAACTACTAAAGAACATCAGAAATACTGAGCTACAGATCCACTCAACCCTCAACTGGTACAGGCAAGTTACGTTACTGTCTTTAGCTTTAACTAAATCAAAAGGCTTACTGGTTATAAAATATTAAATTCTAAACCAAACTTGGATCTTCCGAACTGTATGAGATCCTCATTTTTTACTTACCTAGACTTGTTATTACCAAATTACAAAAGGTGAAATTCCTATAAAAGATTACAGGCATTTAAAATAAGGAATCTAGCAAACAGTAAAGTGTTTCACAATAATCCTCAGTCAAAAGACTAGTTAAAAATGGTACATGAATAATAATTTTCTCCTTCCTGTATGGAAATAAAGAAGAAAAACAAGTTAGTTCTATACAGCATATTTTAAAAATTCAAGGAAAGGGGAATATAAAGCATAGGAAACCCAAGGAATCATATAACCGAGATTTTTTAAAGTTACTTTTTTCTTTAAAAAAACGTAAATAGAGCATATGGGCAAGAAAATTATTTATACATCTTTTGTAATGGTGATTATGATAAGAAATACAGTGGCAACAAAATTCTCCATCAGATCTTGGTTAAAATTGACAGGCATTGAAATAAATAATAGTTTAAAAATTATCCCCCGCCACTCCCCACAAGTGACCACCCTGCCCGCTCCACCCCACAGCTCTCCCTATTCCTGCCAATACTCAGCAACAAATTCAATTTTAGTTAATAATATGGCCTGCTTCAGACTGGACCAGTTTCAGGGTTTTTCTAGTTTCCTGACCTAGGTGGTCAGTAGACCCAAGGGTAGACCAAATGTCACTGTTCATCCAAACCCAAATGCTGTTTTTTGCTGGTAGATGGCATCCAGAACTATACACTGACACCAAGATGGAAGCCTTGGAAGGTTGTGGAAAAATAAAAAGTATTAATATTTTTAAAACTTAATATACATTTCTAATAGACCCCTGTTAACAAAAGTACACCTGCAGAAAGCAATCTAAATACAAAAATAGTGCCTTCGGCAAAAAAAACAAGTATACAGTCGTATTCTCCCATGTACAAGACAGCTATAAGTTACTTATGTTAAATTCCTAGTCCTGTACCTGAGCTATTTGACATATGAGCTCAAAATGCTAAGGGCTGTTCAGTTTCATTTAAAAATAAAACCACTTGGGCTTCCCTGGTGGCACAGTGGTTGAGAGTCCGCCTGCCGATGCAGGGGACACGGGTTCGTGCCCCGGTCCGGGAAGATCCCACATGCCGCGGAGCGGCTGGGCCCGTGAGCCACGGCCGCTGAGCCTGCACGTCTGGAGCCTGTGCTCCGCAACGGGAGGGGCCACAACAGTGAGAGGCCCACGTACTGCAAACAAACAAACAAATAAATAAACAAATAAAAATAAAACCACCAACAGCCCATATCAGCTGCCTATAAAACAAAACCACCGAATGTAGTTCCTCTCTCTTCCACATACACCCCCCTTTCCCAACTGATGAGTGCATATATTATGCTAATATTTATTTTAATATAAAAAATTTAAATCACAAATCTCTGAAAACTCCCTTAAAATGCCATAAATAATTTTGTTTTTGTTTTCACCACCAAAAATTTATTTTCCATCCATACAGGTGATTTCCCTTATCCATTTAGCCCTCCCTCCTGCCCCTTCCCCTCTGATAACAACTACCCTATTCTCTGTATCTACATGTCTGTTTGGTTTGGTTTGTTCATTTATTTTGTTTTTGTTTGGTTCACAAATAATTATTTGATTGTAACTCAGTATTCATTCAATAATTATTAAGCAACTTATTAGCACAGAACTCTACTAGCTGCCACATGGACAAAGAGAAGACAAAATTATTTGTTCAATGTTCTTTCATACCTTATTGGATCATGGTATAGCATTCACTCTGTCAGCCACATACACTGCTTAACATTAGGACTTAGTCTAAAATGTCTAAAACTGAGAATTGTTAGAACCTGCATTCTTCTTCCACTTCATTAATTGAAAATTCGGTTGAGCCACTGTAACCCATGTCTCCATTTTCTTACCTTTAAATGAAGGCACCCTAAGCTTTGGTATAATAAAAATGACCTTAAAATATAGTAAAGCTTCACTCAATCAAGCAGATATTTCACAAAAATAATTTTTTTCAATAAATTCAAGGAGAGTTGTTTCTAATGCCAAATAATTATAAGTTGATTGTACTCCAGAATAAGCTAAAGGTAACTAGTTCCTAAAGAAGAAGTACATCTCTCTCTTGCTATTTTTTTTTTTTTTTTTTTTTTTTCGGTACGTGGGCCTCTCACTGTTGTGGCCTCTCCCGTTGCGGAGCACAGGCTCTGGACGCGCAGGCTCAGCGGCCATGGCTCACGGGCCCAGCCGCTCTGCGGCATGTAGGATCTTCCCAGACCGGGGCATGAACCCACGTCCCCTGCATCGGCAGGCAGACTCTCAACCACTGCGCCACCAGGGAAGCCCTCTTGCTATTATTATTCAACCTCACAATTCATCAGAAACACCATGGGGCAAAACTGGTAATTTTGCATTAACTTTTTCCGAGTTTTTTTCTTTTTTATAAATTTATTTATGTAGTTTTATTTATTTTTGGCTGAGTGGGGTCTTCATTGCTGCACATGGGCTTTCTCTAGTTGCAGCAAGCAGGGGCTACTCTTAGTTGCAGTGCGTGGGTTTCTCATTCTCTTATTGCGGAGCATGGGCTCTGGGCACGCGGGCTTCAGTAGTTGTGGCATGCGGGCACAGTAGTTGCGGCGCATGGGCTTAGTTGCTCCGCGGCATGAGGGATCTTCCAGGACCAGGGCTCGAACCCGTGTCCCCTGCATTGGCAGGCGGATTCTTAACCACTGCGCCACCAGGGAAGTCCTGCATTAACTCTTTATCTGCGTTTTTACAAGAAAAGACAATGGCTAAAATGGAAATTCATCCATCTAAGCTTGTCTCTCTGTCCCATGAACACAGACAAGTTCATCTCCTCATGAAATGACAGGTCATTTCCTATCTCTATTACATCCTCATTTCAGATACAATGTTAAACAGATATTCCACCCAGTCCTCACTCCACCTTTTATCAACCATGCCCTCTAGAGTTTTATCAGTCATCTTGGCCTATCAGTTGAGAATTTCTCTACGGCCTGAAATTTTATTTGGAAAACAAACACACAAGCAACTCAACCTTTTGGTCTGCTATAAATCCATTTTGGAGATTGGGGATACGGGGGACAAGTAAGAAGGCAGAACAAAGTTCTCTGTCCTTTAAATCCTGAGAAATATATTATACCCTGAAGAGGCAAAAGGAAACAATGTAAATCATTTCTTTATCCAGTGGTTATTTTCCCCATAAGCAACAAAACCTACAGAATTTTACTTTGATACAGCATTCCTAGGATTAATGAATCCCTACAAAAGCATCAAAAATAAATTCCAAATAGCTCTCTATTGTGGTTTAAAAAGGAGAAGGGGGAGGTAGTCCTTTCCTTGCAAGGCCAAGGAATCAAGTTTCAAAATCCTAACACAGACCACAATCCTCTTAATAAAACTTACAACACAGAGCCAATACTTATAGCACTACCAGTAAATCTTATGGCAAATTTCTATCATGAGGCCTTTAGAGAGCTCCTGTCTTAAAAGGCACTGAGGTTTATATTTGCTAAACCATGTTTCCCAAGATTTTTCCCTTCATGGTACATACAGGAAATATTTGTACAGCACACCCTAAGTAAAATGACAAGGCTGCTAACAGCCAGTGGGCAGCTCCAGTGACCCCAAGAATGTGAGAAGTTCATTGTCTCTGCACACCTTGGAAGTCTGCCACTATTCTACAGCCTAACAGCTAGAAGCTCTGGTTCAACACCGGCCAGTCACTTACAGAATCCTCAACAACTAATTTGAACTACCATCAAGGAACTTTGGAATTAACGGCCTTCTAGGGGTATTTCAAATCTTAACAAGATGACCAATAATAAACTTACAGTAGTAATCCTATTGAAAAGGATTCATAAATCAGCTAAAAATCAACTTCTGAGATATCAGATATGAATATTTTTTAGACAAGATGTTAAACTCATTTTTAAACGTGTATGGCTTAACCCATAAAATGATATAGAGTATCGTTTTTAAAATGTTGACATTTAAAAAAATGAATTTAGATTCTATATTAAACATCAAACTTAAAAGATTATTCCAATCCCTTTTTTGTTGACTGTAAGAAAACTGGTTTGCAAAACTGTTTAAGGAAGCTGAGGCCTATCTTCTTAGTTGTTTTAAATTATCACAGGAAACATTATTAGATATTCCTACCCAGAACAAGGGTTACAGCTATAAAGAAGTAATTTGGACAACAACTTTATTGTATGTAAGAATCAACTGGGTGCCACCTAGGAGGAAGTACGCTTAGGAAGCCAATGAATTTTCACAATTAACATGCATCTTAAGTGAATCTGATGCAGGTAGTCTGGAGACACCAAGGAAATGCTTAGAGGGGACTTCAGCTTAGGAAGTCTGCACCAGTAGGCAGCGTACTCCTCAGAATGCTGGCTACATACAGTATTCCTTAGCATGGAGTGGAGGCTCAGATCCATTGCACGCTTTCCTGGACTGTGGCTAGTATTCTCTGCCACTCACAATGCTTTTGCTATGACCACAAAGAAACCCAGTCTTTTGAATGTCAACTTATGCGTGTATTTCCATTTGAAAATGATTAGAATGCAGTGGTTTCTGAACTACCAACAATAACCCTGAAACTGTTTAGGGTTGAAAGTGCATTTGTATACATCTATTTCGTGCTATTATAAAAAAAAGTACAAAGACCTAATAAAATCAGATCAAATATACAGTCTTCTTTTTTTTTTTTTGGCTGCACCACGTGGCGTGTAGGATCTTAGCTCCCTGACCAGGGATCGAACCCGCGTTCCGTGCAGTGGAAGTGAGGAGTCCTAACCACAGGACTGCCAGCCAATTCCCTATACAGTCTTATTTTACTTTCAATGGTGGGGAAAGGCTAATTATTCCAACCAAACAGAGATGTTTGGTTAAAGCAGCAAAGCTATGAATTTAACTTACCTAGTAGCCACTTAAATTTAAGCTTGATTATGAAGCTAATATTTTCATAGGACAATTAATTAATAATAGTACACTATAGTCCTGCATCTTACATTTCACCTCATATTTGCTATTATAAATAACATCTTAAAACTAAATACTCAACTGCACATTATTATCGTATGGAATGGCAATTAGATCTTAGAGACAGAATTTTAAAATATACTAATCTCTCAATAATCAAGCATGAATGGGAGAAACAGATTTAAAACAAATTATTTCATTAAACTTTGCATTGGTTATTCCCTGGCAGTCCAGTGGTTAGGACTCAGCGCTCTCACTGCCAGGGGCCCAGGTACAATCCCTGGTTGGGGAACTAAGATTCTGCAAGCTGTGCGACACGACATACATACATACATACATACATGCATACATAAATAAATAAATAAAAACTTTGCATGGAAATACATGGAAACAGTTCTAAAGCATGCTAAGTAATTCCCTGCCCTGGTAAGAAAATACACTAAATATATCTTAATCTTTCACATTTCAGAAACAACATTCTGACTTTAAATGTATGTGAAATGAAAGGCTTATAAGCAGTTTTCTCTTAAACTGTTTTAGTCCCTCCAGGATTTATAAAACAACTCAGTTTCACTATTTTTAGCTTTACCCTCCTGACCTTTCAGCAGCACTATCTACCTCCCTCTCCAAGAATTTGTAGTCTTTTCCTAGAGTGTTACTTCAAATACCCCTGTCTTACAATTCACAGGTTATATATAAACTGGTAAATTGCTATACTAAGGGACGAAGGCAAGAATGACAAAGGATAAGAGGGGGTGCTGCTGCTTTCCACACTTCCTCCTTCATAGAAATTTCTAGAAAAACTGACAGATTGGTCAACCGTTTCTTAGATATCTAAAGGTCAATCAACATAATACAAAGACTTGTCCCAGTCGGTTTCACTATTTTGCTTAACTCCAAGAAACATTTAATTGAGGTCACTGATCAAACAGTAAAAGCAAGTTAAAGTTAGCTGAATTTAAATAAAACATTCCATTCATTCATTACATTAAGAAAAGAAAACAAAAAGCTAATGAAGCAAACAAACAAAAATTGAAAGTCTCTATCACAGCCAAGTGAGAGAATAAAAAGGAGAGGAGATAGAGACACACAATCAGACAAAAAAAAAAAAAAAAGGGTATACTCTACACATCCAGTGAGAAATCATGTTCCAAGACATAAGTGAAAATCAAAAGATACAATGTAAGCTCCATGCAGACAGATATTTTCATCAATTTTTGTCCATGGGTTTATCCCTAGTAACCAGAACTGTGCTGGCATAGAGTACCAAAATTTTTTGAATAAATGATCAGAATAACATCCTTGACTTAAGGTTTTTCAAGATTTTAAATATAAAAACTTATAAAAGTCATATTGTAAGTTTGCATCTACAAACATAATATGCATACAATAATCTAGAAAAGACTGTGACTCCCCGAGAGGTCCTGAGCCCTTTTTAGGGAGCCTGAGGTCAAAACTATTTTCATAATAATACTGAGACATTATTTGCCTTTTTCACAGGGTTGACTTTTGCAATAACGTATAAACATTGGTGCCTTGCACAAATATTCTTTGCCACCACAAACTCACACTTTTTTTTAAAAAAAGCGTTTCACCTAAGAAGTTCTAGTATGTGCCATTAGCCAAATGATTTTGAGGACCCTCCCAATTCTTGCTTTTAAAAGAGCACTTTGAGATTTCAGGGGGAATTATCGTCATTGTTTAACCCACTTGGCCACGTAAGTCAGTTCCTTTTCATTTGTTCTCATAACCTCCTGAACCATCCATCCCCTCACAGCCTTTATCGCAGGTGTAATTTATGCGGTTAATACCAAATCCCCACTAAACTATATGGTCTATGAGGGCAGGGACCATGTCTGTTTTGGCTCATTATCATATCCTCAACACCCAGCACGTTGCTGGGAACACAGTAAGAATTCAAATGTCTGTTCAGTGAAGGAAAAAAAGATAATAATCAGTTCTCACTTTTTTCTTTGGAAAATAGTAATTCACAATACTTTTCTTCATAAGAATGGTGGTCTTCTAATAAAATTCACTGTAAAATGAAATGGTACGTGTTCCTAATTTTCTCCAACTTCCATTACAAGACTGGAGATGGGCTCTGGGTTCACGATTACTTTTAACCCAACGTTTAAACCCCTAACTCAGATGGAATTGATTTAACTTCATCAATAGAAAATAAGACAGGTAAGCAGCTTGACTAACTTTCTAATGGGTCACAATACAGACTAGTAAGTACAGGAGGCTCCTTCCTTCAAGGAACGGTTCATGGCTGGGAACTACTAACGGAAAGGTTTGCATCACTAACAGAAATCCTTCCTTCCGTATAGGCTGGTTATATGATTATACCCAGACATACACCGGCTCCTTCTACCTCTCGGGCATATGCTATCTCCTCTCTTCAGTTTCCCTTTTCTTTGTACCATTGGCTGAGAGATGGAAAAACAGTCTGACCAGAAAGAGAGAGGACTGCAATCAAGTGAGAGCTTAACAAAACAAAGTCTAAACTAAAAGTCACTGGAAACAAAAGCATGGAAGAAAAGTACCCGCATTTGTAAACTAAGAAGGTGAACCACGTAATTTTTTAAGGTTCCTTTTTGCTTTAGCACTCTGAAGAATGTCTAACTGGTGGTAAGAAAAGAGTAATAGCAACTTAAATTAAACTCTGTTAGTATTTAATCAAATAGGCTAAAATTTTAATCAGTTGAAGCAGTTACTTTAGATATTAAATGAAAATCAGAATGTACTGTAATAATAAATTAACCAAACTCTCAGCTGTGCCATGGTAATTCAGTCGCAAAAATATGTAAAGACAGAAAACCATTTTCCTTCATATAGAGCAGTATTAAACAGAGTCATTGAACTCTGGAATGTGAATGAACATTGAAACATTGTTTAGTGACTGGAAGAGTATACACCCCCCAAATAGTTTATCTTTGCTTCTTAACTAGAGGTAATCTTTGTTTTCTTTCATTATTTTGTTTCTTAAATTTTCTATAATAAACATGTATTGCTATGTAATAAAAAAATAAATAAGAACTGCTAAAAAAAGAAAAAACCCCACAAACAACAAACCTTTATTGCAACATCATTTGAATAGTATTCCTACTCATCCAAACAATGTTACTTTTTCACTATATCTAATTATCTGGAATGTTCAAGCTAAATATCTAGACATACCTTCAGAACAAGTTTTATATGAAAGTTGAATAGGTGGCTCTTAACGGGAGATAAACCAAAAGATGTTTCTTAAATATGGAATAATTATGTTAACTAATTAATGTCACTTAGACTAAGCAACTACATGTGGATAGAGAGCTCTTCATTATCTGGGTGATTTTAAAAGGAAAAAAAGACCACCCTAGAGTTCTCTGCAATACCAACCTCCTCTAGAATCTCCTTCAGAATGGTCCTCAAGACTATTATTACTATTATTATTCCATCTTTCCATTCCTCTCTGCTTTGAAATATCTATTAATTCCCTATAGAGAAAAATCCTAAACTGAAAGCCTGGTTTTAGCTCCAAAATGCCACACCCTCTCACTCTCTACGTGTGCCTTTGTACAAGCTGTGCCACCAGTTACAATCCCAATGGCTTGCCATTCTCCACCAGGCACGGTCTCACTTATCCTTCACAATCTGACTCACCAAAAGCCTCTGGAAAACCTCCCCCAGCATTGTCATTCTCTCCTCTGTAATCTCATCTAACTTTTTTTAAATTAATTAATTAATTTTTGGCTGCATTGGGTCTTCATTTCTGTGCGTGGGCTTTCTCTAGCTGTGGCAAGCGGGGGCCACTCTTCATAGCGATGTGCAGGCCTCTCACTATTGAGGCCTCTCTTGGTGCGGAGCACAAGCTCCAGACGCGCAGGCTCAGTAGTTGTGGCTCACGGGACTAGTTGCTCCACGGCCTGTGGGATCCTCCCAGACCAGGGCTCGAACCCGTGTCTCCTGCATTAGCAGGCAGATTCTCAACCACTGCGCCACCAGGGAAGCCCTAACTTTTTTTTTTTTATCTTTATTGGAGTATAATTGCTTTACAATGGTGTGTTAGTTTCTGCTCTATAACAAAGTGAATCAGTTATACATATACATATGTTCCCATATCTCTTCCCTCTTGCGTCTCCCTCCCTCCCACCCTCCCTATCCCACCCCTCCAGGCTGTCACAAAGCACCAAGCTGATCTCCCTGTGCTATGCGGCTGCTTCCCACTAGCTATCTCTTTTACGTTTGGTAGTGTATATATGTCCATGCCTCTCTCTCGCTTTGTCGCAGCTTACCCTTTCCCCATCTAACTTTTAACAGAGCACTATATATGAGCTGACATGTCAATCTTTTCCATCAGTCTGCAAGATCAACAAGACGGATCTATTTCCCAAGGGCCAGCACCAATTCTGGAACCAAATTAATCTGGGTTCAAATCTAGGTTATCTTAAAAACTGCAGTTGGTCCTATTTAAAATGTATAGGTTTTACACTTAAATGTAAATGTCTAACATTCTTTTTACATTTCAGATGTAAGACAATATGAATAGAGCAGAAACAGTACCGCCTCACACAAACAGCAAAAATAATAATAAATCCAAGCTCTGCTACCTGTTACTATGTAACCTCGTGAAAGTTAGCCTCTCTGAGTCCCAATTTCCTCCTCTGTAAAATGAGGATTCCACCAAGCTACCTCACAGCTATACTATGAGGATTAAATGAAAACATACTTGTACCAAGCAAAATACCCTTCATACACAGTAGCTGATAATTTCCTTTCTTCTTCTTTCTACATCAAAGCACAAGAGTAAGAAAATCAATGATTTACTAGGAACCACTCTATCCGTCCCCCTTTCCCTCTTGAGCAATAACTGTTCTCAAAAGACGTTAACTACCTAGGGCAACTAGATTCTTTCCTCCTATGAAAGCAAACTATACATTTTAAGCAGAACCAACTACAGGGAGTTCCCTGGTGGCCTAGTGCTTAGCATTCAGGGCTTTCACTGCCATGGGCGGGGTTCAATCCCTGGTTGGGGAACTGAGATCCTGCAAGCCGCGCGGCCAAAAAAAAATAAAATAAAATAACCCACAAAACAGTAAAAGTAGAACCAACTAAAGAACTCCAAGTTGAATTCTGATTTACATAGGCTTTATGACTCTTACACAACAGGGCAGTTCTTCATCCTACTCCATGCTAACAGCCCCTCTAAACCTGGGCGGTATGGATCAAGAAAGACTGACTCCCTAGACTACAGGAAGCTAAAGACTTCATAACTAATGTATTCACTATATTAACAATTAACTTTAAATGTTCCTATTCATTTACTCCTGCCCTTGAACAATATTATAAGATGTTAACACATTTCTAAGTAACCATAATCTACAAATACTATCTCAGACAGATACAGGGTTTCAAGAAAAGCAAGAGTACACTGATTTTCTATCTCCTTCCCCCTCAAGATATCCCATGGGACAAAGAGGAAACAAAGAGGCTTAGCATGTGTCTGGAGAAGTAGGCTGGTGAAGAACTTTATTTCAACATCTAATACATACTAGTCACTGAGGCAGACACATTTTATATTTAATCTTAATTTAATATTCACAAACTTTGGAAGAAAATACTATGATGACTATTTTACAAATGAATAAACTTAAGGTCAAAGTAATTAAACACCCAGTAAGTAGAGGAGTCATAACTCAAACTCAAACTGACAAAAAACCCTACACTTTCCCCTTCACACAACCCTGGCTGCTTAGCAGTGTCACAAGATTACGAAGCTAATTTAATTGTAAGCAGTTATCTTATAATAAATTTGTTCTAACTCAAATTGGCATAAACTTTTAATATCTAGATTGAAATGAAAATGAGGATGCAAAATACCTAAGAACCAAAACAAACAAATTAAAGCCACAAAACACATCTGCTACAATGCAATAATAATGTAGTTGTTAAAGATAATGAACTTTTTTAGGTCTTCCAATATTCACCAACCCTGACCAAAGAAGGTAATGCCTAAGTATGTGCCACTTATAATTCCTCAATACTAAAATATTAGTTGAAATGTTTATAAAGTATATAAAGTATTATCTATAAATATACATATTTAGTAGAGCATAACTTGAACATAAAAGTTCAATAATACTTTCTTCACAGTTACTTGCTGAGATATTTAAAACTATTAAGATACCATTTCTTGCTGTTCTTACTCTAAGAAAATGTCATACCACCACTGTAAAAGGAATTTTCTATATACGTTGTTCAGGAAATACTATTTCTGATACTAAAACTCTACCCACACAGAGCAACTAAGCCCGTGTGCCCCAACTACTGAGCCTGCTCTCTAGAGCCCGTGAGCCACAACTACTGAGCCCATGCACCACAACTACTGAAGCCTGCACGCCTAGAGCCAGTGCTCCGCAACAACAGAAGCCACCGCAATGAGAAGCCCACGCACAATGAAGAGTAGCCCCGGCTTGCGGCAACTAGAGAAAGCCTGCGCGCAGCAATGAAGACCCAATACAGCCAAAAATAAATAAAATAAATAAATTTATAAATAAATAAAACTCCACCTTATAGTACTTTTAAGTTTTTAAAGTTCTTTCCCACCTATTACCTCATCAGCATCATGCCAATCCTATGAGGAAGATGGATAGGTATTAATATTCCTGTCTTACACCTAAGGACAAAAGCAAATTAAGACCAAGTTATTTGCCTAAAGTTACAAAGCTAGTCCTAATGGAGCCAATTCTGAAAACTAATTAACAACGCTGATTAGATCACAGCCCCTGGCTTTTCTTCTTTAATGATTTTCTAAAAGTATAATAAAAGCAACAATTACTTAAATGGACTGAAATAATTTGTGATATTTTTCAAATAATCTAGGCATATTAACATATGTGATGCTATGTTTGTTTGCAAAAAATTAGCTCCTTAGCACATAAACTTGCCTAATTGTAAAACTGGCTTTTTCCATGAGAAAAAAAAAAGCACACTGTGTATTAATATTTGATTTTAGATCTAATTTTTAAAAATCCAAACCTAGTTCCTCTGAGGACCTCATTATAAAACCAAAGCCCAATACTTATTAAAAGCCTTGAGGGTTTCTCTTAAAACAGAATCAACTTGTATACGGCTTTAAGACATATATACATAAATATTTGCCTCATTTGGCTACTCATTCACCACAAATATCTACCTAAATGTCTCACATTTATCACCCATGGTCTTAACATGGGGACACAAATGAAAAACGACAAAAGTCCTTGTAATCACCTTTAAATCGGTCAGTTTAAAATTCATGTTTTAGGGCTTCCCTGGTGGCCCAGTGGTTGAGAGTCCGCCTGCCGATGCAGGGGACACGGGTTCGTGCCCCGGTCCGGGAGGATCCCACGTGCCGCGGAGCGGCTGGGCCCGTGAGCCACAGCCGCTGAGCCTGCGCGTCCAGAGCCTGTGCTCCGCAACAGGAGAGGCCACAACAGTGAGAGGTCCGCGTACCGCAAAAAATAAATAAATAAATAAATAAAATAAAATTCATGTTTTATTTCTGAGAGGGAAGCTGGCATTACCTAGGATCACTGAGACAAATAAGACTATCATTTCTTTAAAAAGAAGAACTTACTCTCTGGTACATTCCAACAGAAGCTAACATAACTTAAAAATCTACTTCTATCCAAAACGATGATCAGTAACAACCTAGTGACATTGTTTCAGGCATGCAGAGAATAAGACAGGGTGACCAACTGTCTGGCTTGCCTGGAAATCAGTGAGTTCCTGCGACCTATGACTCTCCGTTTTAAAAGCAGGACAAGCTGGCCACCCTTACTAAGGAGTAAAGACACATCTGGATGTCTGGATACTTGACAGCAGGCAGCTAGAGACTAAAGTTTTTTCTGTCCACATTTACCAACAGTCACAAATTCAATTTATTTTTACATCATTCAAGCTCCAGTGAACACATAGAAACAAAGAGGATACACAGTAGTACTTAAGGAAGGGAGGCATACAGTTTTAATGAAAATCCACTTTCAGGCATTAACTGACCAAGGACTTGTGAAGTGAAATTTTAAAAACTGAATTAACTTTCCCTATTGAAAAATTTCCAACTTTCGCTTTTACACTATTTTTACAAAACTAACAATTTGGGCCAAAATAAAGCCAAGATGTCCCACTCTTTGGTTGGTGTCAACCAACTTCAACATTCTCTTAGTAAGGAAAAGAGAAACCTATCCCTTAAGAGCAGTATTTCATGAGCAAGGAAATGACAGATAAGTTTTAAAGAACAAGAGCTAATATTACCTTCCTTCAATATCCCAACTAGTCAAAGTTTAGTATAAATTAATTTACAAACACCAACCTGTAGATCAGAGGAGTTTATCACACTTGATTAAACCATTTCAAGGCTAAATGCCCCAGCTGTGCAGCATAGTCCTCTGAAGCCATAGTAATAAGATAACTCACCAACTGCCAGGTGTCTTAGGTTCTACGATTAATGGGTGTCTGCCTGGATGAGAACACATGTATGTGCCCAACAGACGACCTCGTCCTGCTTGGCTAAGAGAGGAGAGAAGCTAAAAAACTAGTCAGTTGTACAGTACTTGTTTTATAATGGAAAGAATCAGACTTTGCCCCAGAGAAGAGACTTACAATTCATGCAGACTTTTTAAATGTCCTCTGTACATATTTTATATCACTTACCAGAAAACGACAATAAAGATCTAAGAGGATAAAAACCAATTTTATCACCCCGAAATGAGATATAAGTGAAAGTGAAAATTATCATATTGAGTTCACTGCTTCAAGAAATGTGAAGTCAGAGTCACGAGAAAAATAAATCCATATTTAAACCCTCCTATTACATTTAATGACTTGATGTCAGTTTCCACTCAAGTAAAAATCAGTAGTTCATATTTGCGTTCTAGTACACTAATGTATATATCCTTATGTGAAAACTGATACCATGCCACAGTTAATACGGGTTTATAAATATGGAGTTTAAAAGAAACTTACCCTTTCCCTTTGTGCAGCTCTGACTTCCAACCCAGTTTCTATAGAAACAGAAGGACAAGTGCCAGTGCCAGAAGTCTGCCAATTAGAACTCATCTTTTAGTTGCTGAATAATAAAGCCATATCCCAAAGTCGGCTATAGGTTTTTGATTGTCAGTAGTTCCTAAAAAGAAACCCAGGAGGAAAAAAAGACATTTTAACCAATTACTATACTTAGAAATGTTCCCTCCTTTAAACTTGGCTATTAAAAAAAAATAGAGGAGGTAGATCCAATACCATGTGTTAAATTTTTTTTTTAAATTAGGGCTTCAGATATCTCTAAACTTAAGGAGCAGCAAATAGAAGAAAAGGCGTCTCTGAAGGTTCAAAATAACTTTAAACCATTAATATTAAAGAAAAAAACACTCATGTATCACAGAAATAAAGTATTTCCAACCACCAAACCTTAAAGTTCAGATGAATTCATCCTTTTCGTGGAATGAATTTCCAGTAAGATTAATAACACTGCAGAGGGTAAACTTCATAAATGAAATTTGTCAGGAGAAATAAATGATACAGGTTAAGTCTCCACTAAAAAATAAAAAAGCACCTCTCATGTCTCAGGAGAAATCTATAAATCATAAAACCACCCTAGCAAAGTTTTCTAGAGACGCTGACATTGCTGTGCTTAATGAAAAATCCCTCTAAAACACATGCCAATTTAAAAATTAAAAAATGGTGGGATGAGAATAATCTGGCTGCAATTTTTTATTTGATATCAACATAGTTGCTTGGTTAATGTATTTTAGAATTTTTTATCATAAAAACTTATGCATTAAAAATAGCATTTCTGTATCTAAATTGATATCATGCAATTTACAGTATTTTCTGAACATTCACATTGGTCCATTCCCTTCAATATATACAAATCTTAATATTTATTATTTGTCACTGTGAACTTTAACATAATTAGATTCTTGTTGCTATGTGAGGAAAATCAGTTTATTAATGAAGTTATTATCATACAATTAAAAACAAAAGCAATTAGGAACCACTCCTCAGTCCTGTCCATATCCATCCCCTCCATAGAAAGCTCTGAACCTACCTCTACCAAATTTTCTAAATTATGGGGTACCTATCAGTACAGTGTCTCAAATATCCTCATCTGTATCTATAAAAAAATAACATATTCTATCTCACAATGAAAAGAGTGGGCTAGAACAGAATAGGAGGGAGAGAAAAAAATAAAAGTGTAACAAAATAAGCAAGAACCAACCAACTAGGATAGACAACAATAACCCCTCCCCTATCTTGGTGGCAGAGACCCTCTGGTAATTCTCTGGTCACCAGAAGCTCACTACCTATGAACTCTTGTTCTTAATTTTCTTATTGAAATATTTTTTTTAAATCTTTAAAGTAAATGTCATTGACTAATGCACAAATCTGAGAATCTTATGCATGAGGGATAAGATTCTAATCACCCATTTTTATTACAAAGGACATTTATATATCTGCATCTTAATAAGTACTTCTCAAACCTTCCAGTACAGAGGAATCACCTAGGGATCTGAGTCCATTCAGTGGGTCTGTGTGAGGCCTTGCAATTCTACATTTCTTAACAAGCTTCTAAGTGATGCTATTACAACTGGTCTGAGGGCCACACTTTCAACAGCAGAAATTCTAGAAGACTAAACAATATACATACTCTACTGAACCCAAATTATACTCTGAAAGTTTTTCGCTTTGATGTTCCAACAGTTTTTAAGAGGCTGATTGTGCGTGTGTTGGTCCGTATGTTTAAGATTTGTCTCTAGGGCAGTGGTTCTCAACCCTGGCTACATACTGGAATCACGTGGGCACTTAAAACAACAGTGGGGCCTTGGCAGAGCCCCACTGTACCTAGATCAATTTAAATAATCTACGAGAGACTCCCAGCTATTGGTACTGAAAAGTTCCTTGGGTGATTTTAATGCATAGGCAGGTTTGAGACCTCTGCTACAAAATGCAGAAAAATTCTAAAGAGTGTATTTATTGAAGTGTTTCTCTATAAAAGAATATACACAAACGATATGCTTATCTTGGGAGCAAGGTAAAACTACTGACAGTCAATTTCTATATGCTAAAATACAATTTTATCAAACAACACTTTTCTCAATATGCCTTAAAAATATGTAATAAAAATATATATGTATATGGTGCCTCAAAGTGTTAATTTTACCTGTAATAATATTTCTACCCTGAACATAGATGCAATAACAAGCTTATGCATGACAGCTTTTTATTAAGCCCCTTGCTTGGGTAAAAGGAAAATCTGCTGGTTACGTGAGAAAGGTCAGATACTAATTCACTACTTTAAAACTGTATACACACATGTAACTGGCTTGCACAGGATGACAGCCATTCCACAAAAACCCTCTAAATTGATTTTTAGTATTGAAGTTTGGTTTGACACCACTAGAAAAATTACAAGTTATGAAATACAGAAAACATGGTCAGTGTGTTATAGCAGAAACTATATGTGACTATAGTGTAAACTGTCATGACAGTTTGCTGAAAGCAGAAAGAATAAAAAATGACATGTTGAGAAAATGAGGATGTACAAGGAGGAAGAACTCAGGGTAGTCAACAATTATGAGCCTGAAGAAGAAATAAAATCTCTATTACAGTATTTAAATAAAAGAACACTGCTTATCTCTGAGCAAGAACATATTCACCGTCTTGCAGAGAATTTGAAATGTTCATTTATCTTTGATGTGTAAATGGTTGAAAGATTTCCTGTTTTGAATTACTCATACTGTTTGTCTTCAATTTCTGTAGCTAATTAATTAATTCTTCAAATATCTGGGTACCTATTATATACGAGGCAGTATTCTAGATCTTGGGAATAATTGAAAGAAATCTGAAAGACATTTATTTGTTACTTCCCTGAGACACGTAGTCAAATCTTGATCAAATCACTTCATCCCCCTGCTTAAAACCTCCAATGGCTTTCCATTGCATTCAGCTTTAGAATACAATCTAAACCCTTTGTTCTTGGCAACAAGGCCCTAACTTAGTTTACTACCTACCTCCCTTCTTTCATCAGAATATGAGCTCCATGAGACATAAGGAGCTGTTTTCCTCACCAATATACTCCCAAGACCTAGAATACTACCTGATACATAACAGGTACCTAAATATTTGAAGAATTAAATAATTAGCTACACCAATCAAAGACAAACCAAGTATTGATAATTCAAAATGGGAAATCTTTCAACCATTTACAAGTCAAAGATACACTCAACTTTACCTATAATTCCATTGTATCTCAATCCTATTAGTAACCTAGTTAGGAGGTAGTAGAGAAAAGTGATGGTTCATTGATGGAAAACAACTTACGTTGTGTACACACACACATACTCACTCAATCCTACAATTGCTTTCAATTTCAAGATAGACTACAATCACATTATTTTTTAGATTAACTGAAAACTCAAGGATACTTCAATCAGTTTCTGGCTATGTACCCCTCAGCCAAGTCATAAAACTTTTCTGGTACCCCTTTAGCATTTCATAAACTCAACAGCAACGCTTCTTCACAGACAGTTATAAGGTAAAATTAAATACTAAGCTAGATTGAATTCCTGGGAGATATAATTACATGACTATAAAACAATTACTTAAGTGACAATTTTAAGTAATAAATTCCACGGCATTTGCAGTTTCATTCTGCTTGTCTCTTCAATAGCTCTGAATTTATCTTCTGGAAGCTCCTCTCAGCTTCAGAATCTGAACACTATTCTGGCTCTCCTACCTGAGCCTCTTTTCTAGCACCATCTTCCCTTCCCATGCCTTAAATATGACATTACCCCAAGTTCATAACTTCAACACTCTACTCTCTGTGGGTTAGTGTTGCTCAACCCATGGCCACTGACCACAGACTACATCAGAATTACCCGGAGGGCTTGCAAAAGAACAAAGACTCCTGGGCCATGTTGGCCCTAACAAAGCCCAGAATTTCTGGGGTTGGAGCCAAGGGCCTGTATGTTTCCCAAGAACCTCAAATGCTGATACACTATAGTATGAAATACACTATCCAGACATTTTCTCCAGTTTGCAGCTTTAATCCCATCCCAGCCGCTGGAAAAAAAGTGAGGTATGACAGTACAGTGACCAAGAGCCCTAGCTAGAACAAAAGCCTGGTTAGAACCCTGGCTCTATCACTTACTAGCTGTCAGACTATGGTCTGTGGTGAAAAGTGGATGAGACAATGTTTGTCGAGGACTTGGCAGAATGCTATTTAATAAGTGACTGCTATTAGTATTGTTGCTTTACATCAGCACCCCTCAACTGATTATCCATCCTCACTCCCCACCTGCCTAAAACTGGCTTGCCTTTCAGGACTCCCTATTTTGTTGACCCAACTACATTACCAGTTTTCTAGGCTCAGCCTGCATCTTTTCCATGTATCAACTTCTATTATTATTCATGCTTCTTGGCCTGACATCTCAATCCCAACCTCCCTCCACCATTCTATATCCTTCTCTAACTAACAAATTATTTTGTAAAGCCTTTCTTGACCACCCCAGCTTAAAGTTCATATACTCAATCATATACCCATATGGCCAGTAAAAATTCAATTAATCAAATTTGACCTGTGACATCTCTCATAGTTGTCTTAAACTATGAACTTTTTTCCCCTGATATTTAACTATTTACCTGTTTATATCTAGTTTCTCCAATTAGAGTACAAGTTGCTGACAGGGGTAGACACTATTTGATACTTTGTTCTACATACTCAGCATCTTAGTTCTTAACATACAGCCAGCATTTAATTTATACAGGAACCCTACCTGAATGCTTAATATCACAGCATTTGGGTACAGAAGCATGCTAAGTAATTTTACCTCAAAATCAAAATCTCTTTTTGGTTGCTTCTTAGCAACAATCTTGTCTGAGGTTTGAAGGAATTTTGTTACTCAATAAACTCCTCTGCTTAGAACGTATAACTAGGTTATAATCCAAGTTTTTAAGTAAAAATCCTATTTTAACCAGAAAAGCTTAAAAAGAGCAAACTTGAATGGGAAATGGTGGTGATGGTCAGATAAGCCATAACCATATATCCTATTGCAAAGAAGAAAAATAGATGCTGTACAAGCCATAAGCACTAAATTTATTGCCTCAGATAAACAGCTTGTAAATAATAATGTGCCTTAAGCTACTGAAGTGGCAATTTATAAAATCTAGGTTGTTTTACTAAACTCAGGGTAATCCCCATTTTCAATTTTAATACAACCAGACTTTTCAAAATGAGCACAAGTCAACTCAGGGGTGTTCTTGGAACTATTTCCTTTATAGGAGAACCCTAAATTTAGATCATACAAAAGACACTGGAAAAACCACACATATAATTCCAAAGGGCACTTTCCAATTTATAAAACCAGAACTCTAGATCTAATACTCAACCCAATTAATATTTTTTCTTCATGGTACAGCTGGAAATAAAATGATTTCATGAGTAGTTTCAAAAAACTGTGTATCCTTCCATTTTGCATGACATGGTTTCAGATACAAATAAACAAATGCACTGTCTGCAACATTTTTTCTTCTTCTTGAAAGATGAAGCCTGAGATCTTAGAAAGATACCAAACATGGAGAAATATGTAGAGTGTAACAAAATCTTCCTCAAATTGCCAGTGATTTTAAATATTTTTTTACTAATTGTAAAAACTACTTAACGGGCTTTCAGTAGTCAGAGAAAGAAAACACACTGGAAATTAACATTTCCAACAGGAATAAACTGTTTAAAGAAATGTACATGAGAGATCATTTACCAACTCATGTTTTAAAAACTGTTGAAATGACATACTGAGAACCTAAAAACCATCGCACTTCACTTTTCCCCTCTGGAAAGAGATGAAAGATAAAAATCTCATGAAAAAGAAAAATTCTCTTCAAAATATTTGATCCCATTTAAAATAAGGCAAGGAAACCTAAGTTGTATTATACATTCAAGAAGTTGTGCTTGTATTAAGCGGCCAAAGCCTCACACTTGATTAATGTTGGAGGGAGGGGCTGGAAGGGCTCAGAAGGCTGGCAGGGCTAAATGGACAATGAAAATGGTTAAGCGCTAGATCTTCCTCAACACTGCCCATTCACCTCCTAAAGTTCATTGTAGCTACCTAATTTTATAATTAAATAAATCTCCCTGTGGAAAAAGAACAAAATTAACTATTTTGGCTAAGTTATCTGTCATTCCCAGTCTGATAATACACTTTTTTGCTATACATACTAAAATATTCTTAACTTGGAGGTTTAGAAATCAGTGTTTGTAATAAGCAACATTTTTACACCAGCTGAGTTCTTCCAGCACCATTAAATCACCACTAAGGGTGAAGGCTATGGCTAAAAGAAAACGTCAATTTTTTGTAGATCCAAATCCATAACCAGGATTTTAATACTTTGGCTCTCACATTAAAATAATTTTTTCAAACGTTAAAACAAATTTTAAAACTTAAAACTCAAAATATCAAGTAGAACAAAAGTTCTGGCCTGCAACTTTGTTAATACAACACTTTGGTGAGGGGAGGAAGCTAGTAACAGCAGCAGAGTACCTAAAGACTTCCAATCAGAGAAACATACCCCAAAACATTAAAAGCCCTCACCCTAATAATTATAATGCATTTTGACCTCTAAAAACCCTCTTACCTGTTTACAAGAGTTTATACAGCTGTTTGCCACTGGAACACCACCTTGCAGAGTATAAGCGTGGCATCCTTTGTTGATAATCACCTGTTGCCTAAGTAATCATCATCCCGCATGGAGACAGACAGCACTAGGCCTCTTCCATCCGAGGTTAAAATTCAAAACAAGCCCAACAAGCCTGCATTTCAAGGTGGTCTTCGTCTGCAACTAGTTAAGTTTAAAACTGGCAAACAACAATGGTGTCTGAAGCCAATGGTGCAGCACTGCTGGCTTCCTCTTGAACTCCAGCGTTGTCACTGTGCACCGAAGTCTCCTGCTGCAAACAGGGGAGTTGTTCTCCTGTACTGGAAACAGCTTCCAAAGCTCAGGAGCCCCTGTACAGGATAATGCAGGAACTAAAGGCAAACACTTTTTCCTTCTTAAGGATGCCTCCATTTTTTCCTCACAATCTGTACTACCAACCGAAGTGACTGGGCCTGAGTGTGCGTTCGTACCTATGAAACCGTCACGGTGCATGCACATCCAAGGCATGTGGAACCACAGGTCAAATAAGGCACAGATACCAAGTAATGGTTCTAATTACAAACGCTAGCTCTCAGGAACTCTTCATCCATTCAGAACTAAACCCATCACTGCATAACTCTGGTAAGAAGCCCCTGAAGATGGAGGAGCTCCTCAAATGTGTCAGGAAAGGCTTTATTAACATCATCATTAACATTTAAAAAGCAAGCGGAGCATTTCTCCTTCTTTTGGCAATTTGGTGCAAATGTTAAGAGCAAGATAAAGCAATTTCAAACTTTTCTTCAAATTAAAAATGAAACTAAGGCCAAACGTGATGGGTGAACAAAATAAATCAAAACTTAAATTTCAGCAACTCCGGCTCTTCAAACCAGCAAAGCCCCCGACTCGTGCACTGTGGTGAGGCTTACGGTGCTTGCCCCGGCTTCTTGCGTGCCAGCAAACAGCACCATTTCCTCATCAAGTTGAGGACTGAGAAGCAAACGATCCCCTTCACTGCAAACAAAGGGGGTCACAGTAACACTAGTGATCCTTCAGAATTGACACACTGTGATAGTCAAAATGATGGTCTCCCTGCTTCTTGCTCAAGACATACAAGATCTGAGCAGCAGCAAGTACCCCCTCAGCTGCAAACAAAGGGGTCAAAGGTTTGCCGTCAATTCACTTCCAGGCAGAAAAACATTTTCCTCAAAAGAAACAATTTATTTAGAATAAAACAAAAGCAGCTCAACTGTGAGCGCACGTTTGAGTGACAGCTACTTTTAAGCTGTGTGAGCCATAAAAAGGGTTTTTCTTTTCCAGAAATCTTGTGTACACAGCACAAAGCAAGGTCATTTTTTTTCCACTTAAAACACCGGCATTGGCATCACAATAGCAGATACACAACTTTAAGCTGCCATTTTAGTAAAATGCACAAATACTAAACAGATTAGCTTTCTTCCATCAAGAGGCCCATGTAAACTCCACATAAGCCACAACTTCTCTTCAAAAAGGTCCATTAGAGCTTTGAATTCCGTATCTTCATCCGTTGTTCACCAGTTTTGCTTGCGAGGGGGGGGGAGGGGAAAAAGGTTATTCAGTACAAACGTTTACAATATTAAAAATATATATATTTCCCCTATGCCATTATAGCTAAACATAACATTAACAAGACCTTCCTGGATAGTCCACCTTGACTTCAAAAAGCACCAATAATACCCACTGGCACAAACCTTGAAATGAATTTACTGTATGAATAGACAACAAGTAGAACAATAGGGTGGATTTTTTTTTAAAGACTGCAATTAAGTGAGGATTATAGGACTGAAAATATCCTTGGTACTCATGTAACTGAGTAAAACATATCAGAAAAAAGCAAGTTTACAATCAATTTATAATCAATATATTCTAAATATAACTTAAAAAATGAAACTATAAAAAGGTGGAGTTTAGTCAAACTTTTACCCCCTCTATTTTCATTCTGTAATTTATATGGAGCAATACAGACCTACTCCATTACTGTACAAAGGGGTCAAGATACAAAGCCTTTTAAAAATCCACCTTCATCTGTGTTACCAAAGACAGCAGCTGTTATTTTCTTTTAAGAAAACCCTCATACAAACAATCGCTAAACAGCCAAAGAACACTGTAGGACTTTTACTTTCCAACTCTGTTTACATCATACATGTAAAACTCTTCATTAAGCTAGACAGTTCACCGTGGTTACCTGAAATCATTTTCTCCCTTTAGGCACATCACTAAAACCAGAATGTTAAGAGGGTCAGCTCCATTTCTCTTCTTGTTCTCATACCTATCTCCTATCTCCAAACCAAACACTGTGGCAGAGACAGAATAAAAATGTCCAGAAATTCTCTCCAAAAATTTTTTCACAAAAAAGGTCATTAAGGCCCTCTTCTCAACAAGATTTCCTAGTTCTATTACCACAGTTTTTGGTGAGTGGGTCCTATAGGGAACCAAACTGCAGTTCAAGCTGTATCTGCAAATGAGCAATTTCACTGTCTGAAGAAAGTGGATTTAAAATCAAAAAGACAAAAAACAACACAAAAATTGTCAGTGAAAACCTGCTCATAAAATAGTTTTTAAATAAACCTAAACAAGTGACTCAGAAAGCAACACCCAACTTACTTTTACTATTGTACCTCAAATGATCTGAGTTAAGAAGGTCCAGAGTATACATATTACCTTCAAAATGTGACAAGAGCTTATACCAGCCAGAGGATGGACATTTTAAGATATAATCCTTAAAGGGAAAACTCTATCTACTCTCAGGTGAGAGTCAAAATATACATCTTAAACCAGGAATTTAAATTTTTTGCATGGAAAACTCTTTATAGGGATACCAGTTATAACCAACAAAATAATATAAAAAAATTGGCTAGGAGCTGAATGATTAATTTTTCATAAACTTTGAAGTTGTGATTAAAAATCTAAATTAGCTTGATGGTTTATTTTTTTTACCAGTAATACTTAATAAGTCATTTAATGATATCCTGAAGAAATTCTTTCCATTCATTTGAACTGAGTTCCAAAAAAATCAATTAAACAAATACATTTTTTTTAAGTAAAAGAAACAATTGGTTGTCACAAAGAACATCCAATGTTGAGATTATGAAATTCTGGCTAATGAGAATTAGAACCAGATAGTTTTAGACATTTGTTTTCATTACACTCTGAAGTTTTAAGTAGTTTACCAATATTATGAACCTGCACAACAGAACGAGCAACACAAATTAAGAGATTCATCTGAATGATGGCACTCTGCAGGTACACACTAAACTAAACATAGTTATAATACATACATTTAGAAATGGTATCAAGCCATTGTTTCAAAAACATTGAAGCACAAACTGCCCAGATCTAACAAAAGCCACAATGTCAGATTAAGGTTCAAACAAACATGGAGCAAAACCCACAGTACTGTGCTCTTCGGTAAGCTGTCACATCAACTTAAAAAAAAAACAAAAACCACACACACTTTGGATTAGAGTAAAATTAGATGTCATGGACTTCACTCCCTAAAAGAGTAAAATTATTTGTCCAGCCATCTTATCAAAAGATATTCAAAAGTTAATGGTTAGTGAGATTATTTAAACTGGAAAAAATGTATCTAGCCACAAATTGTACTTTGACCCCACTTATGCACAGACTGCACACTTGCATAAGTTTCTGAACAGGTGTCTACTCCACATTAGCATGTCAAGCAAAGCCTTTTAAAAGCAAAAAGGACCAAAAGTCTTAATTGTAGGATTTCAGGTATTTTCCCTACAGGCACACCAAGGACCTTTGTGCTCAGAGCCTAGTATCTTCCTTCTCTCAAAATGGCTAGTTTTTCCAGTTTAAAAACAAAAAATACAAAAACTTCCAAACTTAAAAAGAAAATTTACAAATGCATAGTGAAAACCAAAAAGGATGACACAGAGTGATGAGGCTTTCATGCTGACATGCATTAGACACCTGTCATAACGGACAATTAAAAATTACATGACGTTTCCCTGGGTTATTATTGGTGCTATTTCAAAACTATCAGCTTTGATAACAGAAAGAAAACAGTTGGGTTCTGCCAGGCTTTCAAGAAGTCACTTACACAGACTAGAAACACGACCATGATCCAAAGGTCCTCAAGTTTCTAATCATAATTAAATATCAAAGGCCTTAGCTAAAGTCCTCAACATTTAAATCACAGGGGAAAATATACCTACAAATGACCTGAGAAACTAGGGGGGGGGGTGATGGGGGTAGATGAAAAAAAAAGACAAACAAGGAAAACACCCATTACTGTTAAGCAGCAAAAACCCTTGTTAAGAACCAGAAGTTGATATAATCTTCAGTTTTGGAAAAAAACTGTCAGGATGGGCTAAATTATTTTGTATTCATTCCAGGTGTCTGAGAAAATAAACCACTAAAAAAGAGTTTTCCTAAACTGACATTTCAATTTTCTGTGGTTGGACACCAGTGAAAATATAAACACAAAATTTCAAAGATATTCAAAGTATTTTCAATAATGTAATGTCACTGCTAGCGTTTAAATATGAAAATAAAAATACAAGCAAAATTTGGAGAGTATGTCAAAGGCATTTCACGATGACATATGGCTGATTAATGCCCACTGAAACAAAAGATGACTTATGAGCCTGCAGACAACTCTTCTTTCTATTATTGAAATCAGAAATTTGAATGGATACAAAAATAAAAACTCATCTCTGATGAAAAACACAAGTTTTGAAATATGCACAATTAAATTAGAACTGTACCTGCTACATCTCTCTGAAAAAGTCAGTGAAACCACCACCACACACCAACAACTGACCAAAGAATTCTGATTTTAAAAGCACCTACTCACTTCCTGCATACTAGTGTAAGCATAAGACATATGTGGTTTGTAACATACTCCTCAATTTTTACTGAACAGTTACTGCTACAAACCAAAAGTGCATATACAGGATACAGAACTCAAGAGCCAATGATAAAAATGTGTATGTTAAAGCAAACTCTCTGGGAATAAACCACGTATTTTAAGAGAAATACTCAAATACCTGAATAAAATAATCACAATGCTATATGATTTACCAGCTTATACTAATGAGATTCCTGATCAAATTTCAGCCACACAAACATTTCTGGTACAGGAATTATTTACCTACATACCAATCAAGCCATTTTCAGGTGTATATTATCATCTTTATATAGTCAGTGGGCTCTTTGTTTTCCAAATTGACTTTTCAAATTTCTGGTTTTGTAACTTGGAGGATTTTTTTAAGCTTAAGCTTAAAAAAGAAAAAACTGCAGAAAAAGAGGAAAAAAGTTACTCATAAGAGTGGGAACTCCTAATTAAAGTAAATCCATTTGCCTGCTACCTTTAGGGCATCCCTTTCACTTAAAATAATAGCTAAACTCTCCTGACTTCTATTTTAAAGAGGTTTATAAAAATATAAAAAAGAAGAAAGCTACAACTAAACAACTAATTAAAAAGAAAATTTCATCCAATGCTGTATCCCATCACACATCACAAAACAGGAACCATGTCAAAGTACTAAATACAAGTTACATATGGACTTTAAGACGCACCACGGACAATGATCATGACCAGGTAATCTTCTTCAGATTTGGCCAGTGCCTTGGCAGGGGAATCCAGGAACTGCTGGGAGAACTCACAGGGTGGGAAGGCATGAAGGACTCCGGTGTTTTCCTTGTCTTTGTTGCCCCCCACAGGGAGGCTGATCACCCCGGCGGCCTGCTTTTGCTTTAAATAGGACACGAGGTTCCTAAGTGGCCTCTGAGTAGAGGTGGCAGTGTCTGAGGTGGCCGAAGAAGAGGAGGACCTGCTATCAGAACTTCCAGGCACAGCCAGAAGAATAGCATAACCATTGGGCCCTGCCACTTTGATGCGTCGAGTTACTTCATCCAACTTGGGCTGGTCCAAACGAAGACGCTGAGTGATTTTGAGCTGGGCCACTTTGCCTCCAGTTGAGCCCTCCACAAGAAGACTACTAGCCACCTGGAGGTCACCCTGCAACAGATGCATGTTGGAAGGAAAGTTGCTGTTCTTCAACAGAAGCATGCCCTGCCAGGCCAAACAGAGTTTGGGAGAGGCTGCTGCTGCAGGGGCTGTCCCACCATCCTGTTTCTGGGAAGGGGACTTCAGCTTCGATGAAGCAGTGCTGGTGCTGGGTGCACTCCCATCAGACCGGTCTTCTTTTTTCAGAGGGCTTTTTCCCTCAGTGGAAGCAGCTGTCCGGTGCTTCCTATCCCGTTCAGCTGATGCAGAGTTTTTACGGTCTCGCTTGTCACCCTGGCTCTTCTCCAAACTACCTCGCCGGTCTCTGATTGGAGAGGGCCTTTCCAAGAGAAGACGGGAAGATCGATCATTGTCACTGTTGTAGCGATCCCGGCTACTGCTCAATTCTGGGCTGCGGTCAGGAGAAGGTGCACAATGACGTTTTCGTGGACGGTCACTCTCCGGGGACCTATCCAGATGCCGTCCCCCGCTCTCCTCAGGCAGCCTTCGCTTCCTAGGTTGGTCTCTGCTGCTGGGCAGATCTCGATCACCTCTGTCCCGGTCCAAGGACCAGCCATCCCGCCTGCGATCCAAGCTATCCAGTGGCTCATAAGCAGGCACAGCAGTAGCTGCAGTCCGAGTGCTGCGTTCACGAACTGGGGGCGGCGGTGGCACCCAATCGGAGTCAGGATAAAGGTCCCTATCACGATCTCTGTATAGTAACGGTGGTGTCCTGTCCCGAGCACCCCTCAAAGGGTCAGGTGCCCGGTGTCCAAAAGCATCTGTCACCAGTTCATAATGAGTTAAGGGCAGAGGCTGCAGATATTGCTGCTGGTAACGATGTTCTGTGTCTGCAAAGTCTACTCTAAGGCGACGATCTGGGCCACCAAGTGGGAAGCCCCGCATATGGGTCCAGGCAGCATGAGCTGCATCCAGGCTTTCGTACTGGATATACGCCCAACTATCACCTTTGCGGTAGTCAATGGTGCGTATGGTGCCAAATCGGTCAAACTCCCGTGCCAGGGCAGCAAGAGGCACCCAAGGACCCAGGCCACCTACCCAGAGGCGGGTGGTGGGTGTAGCTTTGCCATAACCAATTTTTATAGGATTCCGAATTATAATTTTGCCAGACATTGCTAGTTTGGCCCGGTGAGACATGTCTAGGTTCTCAAATTTGAGAAAACCATAGGTACTGGTCTGGCCCCGAGAAGGCCTCTTGATATCTACTTCTGTGATGACTCCGAAACGATCAAAAGCCCTTCTTAGATCACTCTCTGTCACAGTGATGTCTAGGTTGCCCAAGAAAAGCGTCCGGTTAGCGCGCTGATCATCCTCGGGTGAGATCTCATCCACTTCTCTGAAAGGAGCAGCACCTGCTCCAGCTCCCACCCTTGGCTCCAGACTGTAGGCTGGGCGTACTCTCTCATAGAACGAGTAGTCTCGCTCCCTCTCCAGGTCTCGGGGCAATGGTGGCGGAGGTGGAGGGGGCAGGCGGCCAAGAGCCAACTGCTGCAACCGGTAGTCTCTGTATCCCAAGGCTGCGCCACCAGGGGAAAGTGATCTCTGGCCTCCACCACCTCCTCCAGGGGGGTGCCGGTGACCACCTACAGAGGACCCGACAACACTGGCTGACGGAGGATAAGAATCTTTGTCTAAAGGGGAGCGGCTGCGGCGCCGGCTCACATACACAGCTTCTATCTTCAGGGGCCGGTCATAGAGCACTAGACGGCCTCTGGCATGCTTGGCCGCCCGCGCGTCCTCTGGCCGCCGGAAGTTCACAAAGGCTACTCGCTCATCCCCGCTGCCAGAACCCGAGAGATGACTGATTTTGACACTTACATCACCGAAGCGTTTGAACTCGTGAAACAGTCCGTCCTCCACCGCTTCGTCACTCAGCTGAGACCCCAACTCGCTTATCTTCAATGTCTTGTATTCCCCGCCGTCCCCGCCGCCAGGAGCTGAAGAGGCGGCCCCAGAGGAACGTGACTCCCCGCCTCCACCCCGGGAGCTGCTGCGCGACTCGCCCCCGCCCGAGGAATTTTTGGTGCTTGGGGAGCTGTAACTATGCAAGCGGCTACTGGAGCTGCCCCCACCGGTGTCGTACTCGCGGCTACCACCTCGGCTGCTAGACTTGTCCAGATGAAGGCTGCGCCGCGACCCGCCGCCGCCGTCGGTCTTTCCACTGCTGCTTCCATTGCTGCCACCAGAGCCCCCTAACTTCTTGCTCCGCTCCCCGCGGGGAGTCGAGTCCTCACCACCACGGGAGCGTTTCGGCTTGACTGGGGAGCGCTCTTTTCCCTTCATTGTAGCGGGTCGTCGGAGGTCTTCTCCGCGAAACTGACTAACCCGCCGCCCCGCGCTCGTTTCACACAGCGGAACCGCACGCCGCCATCTTGGACTCCGCCGCGGCAGAGGTTCCCGCCCCGCAGTCTTCATTGGTCAATTAGCTCCTCTCTTCTACAGTCTCATTGGGAAAACTATTTGTCTGTCTTTACATCTCCCCGCGCTCCGGGAAGGCGCCCGCCCGACCACTGTTATTGGGTTCCCAACGCCCTAGTCAGAGTACCTCATTGGTTCTAGTCGTTGTCCGTCTTAACGGTTCCTCGCGCCAGACTGTAGCTCCGCCCCCCGCACTCTATGGTCACCTGACCCGAAGTCTGGAGGCGTTGATTGGACAAAAAGTCTGCCCTGTAACGGTACTTCTTGCGCGGTGGAAGCGGTGATCCCACCTCCTCATCCCTTTCATTGGTTTACGACCCCGTCCTTTAGCCTACTATTTGGGAAGTCGGGCCATATGTTCTAGCATTTTTTTCTGAGAGGCCGGGTCACTGCGATCTCGCGAGAGAGGCAGAGTGTGAGACAGAGAGAGAGAGAAAAAGGGAGGGGGAGGGTTCCCTCCTTCTACCCACTTCTTCCAACTCCTCCGGCGGCTGAAAGAAGTTTAAATCTGATTGGACGTTGACGAGGAAATTGATAGGCCGAAATAACTGTCCATCACTCGCTTAAAGGGGTAGGCCCCTACACTGAGGAGGCTGCCTGAAGGTGAAAGAGTAGAATACGCGCTTGCTCTGCGACGTCAGTTAGACGTCGCGAGACGGTGACCATAAACCAGATCCGCCTCCCCACGCTTTCTGCGTTCTCCTCTCCAACATTTGTTCGGTCCCGCTGCGTACTTGGTTGTGCTTTGGTCCTCGGGCCTCAGAACTTCTGGGCTTCCTACTTCCTACCTGTGTGGGACAAGGGTCTGGGCAGGCTCTCCGGCTGTCGGGACCCACGAACCCTTCAGGAAGCCGTCGCGGGGCGCCCACCGGACACCATCTTAGCCCCTCTGGCCTCTGCGGGAACAGCCTGAAAAAGCCCCACCCCACCCTACCCCACCCCCATGCGCCAGAAAGCGCTCAGGGGCCCGCGGGGCAGGTGGGCGGGGCCGGGAGTTCACAGTTCACAAAGCGCCGGCTCACACTAACGTCAGGGGCAGGGCGGCGGCAGTTTTGGGCTCTTGGGGACCCGCAGCCAGGACGCAGCGGAGCTGGGGCGCAGCCCTGGCTCGGGAGCCGGCCTTCCTCTGCGTGTTCCGTTTTCGCCTGAGTGCCCCCGGGCAACCCAGGAGAGTCACTGATGCTTCCAGTTTCGCCGCCCGCGGGCGGGGTGGGGACTGTCAGGCCAGGGCGGAGGGGTCAGGGCTTCCTGTTTTGTGTTGCAAATTTACGTGGATTTGGGGTTTTGTAGTTCCGTAATAGAGCTGCGTTTGTTTTTCATATGTAGTATCCCTCCCTGTTGAATAATCGAGTGCAATTTACGCTCCATGCAGATGTGTCGCGTTTTTTTCTGTGGCTTCTTGTACGTCACCCCACCCCGGGTTAGTCTATACTAGAACCCAGTAGAACAGCCACCTTTCTGTCTGTAAACCCATCTCTTTTAGTTCTTTCAATCGTTAACCGCTTTAAAACCCAACTTTCTTTCCACAGATCTTCATCGTGTCAGACGATAAAGCACTTGCGCGAGGTGCCGGAGACCAAGATGATAACAGGTACCGCCTCTGTCCGGCTGCCCACCGTCTGGTGAAGGGAGGTAGTGCTGAGTTCATCACAGGGGTTAGGTTTCTGCAGTCCTCCCCGATATCCTCCGGGCAGAGGTTAAGAGGATTCTTGTATTGATCCTCTCAACCACACCTCTCAAGATCCTATCTGTAAGGAGAGAATGTGAGATGTTTTTTAAAGGCATTTTTCAAGGTAACAGGGTCCCCCAAACTGAAACCTAAACTTGAAACTTTTAAGATTAGGGACTGCAACCTGTTTACCCCAGCCTTAGCCATCCTTCTTTTTATTAAGTAATCTTGAGGAAGGTGAAGATATGAGCCTTTTGTCTCTTGATTACATCAAAAAATTTGAAAGAAGCCCAGTATGTAAAAGCATATCTATGATATTGTATTGTGTAGACATAGTCATTGTATTAAAACCAGGTAGTGAAATAACTTCATGAGACATAGTACGATGTGTATAATATGCTACCATTTGTGGTTTTAAAAAATGATATACCTGTATATGTGTTTGTACATTTTTTAATATATATTCATAGAAACTTAATTGAGAATACTTAGAAGTTGTTACTGAGATCATGCTAAGGAGGGGCTAGGTGGAAAAAGACAAGTTTTCATTCTATACCTTTATGCATTATTAAAAGAAAACTTTTGTTTACCATGTGCATGCTATTGCTGTTTCATTGTTTTCAAAATAGCAATTTTTTTAGCTTTCCTTAAAAAACTTTTTATGGAAAAACTAAAAAATATACAAAAGTAGAATGCTATAAAGAATTCTCTTGTGCCCAACACCCAATTTCAACAGTTTTCAAATCATGTCAATCTTGTTTCATCTACACTGTCCTCTTGCTCTTCCCCCTCTTCATTATTTTATCTGCCCCTGACATGGAATCAGCCATTTCTCCTAGGGGTTCTGGTTCCTTTTAGTGGGAAATGATACTTACAGATAGAAATCTGGATGCTAGGGAATTAAAAAAAACACATTATTCAAAAGAAAAAACTTTGCATAGTTAGGAGGTTTCAGTTTTCATCTGTTTCAAGGTTATAGTAACACAACACAAAGTTGAAGTTAAGCCATTATCTGATTACTTTAATCAGTGTTATAGCCAATCCAAATAAATCAGGTTCCATCCAAGGTGACTATTTTTGGCCTAAATTGACCTGCTTAGATGACTCACTGATCAAAAAAAAAAAAAAAAAAAAAGGACCAAATAAGTATAGTTTCCCAAATCTCATCATAGGGACTGAGGGAGCACAAGAATTGAGGGAGAGAAGTCAGAGAGCAATACCAGTATGTGTGGCAGTGCCTGAGGCTCTGCTAGGCTTAGTGGCTTGCCATTTGAAATACTAGGGAACTTGATGGAAGATACTGCCCACATGTGGCTGCAGTAGGAAGGTTTATCTAAGGGGTGGGGAGCTGACAGCCTGTCTGGTATCAAGAGGACTGGTAAGTTTAATGGGTAGACAGAAAAGGACTGGATTCCATTATCAATAACAGAGCCAAAATATAGCCTGTGGGGTGTGTGTGCGTGTGTGTGTGTGTGTGTGTGTGTGTGTGTGTGTGTGTGTGTCGGTAGGACAGAACTGAATAATGATATGTTGATCCAAGATGTACTTAAAATAAGTAATTTATTTTGTTTTCATTTTCTCTGTGTTTTTTAAAGTATGAAGTGGCTTAGTGAGGTTATATCAGCCTATGTTCACACATGCACTTTAGAGAGAGCTGAGAGAGGATAAAAGTGACCCATGGTTTAGAGGGCCAAGACTTTAAACACTTTTTCTTGTGTTGGTGAGCGAGTTGTTGAGGTCCAGTCCAGGCTTTCATCTGGTCTCCTTGTGATCTATGGCCAGATTTGTGAGGATAACTGACTGTGAGAAGGATCTTTCAGCGGTCATGAAAACAGAGTTAAGCTACCAAGCTATCATAGCAGCATGTTGATCTCTCCTTTTAGTGCCTGTCGAAAACGAAGAAATAGTGTTGAGGAAAAGCTGCCATTGCCCATTGTGGTGTCAGTGTTGGCCCCTTGGAGCTGTACAACTCAAAGGCCCTAGAGGACGCACCCAGCAGGAGATTGGCCACAACTAGCTGTCTAAATGCAGTGCTTTCTCCATCTCCTTTAAAATCAGTTTTAGATTAAAAAGGAAAGCAAAATAAAAGTTATGTGCATGGAAGAAAGCTGTGCAATTAAAAGGTATCAATATGTTTTCAATCAAATGTGTTCTTTCCACCCTCTTCCTTCCTAGGTTTTACTGTTTGTGTATCCTCAGTACATACAGAGACAGTTATGACTGCAATATGAAATTTATCTTGGGAGCCGAGAGCCCTTTGATTTCCCTGACAGATACAGAAAGGCCTGAAGCTGGGAATTTTAAAAAAAAATTTTCCCACTCACAGTAGTGGATTAAAATTTTCTGCTTCATTTTCTTTCATAAAGTGAGTGGTTTCCTAACAGTAAGGTTTGTTTTGTTTGCTCTGCAGAAAAAGTGTGTATTTTACCCATAGACATATATGAAATCCCTAAAATAGCGAACAATCATTTGGGACACAGTTTGCATTATAAAGTCACTTATTTGTGGTTTGTAGAATTTTTAAAAACAGCTTTATTAAGATATAATTTACATACCATAAAATTCACCCATTTAAAGCATACAGTTCAGTGGTGTTTAGTATACTTAAAAAGCTGTGCATGTGGTTCATCCTTTAACATTGTTACAGAAAGCCTCTGTTATAATTTCTCCTACATGACTAAACCCTAATACAATTATCTCTTTCATTTATTTAGACATAGGGCAGTGTCTAAGAGCATGAACTCTGGAAACAGCCAGCCTGGATTAAATCCTAGCTCTGCTGTGGGTCTCAAGAGTTACTGTTAATCTCTCTGGGCCTTTATTTTCTCATCTGTAAAATGGGAATAATCATAGAACCTCTTTACTGGGAAGATTAAATGGGTTAAAACACACTGTTGACCCTCAGTATCCACAGGTTCTGCATCCTTGGATTCAACCAACCGTGGGTCACCTGACTGTATTAAGAGCTTAGAAGATGTCTAGTGGTGGTGTAGTGTATAAGACTCCACGCTCCCAAAGCAGGGGCCCAGGTTTGATCCCTAGTCAGGGAACTAGATCCCACATGCGTGCAGCAACTAAGGAGCCTGCCTGCCACAAGTAAGACTCAGTGCAACCAAATAAATAAAGATTTTTAAAAAATTATTACTCTAAAAAAAAAAAAAGAACAGTGCCCAGTACACAGTAAGCATGTATTGCTATTGCTAGTATCTTTTCTCTCTGAACTTGAGTACACAGAATTGGATTAATCATAATCCTTAGTTCATGACACATAATTATCAATGGTCCGTCCATGGGCCTTTAAACTTTTCATTTACTTATCAAGAACATAGTGAATACCCATGAACCTATCATTCAATGCAAGAAAAAGACAGTTATCAATAATTTACACCTACATAAATGTTTCTCCCTTACCCACTGCCTACCCTCATAGATGGCTACTATCCTGAATCTGGTATTTAGAAATCCCTTGTTTTGTTTTAAGAACTTAAAAAATTTTTAATGGAATTTAAAATTTTTTAAAGTAATTTTAAAATCCCTGTCATGAGGTTTGGGGAAAAATATATATATATGAATTCTTTAAAATTCCTTAATATATATGTATGTGTGTATGCATGGGCGCTCATGCACATGCACACACATCACCTTAAAAATATGTTATTTTCGTTTTGCTTATTTTGTAACTTTATACTAATTTGTATTTGTAGTCTTCCTGAGACTTGCATTTTTCATTCATAATGTTACTATGACTCTTCCATATTATCAGAAAACTTTCAAGGAATGGATCATTTCCTTCTATTTTGATGCCCTGCAATTCTTACGCTACCACACAATCTAATATGGCTTTTCAAATTCCAGTCATCAAATAACCATTCCAGTCACCCAAAAGGGCAGATGATGGGAGGAACAACAGCATGTCCTCCTCCTCTTAAGACACTACCTGGAAGTAACACACTAAAATTCTATCTCACTCGCCAGAAGGTAGACCTCTGGCCACACTTAGCAAGGAAAGCCGGGAAGTATATTCCGTATGTACTTTAGCCCAGCTAAAAATCAGGGGTCTTATTTCTAAGGAAAAGGGGGAGAACAGGCATTGGGGTCACCAACGGTCTCTTCCACAACTACCTACTGGGTAAATTACATGACACAATGCATGGAAAGCTCAAGGTACTTAGCAAGGTTCAATTAAAACTGTCATTTCATGATTTCACTTACATTATCCAATTTGATCTTCACAGCAATCATATGAGTTAGGGAAAATATGATTATCTTAATTGCAGATTGGGAAACTGGTTCAAGAGGCTAAATACAGTTGTTGCTGGTGGTGGTACTTTTTGTTTGTTTTGTTTTAAAGAAAGTCCAAGGGAAAGGAGCAGTAGTAGCCCCATTCTGGAGTCCTGGCTTCTCTCGACAAAATCTACCTTCCACAAAGTCCTGTAATTCTATGTTCTGTGACTTTCTGAATCTGGCACATAAGTCTGCAAGGTGGGGGACAGAACTTAAGTCCACTAACTAAGTCCCACTGCGGGACGCTTTCCACTGTACCCCATATGAACCAGGTTCTTGAAAATGACATGCATCGTTCTCCAGCAGCAGCCTCTCCTTCCCACAGGTTGAAATCTGAACAAGTACATCGGATTACATAATTCACGAATAGATAATAAAAATAGAAGCCAGACTTTACTGAGCGTGTACTACATACCAGGCATTCTGCAAAAACTTTCCTTGCATTGGCTTGCTTCACCCTCACAACAACCCAAGGAGATAGGCAGGCTTATAATCCCTCCCTTTTTTTTATCGGGTAAGGAAACTGAGGCTTAGAGATCCAATATATTTTACAAATATTTAAGAAGAATAAAATGTGTAGGTTTGGTTTTTTTCCCAGTCTGTGAAAGCGTTTGATTTGAAGTCATCCCTACATATTAGGGGTGACACTAGAAGGCTGATTGCCTCCCCAATATCCATTCTCCCCTTCTATGTTGTGAACAGATACAATACGTTGACAGGGAAAATTGTAACAAAAAATTTTACAACAAATGACATAGACAATTCCTTAGCTCACTAACATAGTGGGAAAATATATAGTAACTGTGTTAGTATCTGCCTACTTTAAGAATGGTGTTTTAACCTCAGCAGTTTATAGCAACTGGAAGAGAGTATTTCGTTTGATTGTAGTCAATTTAGAGGCAAAAATTAGCTGACTTGCAAAGGAGATGGGAACTCACAGACTCTCAATTATTGGACAAAACTTCTAAAGTCAGAGGCAATCAAAGCTTTATTTGCTGCTCCTTATTGGGTATTAGGCAAAATCCTCTTGCTGCTCCCATGTCGGGTGGAGATTCCAATTTAAGGAGTTCTGGATGGTGTGTTGTATGTAGTCTTCCTGTATCTTTCATGTCGAATTCCATCCACTTATAAACACTGGTGAGGTTATAAAGTTAATAGAATATGACAAAAAGTTGTAGATTCTATATTTTCTGGTGTGTTTAGTACCTAAAATTTCTCACACAAATGCAATTAAGTTCTGAGATCTCACAAGCTATCTCTGTGAGCCCACTATTAGCAAGAAGAAACCAGCTTTGGGGAAACCCAGCCCCTCAACACAACTGTAAATAACCTAGTAGAAGAAATGGATTTCTGCAAATATTTGCACATGTTTGTGCATGACCATAGACAGTATTTCCATGACATTTTAAAAATTATGAGCTCCTTTAACTAATCAATCAATTAATCAATCTTTTTAAAAGCATGTTCTATGTGCCCAGCGTAGTGAAAATACAGGGAGAAATTGTATGACATGATCCCTACCCAGAATTTCCTTGGATGAGGATAAAAATCAGGTACACTTAGGGCTTCCCTGGTGGCGCAGTGGTTGAGAGTCCGCCTGCCGATCCAGGGGACACGGGTTTGTGCCCCGGTCCGGGAGGATCCCACATGCCGCGGAGCGGCTAGGCCCGTGAGCCACGACCGCTGAGCCTGCGCGTCCGGAGCCTGTGCTCCGCAATGGGAGAGGCCACAACAGTGAGAGGCCCGCGTACCGCAAAAAAAAAAAAAAAATCAGGTACACTTAAAATTAGTCACTGAATTATTAAAATATAAAAAATTTAAAGTTAAGTATAAAAGTTTAGTTATAAGAGAACTCAGTGTGGGCTGGAGTAGTCAGGGGAATTATACGTGTTCATTGTAAAATTCCAGACGACATAGAATGCACAGGGTAGAATTGTATGTTCCAAGCAAAGTTTCATAAGGGTGTGACCCTAAATTTCCTTACTGTGAACATGTCACTTAAACTTTGTAAATTGAAGCTATTGTGAGGAAATGAGAGAGTATGTAAAATATGAGAATGAGAGCAATTATTATGGGTGAGTTATGAGATAGTGTTTAAGCTCTAAAGACCCCAGAGGCTTGGGGACAGGATGAGACAGCTTATAACTACTGTAATTGGGGATAGAATGAATGGACACCTGTTTGAGGTGTTTTCAAATATGTAGAAGAAATTCTTTTTTTTTTTTTTAGAAGAAATTCTTGCATACAGTTGAGGGTGAAGATGATCTCTGTGACACTTCCCAGCTTTGAAATTCCCAGATGCCTGGAAACAAATCTATAGTCCCATAGGGTAAAAGCAGACCCCAAAGAACATGGTTACAGGCAGGGGCTCTCTTTGGATCCTAATGACAGATGCTCCAGAGAGCATCTCTAATCTGAGGACAAAAGCTTCTATACAATGATTTGCTTGAATGAATTGAGGTAAGAGCAGACCACCCCTTTCTACACCCCCAATCCCTCAGGTGCAGAGAGAAGATTTCCGGTGAAGTGGATGGTACCTGTGTATTATTACAAACCCAGCTCTGTGTGGGTTCAGCTGCTTTGTAGAAGAGGGACTTGATCTAGACCAATGAGGATGAATTCTTGTCATCATCTCTTCCACCACCATTACCAAATAGCCATCATCCTAGACCACTTCAATAGCCTTTTAAACAGTCCACCTAGATCCACCCTGGCCCGCCTCCAATCAGTTGTCCACTCAGCAGCTTGAATGATCTTTCCAAAACACAAATCGATGGTTTCCATTGCTCCTCAAATAAAGACTAGAATTCCTAACATGGCCTATAATGTCCTATATGGTTTGGCCCTTTATACCATTCTAGCCTCATCTTGCTCCCCATCCCCCATTGGCCTTCTTTCTGTCCCACACACTCACGGAACTCCCTCCCATCCCAGGGCATATGCTCTTCTCCACTCTCATCACCGGGTGAACTCCTATTCATACTTCAGGGATCATTTCCAGGTTACCTCCTCAGAGCAGCCTTACCTGACCAGACTGAAGTCCCCTATTATAGGCTCTCACTTGCCATGTAGTGTGCCTCTCCTTCATTGCACGGTCACAATTGCAATTTTACTGTTGTAAATATTCGATTTACAATTTAGTGCGTTTGAGTTATGTCTTTTTCTCCCCCCAGTTCTTCATAAGGACAGTCCTGTGTGTCCCGTTACTTACCATATTATCCACAGTTCTCAGCACACCGTCAGGCACATAACTGACACAAACAATTTTTGTTCAGTGAATGAACATACATAATCTATATCAGTATTTCCCAGTATCCCATAAAATGGTCCCAAGAAGAAAAAAATGAGTTTAGAAAACACTTTATACTGTATTATCCAAGCCTCCGACCCTGCCCCCATGCATCTTTGCATATAAAAGACTGGCAAAGAAAGAAAAAAAAAAAAAAGGACTCTCTCAAATCCTGCAGTAAAGAAGCCTTCATTTTAATATGACCCAGAATGTAAACCAGGGTTCCCTAGGATGTACTCTGGGCAATGTTTCCACTCAAGGGAGACAGCCTAGCTGCCGGAGCTAGTGCTGTTTTTGGTACAGCAAATGGTAAGAAGAGTTTAAGTGTTTCCTAAGAGGAATTTCCCAGGAGTTAAACTGCCCTGGGAATCCCGGCAAGGCTAGGATTTAGGATTTGAAAAATGGAGCCACAAATACACATGAGCTCTACTAATAGAATCTGCCCCATTAGCTGAAGAATGGACCCTACTCGGCACAGTTTGTAGCATAATAAATACGTGCTCAAAGAATGAATGGAGAGAGAAATTATCTGTGGTGATAACCCCTCAGCTAGTGGTCCCATTTTTTCTTAGGAAAGATAACTGTATGGTTAAGCTTAAAATTCAAGTGTGAGTGAAAGATTTTTAAGCTTTGATGGTTAATGTATGGGCATTTTAACTAGCTACTTAGTGAAGACTGTGGCATAATAAACTTCAGGGTTCACAGGAGCTCACCCAGTTACAGGATGTAAAGAGGTACCACTAACACTCGGAAGGTAAGTAAACACTGATCTTCACTTGTTGGTTTTGTGATAAACATTTTGTCAATTGCTATTTTTTTCCTAGGATTTAACATTAACTTCCTTTTTGTCAAATCCAATGTTTCCTTTTTCCCCTCAGTGTTCACCCTTCTTGATCTTTTGGGATCTTTTTGACTGCGTTCAAGAAACCTTCCTTCTTGAAATTCTTCCTGACCTTGTTTCTGTGACCTGTACTTTCAGTTCTATAGCATTTCAACCAATATTTATTGATCACCTCTGATGTGCCAGACACTGGGCTATCATCATTCATTTATGAACTCATTCATCAACATTCATTGAGTTCTTACTAGATATCGGGCACTGTGCCAGTGACTGAGATACAAATATGAGCAAGATAACAACCCCTGACCTGAGAAGCTGCACAGTCTAGGGAAGGCGACAACTAACACATCATGGCAGGACGAGGCTAGGATACAAGTACAGACTCAGGGGCTATGGTCCTCAGAGAAAGAATCAATTGCTTCTCTCTGGGAGGGAGGGATACGTTGCATAGCACAGTGCCTGGCACATGCTAAATCTTCAATAAATATATGTCAAAGGAACAAAAACCCTTCCAGGAAGAGAGACTAGCATGATTAGGGGATCTTCAGGGAGCCCTACTGGCTAAAGTAGTGGTTTTTAGCTCAGTGGGACAGAATATCAGATTCTCCAGGGGCATGGAAGGGGTGATGATGGGGATGTTTATCTGAAAGAGATACTTTTTCCTACTGTTACTATTTAATTTATAAATTTTATGCACATGCATATTTAAAAGCACATTATGTAAATTATTAATTTACAATTTCATTTTATATATTTTTATATTGAGAATACAATTATTATTTTCGTAATACAAATTACAGAAATTAAAGCTCAAACTATGAAAGCTGGTAGATAAATAGAGAATATAGAGGTTCTGCAGCAAAGCCATTGTCCTCTTGAGGGTAGTGGTGAGATGTTTAACAAAAGTGGGAGCAGACTATTGGGTTGTAAAGGACTGTATCCTGTAGACTAGGGTTTGTCAACCGGTGTCAGAATCAAAATCACCTGGGGAATCAATTCCCAGACTCCGACTGTATTAGTCAGTGTTCTCCAGAGAAACAGAACTAGTAGGATATAGATAAAGATAGATGATATAGGGCTTCCCTGGTGGCGCAGTGGTTGAGAGTCCGCCTGCCGATGCAGGGGACACGGGTTCGTGCCCCAGTCCGGGAGGATCCCACATGCCGCGGAGCGGCTGGGCCCGTGAGCCATGGCTGCTGAGCCTGCGCGTCCGGAGCCTGTGCTCCGCAACGGGAGAGGCCACAACAGTGAGAGGCCCGTGTACTGCAAAAAAAAAAAAAAAAAAGATAGATGATATAGATACAGATTAAGACACAGATATAGATACAGATAGATACAGCTATGTCCCAAGACCTGCAGTCGGCAAGCTGGAGACCCAGAAAAGCTGACAAAATAAATTCCAGTCAGAGTCCAAATGCCTGAGAACCAGGAAAGCCAATGGTGTAAGTTCCAGTCCAAAAGCCAACAGGCTCAAGACCCATGAAGAGAGAAGTTTTCAGTTTGAGTCCGAAGGCAGGAAAAGACCATAATCCCGGTTCAATCAGGCAGTAGGAGGAGTTGCCTTTTACACAACCGTTTTGTTTTATTTAGATCTTTCATATGATAAGGCCAGCCCACATTGGGGGGCAATCGGCTTTATTCAGTCTTCCAATTCAAATGTTAATCTCATCCAGAAACACCCTCACAGACACATCCCGAATACATTTGACCAAATGTCTGGGCACCCCATGGTCATTACAGTTGACCACCGTACCACTTTATAGTACATGCTGAAATTTGAGGACCTTTGCAGGCCATTTGGAACTGTGGAAGGTTTTCAAGAAGGGAAGCGATTTGATAAGATTACTTGGGAACCACTTAAGAAAGAACCCTGGCAGTTCCGTGGAAGGTGAGTGGTGGTAGGGTAGGGAAGGTGAGGCAGGATGCAGTGTCATGGAACAGATTAGAGGACGGGAGCTTATTATGCAGAACACAATGATGAGGTCCTACTCTCCCCTATGCTAATGACCCCTGTTCCGATTACTATTGCTGTGTAACAAATTACCCCAGTGCTTAGCAGCTAAAAACAATCATGGATCAGGAATTTGAGAAGGGCTCCATTGGGTGGTTCAAACTTCAGGTCTCCCATGTTGTTGCAGTCAGATGTTGGCTGGGGCTTTAGTCATTCCATCTGGGCTGGATATCCAAGATGAGTCATTCACTTGGTTGGCAGTGGACATTGGTCGTAATCTGCTACACACGGCCTCTCTGGCAGAGTAGTCTGAGGGTAGTCAGACTTCTTACGTGGCATCTGGCTTCCATTCCAAGACAACCAGGCAGAAACTGCATGGCCTTTTCTTATTTATTTATTTATTTATTTATTTATTTAATACAGCAGGTTCTTATTAGTTATCTATTTTACACATATTAGTGTATATATGTCAATCCCAATCTCCCAATTCATCCCACCACCACCACCCCCAACCCCACTTTCCCCCCTTGGTGTCCATACGTTTGTTCTCTACATCTGTGTCTCTATTTCTGCCTTGCAAACTGGTTCATCTTTACCAGTTTTCTAGATTCCACATATAAGCGTTAATCTACGATATTTGTTTTTCTCTTTCTGACTTATGTCACTCTGTATGACAGTCTCTAGGTCCACCCACATCTCTACAAATGACCCAGTTTCATTCCTTTTTATGGCTGAGTAATATTCCATTGTATATATGTACCACATCTTCTTTATCCATTCATCTGTCAATGGGCATTTAGGATACTTCCATGACCTGGCTATTGTAAACAGTGCTGCAATGGACATTGGGGTGCATGTGTCTTTTTGAATTACGGTTTTCTCTGGGTATATGCCCAGGTGTGGGATTGCTGGGTCATATGGTAATTTTATATTTAGTTTTTTTGCATGGCCTTTTCTGACCTAGGCCCAAAAGTCACACAGCAGAACTTCCATTGTGCTCTATTAATCAAAGCTTTCACAAGCCTGCCCAGGTTCAAGGGCAAGGAAATTAGACTCCACTTCTCAATGGGGCCAGTAGCCAGGTCACAATGTAGAAGAGCATGTGCAATGGGAGATATTGTCATGACCGTCTTTGAAAGATATAGACTGACATAGCTCCCAAATCAAGCTTTCCAATCCTGACCTCTTATCCACTCTCCTGTTTTAGATACACAATTGCCCACAAGATATCTCACTGGGAAGTCTCATTGTCACCTCAAACTCAAGTCTAAAACAGAATTTAGGACAACAGTCCTCCATCCTGTAATCTTATTATTTTGGTAATGTAATAACTTAAAAAAACAACATAGACTAACCCTTTTATCTCTGACCTTTCTTTCTCTGAAAAATAACCTGCTACCAAATCCTGTCTTTTCTTCCTTCTTCATATGGATTTCTTGGATTCTCTTCATTGCCTGCATTCCCTTTGGTCCAGCTGGCCCCGAGCTGGTCTTCTCACCTCCACCCTCTCCCTTGCTCTTACCCATTTTACATGCTCTAGCCTGGTTAGTCTTTACCAAAGCCCACATCCGACTTTCCTGCTCAACATTCTGGAGTGGTCCCTAATGGAAATCCATTTACCTAACTTTCTGATAGTGGGTTCCCTGGAAAGAGTTCAGCATGCAGGGTGTTTCTTAAGTAGTGACTTTGAGATTGACACCTGTGGAAGGAAAGGGAAAGAGCTAGGATTGGGAGGAAGGAAAAGTGGACCTGCAATCAGACCCAACGCCAGCCTCAGCTGACCCCATGGGGGGCTCTGGAGTTAGAAGGTCTCACTAATTTGTGGCCTTCAGAGTTGTCCCAAGATGAGCTGAGATGCCTGGGCCTTTGTATTTCTGCATTGTTTAGTCATCAGACCACTGTGGAAAGGATCGTGACCTTGGGGGTAAGGCAGCTCTCTGTAGTTGAGGAAAGCCCTGAAATGGCTGACAGCGGCAGGTGTCTGCTCACAGCATTCCCAGGAGCAGGGACAACAGAGTCCTCCACATTCTCCACATTCACTGGTACCCTTGTCTCTTCAATCACACCACCCAAGGCTCACCTTCTCCTTGGTGCTCCCAGGCTCACCTTCAAGTCCTTTCTTTTAACCTTCAGCAAACTCCATTCCATATCACTCTCTCCATTTTGGCTTACACTCTAATTATTTCCTGTACGTTATTTTGCCTCACTCCACCCAAGCTAAGTTATGCACTCTTTGGGGGAGGAATGGAGGCATGCCTTTTCCCCAGGACATCAGCACAGAGATAAGTCCCCACATACTTACAGCTGGACCTCAAGAGATGCTTGGCGATTGGTTAACCAGAGCCTCTGGTTACTGTAGAGATAGCTCAGAGAGTACCGTTTCCAATATCCATTACCAAAGCAGAATGAATGGTTTAGGAAACCACCACTTCCTTGTCCCTCTGGGGAAGAAGAAAGCTAAAACCCTTGCCAGCTGTGCAGAGCTTGCTGTGCTGGGTCTGGGGCGGGAGCAGGCGCTGGGCACAAGCCCAGTCTGACTTGAGCCACAGCCTGAGGTTACTCCCCGTCCCTTTGTTCCCCCCCCACAAAGCAGAGCCAGGGATCCTTTGGTCTCACAGGGTGCTGTGTACATTTAACTAGTTAGTGGCCATAAAGTGTTACCCAAATGCCAAGTGTAATTATGGTGAGCAATTATTTTTGCCTGGAGAGGCAGCATTCTAGCCATTGTCGAGGGAGGGAGATAAATGTTGGTGCATTCTCTGGAAGCCCATGGGAACAAGAGCTGTCTTCCTGCCCTCAGAGCATCAGAAACCCGGATATAGCTTTCTTACACCCAGGGCACACCTGGGCAGGAATCCCCCAGAGGAGCATCTTTCTGTTTGCAGAGTCATTACTGCTTTGGGCAGAGGGAAAGGCATCCCCAAAGTGCACAGCCAGAAGCCACCACTCAGGCACCTTTGTGTGTGCTTGGGCTCTGAAGGCCACTCACAGCAACCCCTCCTCCCTTGGACCCCAGAAAGGTTGTGGGCAAAATTCACTTGGGATTTTCCTACCACCCCACAGTGTCTGAAAATTAACAATAGCCTCCACAGTCATAACAATAAATTAAAAATAAAGCACTTTGGAGCTCCCTAAATGGAAGTTTTCACGTGGTTTTTATATTTAGAGTTTTGTTTCCTGCTCTGGGTAGATTTTATAAATAACCAGGGAATGCTGGAGAGAATTTCCATATTGACTTTCCTTCTTTTTTCACATAAGAAACTCCAAGCAAGTTTATATCTTGTGACCTTTCTCTCTGAAAGTCTATAGAATTAGATAATGTAAATAGAAAGGTAAATAGGAAAGGAAGAAGAGACAAAGGTATGGAGACAACTTAGGCAATGTGTTTATTTAAAAATAAATTCAATTCTGTCTTATGTCTTGAGATAAATGCAGATTCATCCCAATATCCTAACCTTGCTAGTAAGTCTTAGGCTAATACTAGTTCACACTGGTTGAACATTTGTCATGTATCCAGCAAGATTCTAAAGCGTTTCTTAGGTGTTATCTCATTTACTCCTCACATTAACCCTGTAAGTAGATGCTATTATTGATCTGTTTTATAGAGTGGAAACTGAGGCCAATAGAAATGAAGTAACTTATCCCATGTCAGTCTGACACCAAAGCCAGGGCTCCTAACAAGATCACTCTGCTACTGAAAGCTGGAGCACACCATAAATGTGTATGAATTGTCATTTTCTAAAGGAGAACCAGGGCACTATAATATAAGGTCCTGGGATCATGAAGATACTCTTATGCCAGCTCACTGGACACCAGAGAAGCAGTTTTCACCCTCTTTACCCACGCAGGGACTATGCAGTCTAAGAAGCCTTCTTGTGTCTAGAACTCTGAGCCTCTTCCAAGAGGTGGGAAGTAAGTATTGAATCTCTTTTCTCTGAGTGAAATTTGAGTCCATGTCCATTATTTATACTCACTCAGAAATAATCTTAGAAAAAGATGTTCTTGCATATGAAAAGCTTTCATTTACACACGTACAGACAAAAGTTTTCCTGCCATGTGCCCTTTCCCCCACCAGTCTAGGACACTGCCTATGCCCATCATGTACTCTCAGAGTATCCTGGACTTTTCCTTCAGAGCACTCATCATGGTGTGGGATTATATGCTGCCACAACTACCTGTCCAGTGTCTCTGCCTCACCAGACTGTAAACTCCATGGGGCAGTGGTTGAGTCTGTGTAGCCTCCCCAGGGCCTGGTGCAATGCCTGGCATGAAACAAGCACCCAGATACTGCTGGAGGAGCAAGGGATGCTATCCATGTCACCGTTTGGTTCTGAGAAAATGCTGCCACAAACTGAAAGAGAAACCTGCTTCTCTAAAACCTTTAAAGACCCAGTTCAATTTTCAGACAAAATAAAGAATTTTTCAATACACAATTTCAATTATTTCTGAAATGAGTGGCTTTCCCTTGTGCTGAGAATACTGGTTCTGGAGTCAAAGGATCTGGTTCTCATTCTCTGATCACTACTCACTGCATGATGATGGTCAAATATTTTAATCTCTCAGTGTGTCCATTTCCTCCTAGGTAAAGTGGGGCTAAACCAGTGTCAAAGCAATGATGTAAAAATTAAAAGAGTTAACAAGCAAGTGTTCAGAATTGGGCCCAGTGCATGGGAATCCATAAACGTTGGCTCTTATGATCAGTGTAGCTAGCAGCCTAGAGCTCATACAGCTCTACAGCAGGTTTGGATCATGCCTAAGAATTCACAGGATATGAAGCCAAATTGAGGCCAGGTGTAAAGGCATCTGGACTCAATATCCCTGCTGTCAAGACTCCCTAAGAGGCCAAAGGGAACCTCTCCCAACCCCAGCCTCCCAAGTGTCATTTATTTTATTGCAGTTGTCCTGTGGTCTCAGGAAGCGGGGAATTCCTGGTCTTCCCAGGCCTTTGGCGAGACTCCTGCCTGCTCTACTGCTCTACTGCCCGTTTGGGTTAGATGCCTCGGGAAGATCCTCTTAATTCAGAGAACTCGTGACTCCGTGGAAAGGTCAGTTCCCGCTGAAAGTCATTCACATCCTCCATCCTTCTCCCCACCCCACCCCCTGCCCATTCTCCCTGTGCCTCCACAGGATGCCCCCTGCTTTGACCCACCCTCCAGGCTTTGCCCCAGTCAGCTCAAATGGCCAGAGTTTCCAATTTAATAATAAACATGCACTGCTCTAAGCACTTTACAAAATGTTAACTTACAACCCACAGAAACCCAACAGGGTGGGTGCTAGTGTTACTGTCATTTTACAGATGATGAAACCGAGGGGAAGAGAGGTTGACTGACTTGCCCAAGGTCACTCAGCTGGAAAGTGCAGAGCCTGGGTTTGAACCAGCCTCTGGGCTCCCGACTACCACACTGCCTCTGAAGGAAGGTCTCCCCACCCTGCCCCCGGAGGATGATTCTCGAACTTTCTCCTCAGTATCACCCGTCAGGTAAAAGAGAGGCAAGGAGAGAAACAAAGATGTGAGCACAAACCCAGGCAAGTGTGGAGCGAAGGGCCAACTCTACAGCTGAACTGTATGGGTTAGAATACTGGACTTTTTCTTACTAACCCTGGTAAGTAAAATGGGAACAATAATAATAGTACACAACTTATGTGGTTGTTTTGAACATTAACACATATTAAGCACTTAGAACAGTGCCTGGCAAATAGTAAGTGCTCAGTACTTTTTTTCTTCCTTTTTTGATCTTTTCACATTCTCCAGAGGCAGAAGCCACAACAAACACTTTTGTGGGAAGAATGTTAGACTTGGAATCAGAAGATCAGATGTGAGTGCCAGCTATCATCCACTTACTGTGTGATCATGTACAAGATTTTTTCCTCTCTGAGTCCTCACTTTTATCATCCCTAAAATGGGTGTGAAAATAATTTCACTCAGCTGAGATAGCACGTAAAAGAGCTTTGTAAGTTGTAAAAGAGCTCTTTGTAAAAGAGCTTTGTAAATTCTGAATCTAAAACACTGTGAAATAGTGATTAAAGAATTATCCCACTTGTTATTTAGGGCTTCTCCTAGGAGTAAGCAGATAGGTGCCTTTCAGGAGGTCTTCAGACTAAAAGACTAGAATTCCACCATTGGAGAGTCACTGTCTGTGTCTCCCAGGCTTTTTGGTTTTCAAGACTCCCCCTTTTAAGGAAGCCTCAGGAAGTGAAGAGCCCAGCATGTTTGGGGCAAGAAAGGAGAAGTCTGAGGGATGTGACTGCCACCTTCAAGGAGCTGAAAGGTTGTCACAGAGTGGGCAGGTCAGACTTCTGAGTGACTCGCCCAAGAGGCAAGAACTGAGTCTCTGAGTGGAAGTAACAGGGGTCAGGTTGAGTGTCTAGAAGAAAGGAAGACAATTCTTTTGATTATAGCTCTCAGAAAATGGGGAAGGCTACTCTGATCGCGAGTGTGCTGTCATTGTAGGCATTCAAGCAGAGAACTGGGACCACTCAAAGGGGATGTGGTAGAGGAGATTGTAAGAGGTAGGAGGGGGGAAACCAGTTGACCTGAGCCTGGGACATTCTAGTTCTTCCGAGGAATGCAGCAGGCCAGTGAGGGAGGGAACAGGAGGGGCAGGCAGGAAGGGAGAAAAGGACAGCCAAGGGGGTAGTTAGCAGCTAGCAGGAGCCCAGGCTCAGCTACAGTGAGTTCACTGTTTTGTCAAGGGCAGTCCCTGTTTATTCGGCCAATTTGGACCCCAGAGCCTAGAACTGTGAACAATCCACTCACTCACTCAGTTAATTCAGCAAACATTTGCAGGCCTGAGAGTCAATGCACCGAGGCCCCAAGTGGGATCGCAGACATTTGAGAGCCTCCTGCACAGTGACCGACAGGGGGCAGGAGAGACACACAGATGTCAAACTGCGCAGCCCTCCCCCTGAGCTTCCCCGCTGGGGAAACTGGGTCACTCGGTCCAAGCGGCAAACATTCCGAGGGGGATGGGCACCTTGGGTCTCCCAGCAACGGCTGTGAGATCCCAGATGCCACCTGACAGGGCCGTAGGAGCCCTCAGCCCCCTGTACTAGCAGACATAACCCCCCGCTTGCAGAAGGATGGATGAGATTGGTAATCTGGGACGGCTGGGACTGGGGGAAGGCTAGAGGGAACTAGTCCCAGCAAAACATGTCATGCAACTGGACACATCCCAGGACGTGTATTAGAGAAGAAGGCCTGCCAGAGCAGGGCTGGGTGCGGCGGTTTGCTTCAGAGAGAACCTGTGACCTCACTAAGGAGTTTGAGGCTCTAGGGTCTGGTTGAAATCTCCATTGGGGTGGGGGAAGGGCTCACTGGCTGACCACGAGTCAGCGGATGCTAGAACTGGTCACTCAGTGGATAGGTGGCAGGTTTGGAGTCAGATTTGCTTTTGTGTCCTGGTTTTGCCACCTGTACCTTATAAGACCTTGTGTGAGTCATTTTCAGCCTTCAGTTTCCTTTTCTCCAGAATTTCTGGTGGTGCTGTTATAAAGATGAAGTGGGGGAATGACGGGAGCCAGAGGACTGCCCTCGTCACCTCTTCCAACCTGGTGGGCACATCTGGGCACAGCAGTGGAAGAGAGGCCTTTTGCACCTGGCAGTGAGGAGGGGATGCCCACTGTACTGTTACTCTGGGCACTGTGAACTCATCCTGCAGGGACACTGCCCTGGAAGGTGGGGAGAGGTCCTCCCCATACACCTCTCCATCCCACGGCACCCCGCTGCAGAGAGGTGCAAGGACCTGGGGAAAACAGGTCTCTCCACCCTCAAACCGTGGTCCCGTGAGGTCTTTGAGGGCTGAGAAATCAGGCAAGTGGAACACACATGGAATGAGAGGGGACCTGGAGGATGGAATGGGAAAGAAGCCACTCCCAAAACTCTAGTTCCTCCCATGGATCCTATAATGGTTAGAAGGGCCCCTTGGACCCGAAGTCAAAGACCCACGTATATATTCTTCCAGACTGTGTTTTATCCACTCATCCAAGCCCTTGAAGCCGGGAATGCGCTGCCCCCTCCTCTCCGGGAGAGGGATGGTGGGCACTGATGCTTCTGTATGAGGGCTCAGCACAGTACTCCATGCTTGTTGGCTGTTAATAAGTAAGGAATCTTGGAGAACTAATTTGAGCCCCCAGTTTTACTGACTAAAAACAAACAAACCAAAAACACATAAAAACTGAGGCTCAGAGAACAGTGGGACTAGAGAAAGGAAAGTTCCTGCCCTTTTCAGTTGCCTCTAGAATCTTCATGACTATTTGGAGAAAGTGACTGGACCCCTACAGTGAGCTGCCCAAACTGAGGAGCCTGGCCCCTGGGGCTCCAAGGAGCAGCCAGTGCATCTGAGGTTGAGGGTGATGGGGCAGCATAATGTGATAAAGCCAGCTGCCTGAGTTGGAACCCAGCACTAGCTGTGAGACTTTCGGCAAGATACTTCCTATCTGGGAGCCTCTGCTTCCTCATCCATCAAATGGAGACAATAATAGTTTTTTTCCTTATAGATACTATTCTTTCCAGTACCTCTTAGTCTGAAATTGGAAACAACAAACTAAATAGACTTCTTTTTCCCTGAAAAAGCCAAATAGCAGAGGACCCAAAAGGAAAGGGGTGGAGCCAGGCTTTGGACTCTTCTAGTCCAGGCACTGGGACCTTTGGGGAGGAAATAGCCCAGGGCTGGGGAACAGGGCTGTGGCCCAGCACACTTCTGCCCCTACATTGCAGTGTGACCCTATTCTGGTTGCCGTGCCTCTTCGGCCTGCTTTGAACAACAGAAGGGTTGAACTTGGTGGCCCCTAAGATCCGTGCAGCCCTGAGCCCCTGAGATTCCCAGCCGCACAGCTGGGCCCTCATCCTCTGGGATGCAGCCCAGGCCTCAAGCAGCCTCAGCAGCTAAAGAAGCAGTGCTTTGCTGGGCTCTGGCCCGCTGCCCAGAGGAGGTCACTCAGCCCCGGGGAAGCCCTTGGTTTGTTGGTTTGGATGCTGAGAAGGGCCAGGCAACAGGAACTTCAGCCTATTGGCCTCTGGTTCCAGCCAAAGCTTTTCAGGGATGGATGCAGAGCAACAGGACTGGCAGAAGCCGTGAAAAAAGCAGCCTGGAGCTCACATTCTGTGGCCTTGCTTTGAAATCCATAACCTCAGCCACATGGGAAGTGATGAAGGCCTGAAAGGAAACAATGGCCAGTGGGCCACAGGGGAAGTTTCCCGTTTGAAAAGGCCTGGGTAAGGGATGGATTCCATGTGCAGGGACAAGCATTAGTAGGTGGAGGCTCTGTAAAGGCCAACAAGCAGGGACCAAAGCAGGTACCCCAACACTGACTCAGTCAGTCAAGAAGCAGGGATTTAGTGTGTTCTCTGTGTGTGGCACTGGGTGGCAGCTGTGGGGATGTCATCAAAGGGGTCAGATGGGGCTGGCTTGGAGGACTTTATGATCCATGAATAATGTATGTGGTATAGACCACACACAAATGATGGGGGGGAAGGGGGTGGGGAGGGGAAGAACTCAATCCCAGGGGGCTCCAAGGACTCCCAGGTGGTGGCCCAGAGCTGGCTGCTCTCCTCTATCGGGCAGGTGGTAGGTCGGTTTTCCTCCCTTGGGCAGTGAGTCATCCGAATACCCCCTCGCTCATTTCAACAACTACAAACACCAAATCGCCCTGACTCTGTGAATTGTGCCCCATGCGTTGACTGACTGGCTCTAGTGACTGCTCTCTGGAGTCACTGGAGGCTGGGTGAGTATGATCATCCTTGTCTGCAGACAAGCAAACTGAGGACCAGTCAGAAGTACCTCACCCAGGCTATCCAGCTTGAGGCCTGGAACTGGGATTTGAATCCATGTCCGACTATCTTCGAATCCTGTATTCATTCCAATAAGATGCCGACTCCCACTGTCTTCCCATTGCCTTGTAGCAAGGATAGACAACACCCCCAGGGCAGATTTTGTCAGAAATGTAGATATTTCCAAGGAAAATCAGCTGCTTTGCTTGCCTCTCCCCACTGTAAGCAGGAAGACGGCTCAGTGTTTGTAGGGCCACCAGGAGAATGCCTAGTGGCCTTCTCCTTCCACAGATACTTCAGCTTGGGACCCAATGTCCTCCACGGTCCCCCGGGATCTTGATGCCTCCACTTCCACTCAGCAACTCCAGGAGTTCTTGGTGACTCATGCAAAAGAAAAAGCAAGGTCCTTGCAGAGCCAGGCAGAGCCCCCTGGAGTCCTCGTGAAGGTCTCTCCAATGACCTTGAGCAAATTTCAGAACCCTCTGAGCCTGGGCCCCCTCATCTGTTAAGACAGTGACAACCAACCATGCCAAACAAAATGTACAGCTTGGTTCTGAGAACTGAATGAGTTAACCTGTGTGAAGCCACCTGACTCTAAGAAGGTATTCAATAAATACTATTCGTCATGAGATAGAATTGGGGGATTTTGTGGCAAAAAGAAAGACTATGGGAATTATAATCATTGAACACCTAAAACATTCCAGTTACTATGCTCAATCCTTTACTTGAACAATTAAGCCTCCCAACACTCCTACAAGGCAGGTAAGTATCTCCTCACTTTGCAGGTAAAGAAACTGAGGCTCCAAGACGTTAGGTTATTTACCCAAGATCAAAATCAAGAATTTGACCCAGAACCCAGGAGTTTAACATCTAAGATGCTCTGCAACAATTCCCACTTTCCTGCCATGACTGGAGGATCCTTCCCTGAAATACGCGCTCTCATCTATCTTTAGATTTTTGTTTAGATAAGCAAGACCTTTCTGAAGGGGCTTCACATCCCTCATGACAATAGTTACCCCTTCTCCTACACGCTCGGGACACTGTGGTTATTTTTATCCACTGCACTTTCCAAATATTACATATATTTACACATCTGTCTCTGGCACTAAGTGGATCCTCTTGGAGGGCATGGACAAAATCTTATTTTATTTCTTTGTTTCCTCTCCAAGCAACCATTACCCATAGCACTGTGCACGCCCAGCTTTTGCTAAATGTTTGTTGACTTGAGGTGTGTGTTAGGCAGAGTTGACCAGAGAGCGCGACAGACCTTAGTCCGAATCCCTATTCCCACTGACTGCGTGACTAGGCAAGTGACTCAGTCCCGCTGGGCCTCCCTCAGTCTCCTCACCTCTAAAACAGGATAATAGCACCTACCATCATGAGGTGTTGTGAGGATGAAATGAAAAAATGCAGGTGTTGCATTTACATAGTGCCTGGGCACATGTTACACAGTCAGTAAATGTGTGTGATAACACCTGAGGGGTAGAGACTGGACAAGGTGGATGCTAGTGACAAGGAAAGAAAGAAGTAGCCCTGGGAAACATGCAGAAATAGGGATGCTGCTGAAGACCAAACTTGCTTCCTTTTTAGAGCATGGTGGAATAGAGAGAGAGAAACAGGTTGGAGATAATTTAGGGAAAGTTCAGTAAAATGTAGAAGGGCCAACAAAATGTGTTTAAGACTGCCGTGACAAGAGGGGAAAAGGAATTGGTTAGAAGTGAGAGAAGCCTGAAGCAGTGTCCCAGAGACTGTCCAGGATGAAAGAAGGGGCCTGGAGAAGAGAGAGATATGCCTATTCTACCAAAATAAGGAAAACGCTGGAGGGGATTGGGCGGGGGGGACATGCAGCTGGGAGAACATTACAAACTAAGGTGGCTGTGGAAGGAGCAGCTTCTGTTGGATCCAAAAGGAGGATCTGAAAGCCAAAAGGAATGAATAATCCAGGCATTGGGCTCAAGGAGGGAGGCAGCTGTCCATTTATGGCTTGATGAACACTTGACTAAGCCCTTTCAGTTAGTTTAAGAAACTCCTTCTAATGCAGTTTGGACTGAGATGTCTTTAGCTGGAGCACACGCCTCGCCAAAGATCCCACCCAGGAGGGAGCAGAGAGCAGTGGAAGCGGGGGGACCCCAGACCCATGGCACAGTCTGTGGAGACTGCGGCCCGCTCTCAGCCCTGGGGTGGGGCAGCCGAAATTTGCCAGGTGGTACGAGGAAGGCCTTCTATTGGCAGTGCGCTGGGCCTCTTTGTCAAATCAAACAGGGTCCTTCTCTGAGCTTCAAACCTAATCTCTGCAATTTAAATCAAAATTTGCGGACACAGAGGCTTCTACCTGCAGGAGGTGGGGGGAGGGAGAAGGTTAGGGGCCTCTTTCCGTAGTTTAGAGACAGGGGGCTGCTCTGAACTGAAGTCCTTGCTCCCTCCTCTGACCATCACTCAGCTCTTTTCTCTAGAGTGAGAGAGGAAGGAGCTTGCCAAGTGGCAGGAGCCAAGTCATTAAGCAGCCTGCAGGGGCAGAAATGGTCTTTCTGGCCTCAGGACTGGAGCGAGATTGTCCAAAGCAATTTATAGGCTCACTTGAAAGGTGACATGGACAGGGAAGTGGCTCGGGAAGAAAAATTCCTTCATTCACAGAGCGTGGAGGCAGACCTGCCCTGCCTGTTAACCAGAAATAGTACTGGGAGCTGGGAGCCTGGAGGAACACCTCCAGCCAGATGTGAAGAGACCCTGTGGACAGATGTGTGCATGTGTGAATGCCCCTCTCGCTCTAATGCAGGCCCAGGTTGCGGGGGGCTGGTGGGTGGTGGTGGTTATGCTCTACTCAGTTATTCAAGGACCCAGGTGGCCCTGGCTTTACCATGTTCAACACAAGGCTGCCCTGTGTCCCAACATCCAGCTGATGGGGAGAGAACACAGAGATCATACCTAGGTCATGGTACCTGAAGTGGCACGCACCACCTCACATGCCATTGGCCAGAACTCATTCCCAAGGATGTGCTAAACTGCAAGGGAGGATGGAAAGTGAAGCTTAGCTGTATGCCCAGGAAGGAGGTGAAATGGATTTGGTGATCCGTCAGCAATCTTTGCCACATGCCCCCAGTAACCCAGGAAATTTGGTGATAGAGGGTTGGACAGAGGTGCCTGAGAAATAAACAGATTGCTGAGACCTGTAGGGCTTGGGACAATATCCCACCTTGGGGTAGCCTTAATAGGTGACCCATCCTTAGCCTTAGGAGCAGGGCGCCCTGTGGGGAAGACATTTGGAGGGGGGTCAGGTAAGATCCAACTTGGAGTGCTAGAAGAACTGTGGCAGCTCTTGGCCTGGGGCAGAGGTGCTCTGGAGGCCTCTGGGGAATGCTCTGAGGAGAGGACGAGGGCCTGGTCACTGAGGGCGAGGTCTGGGTTCCCATGAGGCAGGTACAGGGAGCCTTAGGTCCAGCCCAGGTCACCAGGGTAGAAGAGAAGGCAGGGGTCAGGGACACACACTCCACACTGCAGTACTTGTGTGTAATTCTCCTGTGCCCCATCTTCATGGAAGAAGAGCCGGGGGGGCCAGGGCCTAGCTGGACGAGGCCACCTAGGGGTGAGCAGACAAGAGATGTATCACTGCTCAGGACGCTGGGGTGAGGATGGGAAAGCAGGGCGCCTGGCATCTGAGGAGGAGGGTCCCAGAGTAAGGAGAAAGGGCTCTACAGGAGAACAGGGACACGGAGCCAAAGAACCCTCTTCCGTACAGGGTATAAGGTGTGGCTTTTCATTTTTATGCTGACGTTGTTACTTCTGGGTGTCCCGAGCTATCCAACAGAACTTTCTGCCATGATGGAAGTGTTCTCTATCTGGCTGTCTCACATAGTAACCACTAGCTGCATGTGGTTACAGAGCACTTGAAGTGTGGCTAGCATGACAGAGGAACTACATTTTGAATCGTATTCAATTTTAATTAATTTAAATGAAAATAGACACAGGCGGCTAGCAGCTACTGAGTTGGACAGCACAGGCATAGTTTCAGCCCAAGGGAAGTAGGGTGTGGGCTGTCATTACTTTGTCTGAGTCTCCTCATGCTCTGCCTGTCACTGCTCCTGGGCCCTCGGCTCTGTCCCAGCTTTGGCTTAAGCTGAGCCCTGGGTGGACAGAGGGTCTATGTCTACCCTCAGGTTTGGGCAGATTAGAGCCTCTGAAATCTTCATTTGCTTTCATCCCTGTGGGTCTGGGAAGAGAGGTCAGTCAGAGTGCTGGGCAGCTGGGAAGCATTACTGAATCTTTGTGGTCCTAGTGCTGGAGATGGAGAAGGGGCTTGGACCCTGACTTCTCTGTCCTCGGTTTCAAGGTGTTGGGCTTCAGTCCCGGCTCCTTCGTTGATAGGAGGGTCAGAGACATTGAGGCCCGACTGATGCATCCGCAAGAGGCTCAGGGGCGGCTCACAGCTCACGGATGGGAAATGTAATTGCATCTGCCACTCATCTGCTCCGTGCCCAGACTGTCTAATTGGTAAATGCTTTGATGCCCACTATTCACCCGCCACCCCCGCGCACTCCTCCAACCATCCCCCCAACTGCATTTTGAATCATCAGCACTTTGTTCCTTTCTAGCACATCCCCTCCCCTGGTTCCCAGACCAGCTGAACTAGCTCTGCTTCCAAGCCTATTGTCACTGTCTGCCATCCTGTCATCACTTCAAACATTATCAATAGACATGACTGTCTGTCTGTGTCCCAGAGGGACCCCCAGGTCCAGGGCTGCCTTGCCAGTGCTCTGGGCAACACCCGAGTCCCCGGAGTCTGCTCTACAGTCTAGACCATCCCCCGCCCTCCTCTTGGCTCAGGTGCAAAGCTAGAGGGGCGGGACCTCCACCGATTCCTGTCCCTCCCCTTAGCAGCTCTTTCTCTTCTCTTCTTTCTCTTTATTCTCCTCCCTCTGGAGGAGCCGGCTTTCAACCTCTCTACAGGATACAAGGTGGGCTGGTCCCCAAAACAGTATTTGAAGTTGGTGAGAGGGAGATAATGGGAGAGAGGTGGAGCGCCGTGTGGCTGCAGGGCCCTGGAATCCAGGTGGGTCTGGTCTGCTTCCTGCCCCCTTACACAGGGTCATCTTTGAATCAATACCAAATTTTCTTCCAACCTTGAAGGCTGCCCCAGTCTCCACAGGCCTGAACTGAAGTTATCCTCAAGTCCTGGTTCAAGCCCTACCTGAGTCCCTGACTCTGGCCTCACTAGGCCTCCCAGGCCTTCTTAGAATGGGCACCAGAAAGCTCTTTCTAAAGGGCAAACGTAAGGTATCCTGCTCTGTGTAACATCTTCCAATGGACCCTCAATGACTCCCCAGTAAGGGCTGGACTCCTTAACAGGACTTAGGTGTGTCACAACGTCTTCCTCTTCTCCAGCCCCATACTCTCACGAGGCCAGGCTTCATTTTCCCCTCTAGCTCACATGTGATGTGTGATGGTCCTGTGAAAGGCCTGTTCCTCTGGGTATAGCCAAGATTATTCACAGTTCACCGTGGGCTAGCTCTAAGCCCACTCAGTTCTCTTCTGCTCAGGAAATGCCCTCGCTCTCCATCACCATTCAGATCTGCTCAGGCACGCCACCTCTGTAACGTATTCCTCGTCTCCTAACGCTAGACAGGCGGCAGTAGTCCTCGGTTCCGTCAAAAGCACCCGCATGAGGTTGTGTAGTTTTAATTTCCTTATCTCTCCTACACCTACCCCTAGCACCCAGCACCCAGGTGGGCTCCTTCATATCAGCTAGCAGCATGGAATGAAGCCCACCCTGGCCATCAGCCTGGAGGCTTTCTCCCTGCCTGAAGCCGGATTGCAGGTCCTGGCTCAGAATGGACAGAGAGGATGAACGCAGGACCTATGGTTGATATCATTCATCAAGTGCCCTTCAAGCACTGACTGGTACTGAAAGCTGTTGTTTTCCAGGTGTGGCCTCGATCCCAGCCTTCTCCTTTCTGAAGGATGGAGACCCAGGTGGGGCCAGTGTAGTTTCTTTCACAGAGCAGATGCTCCATAAACATTTATTGGATGATTAACTCCCAGTGTTCAGCTCTCAGGATGATGCTGAGCTCAGATTAAGTTCTGTTGTTGTCGTTCTCTTCTTTGTTTTCTGGTCCACAGGGAAGTGCAAACGATAGTCTTGGGGAGGACCAATGTAAGCCACTTCTTCCCACCCACTGTCCCCTTTACGGTTCTAGAGTCAGAGATTTCTGAGCTGGGCCCAGCAAGCTCTCCCCCGTCTCTGGACTGCTCTCTTGGGACCAGCTTCCCACAGCCTCCCCCGTCCCCAGGAGGAGCCAAGACATCTTATTCATGGATGCTCCTTCTGTGCAGGGCTTTGGTGGTGGCTGCTCTTCCACCACTCTGCCACTCGCTCCGCCGGGGCCCTGCCAAGTTTCCTCCTCCACACCTGATGGCATACCTGGCCGGGTTCTCAGCCTCACTTGGGATTGCTTTCTTTGGTTCCAAGCTGGGTTGCCTTTCCTCTTCTTCTCTGAAAGAGCACCATGGTGCCCGGACCTTTACCAGTTTGCCACCCAATTCCTTTTCTCTCCTGACCTCGTCCCCGTGTGCATCTCTTAGAGCATGGCCAGGGCCCTTCTTACTTGGTCTTTACTTATTTATTTTTCCGGAAGATTTTTCTAAATTTGTTTTTTAATTGAGGTCATATTGGTTTATAACATTATGTAAGTTTCATACGTACAACCTTGTATTTCTACTTCTGTATACACTTCAGTGTATCCCCACCAAATATTCAGTTTCCATTCGTCACATGCAGTTGATCCCCTTTAGCCGTTTTGCCCTCCCTGCTGTCCCTTACCATCCAATCACCACTATGCTGTTCCCTGTATCTACCTGTTTGGTTTGATTTGGTTTGTTCATTTATTTTGTTTCTTTGTTTGCTTGTCTGTTTTTATTCCACATATGAGTGAACTCGTATATGGTATTTGTCTTGCTACATGTGACCCACTTCACCTAGCACCAATACCCCCAACATCCATTCATGCCGCTGCAAAGGGCACGACCCCATCCTCTTTATGACTGAGTAGTACTCCATTGTGTGTGTGTGTGTGTGTGTGTGTGTGTGCGCGCGCGTGTGTGTAGATATAGATATGATATAGATACACACCACATCTTCTTAATCCATTCATTGGAATATTTTTTCACTTACTCGGTCTTTAGCACCAGACTGCACTCATCCTCCTTGAGCCTCAGTGGTGTGTGTCACCTCCCTCTATCACGCTGTGGATTCCTTGAGAGTGGGCTCTGGGACTACGTACAGCTCTGCAGCCTCCCATGCTCTCCACGTTCTCCCTCGGGACCTTGCCCATGGTAAGCCTTAATGCCTTTTTATTGATTACTCAGAGATGGAGGCTCGTGAAGGGGTTTTTGAAACTTGGGATCTCTTCCATTAAGACAATGGTACTTGGGATCTCTTCCACGAGGACAACGTTTCCCAAGGTGGGTTGTAGGATATCAATAGGCGTTATAGGATAAAGAGACCCATGATCAACTAAAACATTTCGTAGAGCCCTTAATGTGTTCATGTACATTGTGATTTTCCAAGTTAAAAGGTGTGGGGGTCTAAGAGCCCCATGGATTAGGATCCCCATGGACACAGGACCCTAAGACCGGTACTCAGGATGGTAGGAGACATCTACTATATCAGGTAAAGGATAGAAGGCAACTGGTTAGGGCAAAGACCAGGGTAAGGTCAGCAAGTAAAGCCAGCCTCACAAAGATGCACTCTGGATCACAGGGCCTGCACAGCTAACGCCAGATGGGACTCCCAGTAGGTGAAGGGAGCTCTCAGAGTCTTATCTCCCCCCAGCACCAGGGGGTGGTACACTGTCATCAATAGCTGAACCAATAAACTTTCACTCAAACTACCATACACCTGGACCCAACAGCCAGATTACAGACAGAGAGTTTCGAATTAAGCTGAAGATCTAGGAATTTTCTGCCAGGACTTATAAGCAAAATAGATGGCTTTCTATGAGGCTGGACTGGCCACAGCCAAACAAATTTGGCCAAGAAACCCTTTTTTTTTTCTTGAAACCCCTCACGGGATTGATGTGTCTGGGAACACACCTCGGTAAATGTGCCTTAGAGGCACTAATCTCTCTTCGCATCAGGGAGGAAAATCCATAGCACCACCACTGGTGTTCTGTGGACCTTCTGTTTATAAAGCACCTCTGGGTACTTATCCTGTCATAGGAATCTCCCAGCCTTCCCCTGGATGGTAGGACTAATGTGGCCATTGTCCCCATGGTACAGGTGACAGAAGGCAGGGAGGGCCCTGGGTTGGAGAGTCCTGAGTCATGCATTTGAAAGTCTGCTCTGCTAGTTACTATTTGTGGACTATCTATCTCTGAAATGGGAACATCTGTCTCACAAGGTTACTGACAGGATGAAATGAAAATATGTGTTAGGTTACTGTGTAAAACCCCCTACCCCAATATGTGTTTATTGGACCCATGCTGTGTGGCTCTCCATAAAGAAGAGATACCACTCACTGGGTACCATACACAGTTCTTGGCACTTTCTGTATGCTTTTTTTCTCTCTCTCTCTTTTTTTCTCTCTCTCTTTTCTTCTTTTTCTCTTTTTTCTCTTTTTTTTCTCTTTCTCTGTATGCTATTTAATGTAATCCTCCCAATACCCTTGTGGTGAGGGTTGGTTATTATAATCCCCACTTTCTAGACGAGGAAACTGAGGTTCAGACATTTGAGATTTTCCCAAGTTTACATACCTAAAGTAACAGTCAGAAAACTTGAAATCAGAGCCAAACCCAAAGCCCATGTTCCATGCTCTTGAATGTTGAGTTAAGATGCTAGTTCTAAAAAATAAAAATAAAAAAAACAAGGCCTACCTCACATGCAAAAACAAACAAACAAAAACAGATGAAAAGGATACTCATTCTAGGCTATGCTGAATAGGGTTCCATGTCATAAACATCAACAGTATTCATGTTAACCTTTAAAATTAAAAGCAGTAAGTTGGTGTTAAAAGAAGTGTGCCCAAAGCTTAGTTCCACAAGCAGCAAGTCTTTCTTGTCTGTCTTCCATTTTCCTGCTCTGGGAAACAGGGGAAATTGCCACTATTTCCCAAGGCTGTTGCAAGAAGTAAATTGACCTAGAATATGCAAAGCAGCTACAACAGTGTCTGGCTCTTGGCAGACACTCAATAAGTGTAGCTGAATGAGATTCTTTGTAGCTTATAATCCAGCAATAACACATAGGAACATGCCTGCAGATAACAGTGATTTTTAACACTGAATATAAGAGCGGTGAAGACATCAGTGCTCATTTCTATTACTGTGTTTTAACAATCAGGCGGTGAGACATGAGGGCAGGGCAGGAGCCGGCAGAATAACCTAGGGGTTAAGAGTACCACACAACCTGATCAAATCCACTTACCAGTTTGGGGCCCTTGGGAAAGTTCCTCGGCCTCTCCGTGACTGTTTCCTCATCTGTAAAATGGCAGGATAGTTGTGAGGATTAAAGGAGTGAATATATGCAAAGCACTTAGAACACTGACTGGCACAGGGTAAATGCTATGTAAGCATCCACCACCTCCAGCTACCAGCTGTCTCTCCCTCCTCTGAACCCTTGTAACTCTTATGAACGCCAAAGACAGGCTGGGATGACTTTCATGCTTTGGCATTTTTTGGCGTATACACGTTTTATCGCTCCTACTAGATTTAAGCAATTTGAGGGCAGGATGCTGTTGGATTCGGCCCACGCAGAGCTCATACAAAAGCAAATGCTCCACAGCTGATTGTGGAATCAGTGAAGAAACCAATGAATTAGAACACAGCCTTGGGGTCCAGTTCTGAAGGGTAGAGGGCATGTGCTTCCCCCTCCCATGCAACTCCATGGCCGGGCCCTTTCACTACGCTGATGTCCCTCTGCTTCTCTCCTCTAGTCCTGGCTACAGAGATCCCAAGAAGTGCACCGTGCTCTGAAGAGGCAGACTGAGGCTGTAGGGGCCCGGCCGCCCCTCCCCACAATGCTTTGGCCGGTCAGCCAGCACCCGAGACCGCAGACCAGCCTGACAGGCCGGCAGAGTAAGTGCTCAAAAGCATGTGGGAGTGTGACGTAAGAAAGTGTTCCCCCCACTACTGTCTGAAAGCCCACCCTTGCTCTCCAGGCATCCTCTGCGACAGCTCAAAGACGATTAGCATAGGAAGTCATTAGCTACGAGGCTTTCTGCAGCTCAGAGTAGGAAAAGTGATCAAGGGCCCAAGGGACTGAGATGGGGAGGAGGAAAGGAGGCAAATTCTGGAGCCTGGGCAACAGAGGATTGCTCTCTCTCCTCTCCAGGGTCCTGGTAGTTAGGGTCTGGCTCACAGGGTATCAGAGAGGAAGGAGCTCCAGAGGTCCTCAGTATCCAACCCTCCTAGTGAAATGACCAGAGGGGGCAGACCACACTGCTCACATCTGTCCCAGGCTCATTCCTCACCCCTGTCTTCCCATCCTCTTCCCAACCCCCTCCACTGATGTTCAACACATGTGCCATTCTTCCGGGAGGCCACCTGGCACAGCTGCCCAAACTTGGGCTTTGGGAACAATCAGACCTGATTTCAGATGAGGACTCTCTCAATTATTGTCCATGTGATGCTGGTCAAGTTCCCTAACCTCTCTGGGCTTCAACTTCCAATATTACTAACGTTACTATGCCAACAACACTAATTTCACAATATTGTTGAAATTGACGAGGGCTAATTACATTGTCTCCAATGGTGCCTAGTACATAGTAAGTGTTCAGCAAATTATTATTGGGGGGATACAGTTCCAGGTCTAGTCATACCGTACAATCCCTTTCCCTCTGTTTTCAGCCAGCTGAAAGCCAGCCAGAGTCACGACAAGGCATCAGGAGATCTGGGGTGGGCAGGACAGTCCTTCCTGTTCTCTGGGTGACCTGTCAGGGAGAGTTACAGGCTGAGTGCTGAACCGAACCTCGTGTCTGTATGTGTGTTGTAGGCAAGCGCATTTGCTAACCAGACCAAGCCATCCTCCTGCCCTGAACCCTCTAGATGAGCTGTTTGTCTCCCCTCCCCCTCAATCCCTACTTGCTTTTCTCCAGTAAAGACCTTGGGGTCTGAGTAGACAGATAGGTTGGATGCTTGATTGGGGAAAGAAACATTGCAAGAGTGACATCAGTAACAAACAAGAACAATAGCAAATTTTTGAGGGCAGACTGTTTGGTAAGTTGTATGCCCATTACTTCATTATCACAACCCTTAGAGAAAGGTACTCTTATTATTCCCATTTTATAGATAAAGAAGCAGGCTCAGACAGATCCAAAAACTTGTCCAGGGTCACACGGTTAACAAGTAGGGACATCGGATTTGAATTAGTCTGACTCCAGGGTCCATCTACCATGAACCCAATACCTTACCAGATGCCTTAAATAATTTCTAATCCTCACAACAACCTTATGAGCTGGATATTGCTTTTTTTTTACTACTAAGAAAACAAAGTTAGAGAGGATAAATGACTTGCCCAAGGTCATACAGCTGGGAGCCGTGAAGCCAGCGTCCAAATCTGAAGCCTATATATTTTCTCCATTCCACTCTACCCTAGAGCCTCTGATTCGGCAGAGCTTGGAAGGGGGACTCTGAAGAGAAGGGAAACTGACCCTGATAAACACCTAGTATATTGTTGATGTTTTTACACAAGCACCTCATTTAATCCTCACAACCACTCCATTAAGAGGGTATAATTAGCTCCAAGGAGAAAATCAAGCTCAGAGAGTGCAGTGACTTTCCCAAGATCATACAGCTACAAGCAGTAAAATGAGGAATCATCTTCACTACTGGCTCCAGAGGACTTGCTGTTTCTACTGGAGTGTACCATCTACAACGCCCCCTCTGCAGGCTTTGTGACTGCACTTTGTTCCCAACCCAAGGCTCCCTCTGTGCTTCAGGAGACTCACCTCTATGGATGGCATCACAGGGCTCCTTGCCCTCTGCCTTCCGCTTTGGGTTAGATGAACAGGAAGCTTCGGGAGGAGATCAGAAGCCATCCAAGAAAGATCAGGGTATTTGCTCCGCTTGCTCTCTCCCTCCCTTGCTTTGAAGCTACAGCTCCCCCTCCTCGTATGGCTCCAGCTCTCCCTGGGTCCCCAAGAACACTATTTCAGGCCAGGGGGTGGGAAGAGCTTCCTGCTGTTGCTCGTCTCCAGCTGCCTCAACATTCCTTGTTGAGTCCCTTAATGCTGTCACACCCCTGCAGATGGTCCCTTCATCCCTTACTTTCATCATCCCAGTTAAGTGTCTTTCTGTTTCCTGCTGGGGCCTGACCAAGTCTCCTAATGTCCATCTGAGGCTGCTCCTCTTGGTCTACTTGGAAGGAAGGCCAATGGCTTCTTTGCGGGTCAGATAGGTCCAGGGCTTTCCCAGACGAATTAGTGATGGGCAGGACAGTGGACAGGCCCTGGAGGCAGGCTCCTGATACTGTCCTTGCCTCTGTCCATCTGGAACTGCAGCTTGGGGCAGCTCAGCCTTTCCACTTCCTCATCGTTAGTATGTGGGCTTCAACTAGATGTTCTCTCTTAACTGGAAGGTAAAGGACTTGCCGATCCTGCACAGCAAGGCAATGATGTGAGGACGAGAACTCCTGGCTTTTACATCAGTTACTGGTTCTCTGCTTTACTCTGCAGTGTTTCCCTTCACAGCTCAATAACTATTTCACCAGTGGTCACTCAAAATAATCACCCCCTCCATGCCATACCAGACAGCTTAGGTCCTGAAAACAGTCACAGCTCTTTGACTTATTCTGCCACTTTGCCTTCCCAGGTCCCTAGCCTCTGGCTTTCCTCACATGGGAGAGCTGGTTAAAAGTCAACATTCCCAGAACTGAATGGGGAAAAGCTGGGGAGAAGGGAAGAAGCCTGATCTCTCCCCAGCGGTGTGTGTACCAAGAGAAGATGAATGTGATGCTCTGGGAGTTCAGCTATCTCCCGGGAGAGAAATGCATCTGTTGATTACATTTCTGTTCTGAAAAACATGGTCCTTGGAATAGTGCTTAGCTGATCCTGGCACTGGGCTGTGAAAGCTAAATTGTCTCTGCCCCCAACTCATCCCTCCCACATGGTGGATTTGGAGAAAGAGCTGGATTTGGAGAGGTTGAGGAGGAAGGGGGGCCCAGGACATGGCAGGGGCTGGAGGTAGAGCATGTGAAGACATGGTGGTGTGGGGTTATGCCCCTGGCACTCCTGTGGGGCAAATAGAAGGGCCCGCGCGGGACCGCGCAGGGGCTTAAGAGGTGTGCACAAAGGCAGAGCCCTCTCGGCCCGGGCACCGTCCATGGAAGGCAATGTCGATTCAGCATTGCCCCTCTGCTTCCCACTCAGAACAAACCTTCTTTCCTGTTTACACATTAGGGGGTCATGTCTGGAGGAGGTGGAGAGGAGAGCCCCCTGCAGCTCCTCTAGGAAGCTCCTGGGAGGGAGTGATAGGGAACAGACAAGACCAGGGCCAGAGAGCATGGGAGGAGAGAGGATCCATCCATGTTGAGGCCCGGGGGAGGAGGGCTGCACTGCAGACAGCTGGCAGTGCCAGAAGCTGGGGGCAGAGGGCACATGGCAGGAGACAGGAGGAGGAGCTACACTTCACGTCTAAGAGGAGGAGGTACTGGTCCTCTGTTTCCCTTTGGGCTTTTGTTGTTTACCTGAGTGATTCCTGGCCCCGGGGCAACACAGAGCATTTCTCTGACATGCACTAGAGATGTGACTTAATTGCCTTCAGATTCTGCTTGGGGTTTTTCCCTCTGAATTTCACCAAATGGTCCAGGTTTACCCTGACTGCCATTTTAGTGTGTTTTATTTTCTCTACCACCTAATGTCCCAGAGGTCCCCAGAAGCTGCACACCTTTCTGTAAGCCCCAGGGTGAGCCTCCCTCTGAAAGTCTGGACCAGGCCCGGGAAGATCTGCTCATGGGCTGTGATTTGGGCACCTTGCCCCCTCCCCTGCCCACATGCCCTCCTTCCTAGAGCACACAGACTCTCAGGCAGTGTCTGAGATGCCATAATATGGAAAGAGCAAATTCCTTGGAAGAAAATGTAGGCTTCTCTTTGGGCCTTGGATTTAAAATGCAGACTCGAGGTAGGGTAAACTGCCTTGCGGTTTAGGGTGAATTTACCAGTTAGCTTTTATCCTCTAAGAGAGACTGATCTGACAGTACCTGGTATCACCTGGAACTGCTCCACCTCTGAACCCTTGACTTCAAACATGCCACTCTCTGGGTACAAATCTTCTGTCCTTTCAGCTTTTCCCTAAACCCCTCATTCTTCCTCAAGACCTTCAGCTCTCAACCCCTCTGTCAGCTCCTCCTGACCTCACCCCTTCTCTGACTAGGTCTCCGCTCCTTGATTGACCATTTGACCCAGCCTCTTCTATTCTTTTTTTTTTTGAATTTTATTTTATTTATTTTTTTATACAGCAGGTTCTTATTAGTTATCCATTTCATACATATTAGTGTATACATGTCAATCCCAATCTCCCAGTTCATCCCACCACCACCACCACTACTTCCCCCCCCCCTTGGTGTCCATACGTTTGTTCTCTACATCTGTGTCTCTATATCTGCCTTGCAAACTGGTTCATCTGTACCATTTTTCTAGGTTCCATATATATGCGTTAATATACGATATTTGCTTTTCTCTTTCTTACTTCACTCTGTATGACAGTCTCTAGATCCATCCACGTCTCTACAAATGACTCAATTTCGTTCCTTTTTATGGCTGAGTAATATTCCATTGTATATATGTACCACATCTTCTTTATCCATTCGTCTCTCGATGGGCATTTAGGTTGCTTCCGTGACCTGGCTATTGTAAATAGTGCTACAATGAACATTGCGGTGCATGTGTCTTTTTGAATTATGGTTTTCTCTGGGTATAAGCCCAGTAATGGGATTGCTGGGTCATATGGTAATTCTATTTTTAGTTTTTTAAGGAAGCTCCATACTGTTCTCCATAGCAACTGTATCAATTTTCATTCCCAACAACAGTACAAGAGGGTTCCCTTTTCTCCACACTCTCTCCAGCATTTGTTGTTTGTAGATCTTCTGATGATGCCCATTCTAACTGGTGTGAGGTGATACCCCATTGTAGTTTTGATTTGCATTTCTCTAATAATAAGTGATGTTGAGCAGCTTTCCATGTGCTTCTTGGCCATCTGTATGTCTTCTTTGGAGAAATGTCTGTTTAGGTCTTCTGCCCATTTTTGGATTGGGATTTTTTTTAATAATGAGCTGCATGAGCTGTTTATATATTTTGGAGATTAATCCTTTGTCCATTGATTCATTTGCAAATGTTTTCTCCCATTCTGATGGTTGTCTTTTCGTCTTGTTTATGGTTTCCTTTGCTGTGCAAAAGCTTTTAAGTTCCATTAGGTCCCATTGGTTTATTTTTGTTTTCATTTCCATTACTCTAGGAGGTGGATCAAAAAAGATCTTGCTGTGATTTACGTCAAAGAGTGTTCTTCCTCTAAGAGTTTTATAGTGTCCGGTCGTACACTTAGGTCTCTAATCTATTTTGAGTTTATTTTTGTGTATGATGTTAGGGAGTGTTCTAATTTCATTCTTTTACATGTAGGTGTCCAGTTTTCCCAGCACCACTTATTGAAGAGACTACCTTTTCTCCATTGTATATCCTTGCCTCCTTTGTCATAGATTAGTTGACCATAGGTGCGTGGGTTTATCTCTGGGCTTTCTATCCTGTTCCATTGATCTATATTTCTGTTTTTGTGCCAGTACCATATTGTCTTGATTATTGCAGCTTTGTAGTATAGTCTGAAGTCAGGGAGTCTGATTCCTCCAGCTCCATTTTTTTCCCTCAAGACTGCTTTGGCTATTCGGGGTCTTTTGTGTCTCCGTACAAATTTTAAGAATTTTTGTTCTAGTTCTGTAAAAAATGCCATTGGTGATTTGATAGGGATTGCATTGAATCTGTAGATTGCTTTGGGTAGTATAGTCATTTCACAATATTGATTCTTCCAATCCAAGAACATGGTATATCTCTCCATCTGTTTGTGTCATCAGTGTCTTATAGTTTTCTGAGTACAGGTCTTTTACCTCCTTAGGTAGGTTTATTCCTAGGTATTTTATTCTTTTTGTTGCAGTGGTGTATGGGATTGTTTCCTTAATTTCTCTTTCTGATCTTTCGTTGTTAGTGTAAAGGAATGCAAGAGATTTCTGTGCATTAATTTTGTATCCTGCAACTTTACCAGATTCATTGATTAGCTCTAGTAGTTTTCTGGTGGCATCTTTAGGATTCTCTATGTATAGTATCAGGCCATTTGCAAACAGTGACAGTTTTGTTTCTTCTTTTCCAATTTGTATTCCTTTTATTTCTTTTTCTTCTCTGATTGCCATGGCTATGACCCAGCCTCTTGTAATCTGGCCCTGTGTTAGTGTCCTAGGGCTGCTGTAACAAAGTACCATAAGCTGGGGGGGCTGGGGGGGGAGGTGTCTTAAAACAATGGGAAACTTATTGTCTCACAGTTCTAGAGGCCAGAAGTCCAAAATCAATGTGTTGGCAGTGCCGCGCTCCCTCTGAAGGCTCTAGGGGAAAATCTTTCCTTGCCTCCTCCAGCTCCTGGTGGTTCCTGGTGTCTCTTAGCTTGTAGCAGCATAACTCCAGTTTCTGCCTCATCTTCACATGGCCTTCTTCCATGTGCATCCTTTTCTGTCTCTTATAATGACACCAGTCATTGGATTTAGGGCCCACTCTAATCTAGTGTGACCTCATCTCAATTCTTACCTAATTACATCTGCAAAGACCCTATATCCGGAACCAGACTTCAGAGAGATAATGGAGCTCAGTGAGCAGGAACTCCCTCGACCTCCAGCCCTAGGGCCCTAAAAATTATCCATCTTTTCACCTTTCCCACCTTCCTTCCACACATTTAAGGCTCTAGGCATCCCTCCTCTTCTTGGAGGTTCATTCAGATCTTTACAACACTTGCCTGGTCTACGGTAAATTATCCTGACTATATTTTTCTGCTTCCACATTCATCCCACTCTTATCTCTCCTCTCATTCCACTCTGCTGCTTAAAAGCTATTCATTCATTCATTCATTCATTCACTTATTTATTAAGCACCTACTATCTGCCAGCCATTATGTTAGCTCCGGCCACCACTCTGGCCTCATTTGCTGCAACCAATGAAATCATTGCCAGAAAGAGCTTTCCATGGCTTTGCCATAGGATAAAGTTCACTTTCTTAGGTTGTGGATAACGCCCTTAATATGTGACCCCACCTACCCTTGACCTCTGTCTCCCATAGCTCACACATCTAGCCAGGCCAAGCCGCGGTCTTATACTTGCACACCATGGTGCTTTTCCTCTGATTGAAATGCCTCTGCCTCCTGTCTGCCTGGAAAGCTAGTCATCTCCAAAGATTCTGTGCTAATGTTATCACCTCCCAAGAGCCTTCCTGGACAATCCTGTCCTGGACCCCCTATTTTTTGCCACATAAAACTCTTACTGCATGAATCATACTGCCTTTTGATGATTTGAGAGACATGTCTCTCTCTTTTCCCTTGGAGTCCAGGACAATATTTTATTCATTTTTATATCCTCTGTATCTGGAATATGTTTTAATAAATGTTTAAGTTTTTCATAAAAGAGATGGTGGAAGTCTCAATTCAGCTGAGCGCTGAATCTGCATAAAAGAGTTAGAACCTCCCCATCTCACCCCACCCCCTGCACCTGACCCCACTGTGCGTTCTCCTTGGCTTCCCACTGCCAAGGGGGCTCCACTGGGTTAACGGGGTTGAATTGTGTCCCCCCAAATTCATATGTTGAAGTCCTAACTCTCAGTATCTAGAATATGACTTTATTTAGAAATAGTCTTTGCAGATGTAATCAGTTAAGATGAGGTCATACTGGAGTAGGGTGGGCCCCTAATCCAATGTGACAGGTGACTCTACAAAAAGGAGACATTTGGACATAAACACACACACAGGGAGAATGCCTTATGGAGTTGAAGGTGACGCTGGCACCTGCCATACCACACCAAAGATTGCCAGCAAACCACCAGAAGCTAGGCGAGAGGCATGGAACAGACCCTCCCTGTTCCATGCCTCAGAACCAACCCTGAGGTGGCCCTGATCTCGGACTTCTAGCCTCCAGAACTGTGAGAAGATAAATTTCTATTGTTTAAGCCACTCTGTTTACGGCATTTTGTTACCCCAGACCTAGGAATCTAACACAGGAGATAAAAGTGCTCAGAGAAAACACTGCCTTTGATTTCCACAGCACAGCTCTTCATCTTTCATACCCATGTGCCATTTGATCCCCCATAAACCTGTGAGGTGATGTCCTTGGTTATTACTCTCCCCACCTTCAGATAAAAAAACTGAGGCTCAAGAGGGGCAAAGCCATTTGGCTTACAGTTTTCCCTGGGCTTTGTTTTTTTTTTTATGGGCAGAAACAGACTTCAATTTTGGTCTCTTTCCACTACTACATCAGGCTGCCTTAAGGCAGCTTTGAAATGTCCAAAATATTATGTGATTTGTGAAGTTGTTATCATTATTCATGAATAACAACATGCGGTTAGTCTTCTCCAGGAGAGCCCAGCCTTCAAGGCTCAAGCCTGTTGTACTCACAAAACAGCTCCATAGATCCTGTAGGACCTCTTTCAAGGCCCCCAAGAGCAGGGGACTGTTGACCCATCCGAGCTCCTAGATCCACTGTGTGCCCACCCTGCCCCAAGCTGAGGATCTGGGGAAGGCATTCACCCAGGCTACACTTGCTCTCCCCACCCTGGCCAGAGGAGCTTCCCCAAAGAGTGGCCATTTCTCTCTTCTGAAGAAGGAGTTCTGGAGACCAGCCCAGGCCTGCTCTTATACCTCAGGGTCACATCTCACCCAGACACCCCCCAGCCATTCTCTTAGGCCCAGTGACCCTCCCCCAATGGGATTTCCTTCTTAAAGCTGCCATCACCCACTCTCATGCCCAAGACTCTCCTACTCACTCCACCCTGGCTGCAAGGGAGCCAGAGTCCCCAGTGACTCCTTCCTCTTGTTACCGAACTGGACTCCCGTCCACTCGCCCCAGTGTAGGAAAGCCAATCTACTGACCCCGCAGTTGTGGTGAAGGAAAGTACGGCATTTTTTTATTGTAGGGCACCAAGCAAGGGAAACAGGCAGCTACTGCTCAAAAGACCCGAGCTCCCCAGTGACTTTCCAGCAAGAGTTTTTAAAGGCAGCATTAGTGGTGAGGGTTGCAGGGCACATGATCAGCTCCTGGACATTTTTCTGATTGGGTTGGTGGTGAGGTAACAGAGTGATGCTTTGGGAATCTGAATCATCAACCTTTTGGTTCCAACTAGTCTGGGGTCTACGTGCTGGTGGTTAGCATGTAGTCACCATCCTCCACCAGCTAGGGGTCTTAGTTTCTGCAGGACAACTCAAAGATATGCACCAGATCGTTATGTATATTCCTTGAGGCGGAACTAGGAGTCCTATGACTCTATTGTTCTAATTCTTAACTGCTTGAGCCTGCTCTTTGGAACTTGGGGAAGGTCAAACAAGAAGCAGGGGACAGCCATGGAGGGGCTTATAGCCAGGAAGGCCCCACAGGGTCTTGCTCAGTTTCAGTCCCCCCTTTTCTTTTTTTTTCTTTTTTTTTTTTTTTGCGGTAGGCGGGCCTCTCAGTGTTGTGGCCTCTCCCGTTGCGGAGCACAGGCTCTGGACGCGCAGGCTCAGCGGCCATGGCTCACGGGCCCAGCCGCTCCGCGGCATGTGGGATCTTCCCGGACCGGGGCACGAACCCGTGTCCCCTGCATCTGCAGGCGGACTCTCAACCACTGCGCCACCAGAGAAGCCCCCCCACTTTTCTTTGATGCTCCTCAATGCTGAGGGGAAGAGGGGTGGGATAAGAAAGAAAATAAAGCTTTGGATAGAGAGGTTAATCATAAGCTCCTCAGGGGAACTCGGTTTTAGGGGGACTGGGTTTCACTTTCTGTCCCTAAAGACAGGCACACAAGCCATTTTCCTCTTTTACTGTGGATCACTGCACGGAAATAGAGGGTGAATGATTAAAGTAACAACCATGGGTATGTTCCAAAGCTTTAAAAAATTTTCCTGACACCCAACTGGACCTCTGATTTTCTTGCTGGAGTGACAACAGCAAACAGTACTTGGAATCTTGGTTTTATTCCTTGTCGTGCGTCCCATCAAACCCATTTTTTAATGAAGAGAGAAGGAAGATGCCATCAAGGTAGACTGCTAGCTGCCAGCCAGGACTACTCCAATGGCCACCGTGGAGGCATGTGATTTCTGGGACTTTCAAGATTGGGTTGTAGGGGAGCAGAATTTGCCACCATAAAACATGTTTCTTTGCCATTTTGTTTTAAGCTGTTGATTTTCTGAGAAACAGCAGACACGGGAAGGGCTCTGAAAACCAAGTAGGAATTGGCCTTTTGTAAGAAACATTTATATGTATAAGGGAAATCTCCATTTGTTAACTATGTTTCCTTCTGTATACTTAGAAGAGGAGGATGACCAAATCTCTAGAAACTCTTGGGCTTCCCTGGTGGCGCAGTGGTTGGGGGGTCCGCCTGCTGATGCAGGGGACACAGGTTCGTGCCCCGGTCCGGGAAGATCCCACATGCCGCGGAGCGGCTGGGCCTGTGAGCCATGGCCGCTAAGCCTGCGCGTCCGGAGCCTGTGTTCCGCAATGGGAGAGGCCACAACGGTGAGAGGCCCGCGTACCGCAAAAAGAAAAAATCTCTAGAAACTCTCATCAGTGGAGAAAGCTATGACTTAAATCTGCATAACAACCTTTCCCTTGTTTACTGTGCTTTTCCTGGTAACCTCCCATAACTGACTCTCACCACCCTCAACATCCTTTTTTATTTTTAGCTGGGGATGATATTTAAGGTGAGGGCTTTGGCCATTTTGGTGAGTTAACTCAGCTTTCCTGGGTCTCTTTCATGTATACATGTTATTAAACTTTGTTTGATTTCCTCCTGTCACTCTGTCTCATGTCAATTGAATTCTTAGGCCAGCCAGAAGAACCTAGAAGGGAAGAGGAAAATCTCTTGCAATTTCCCTGACAATCGGCCACGAAGTTGGAATGCAACTTACAGGTTGTGTTGCAGGAAAGAAAGTGGGGCCAGAGAGGATGGTCACATCCCAGGTCTCAGGCAAGTCCTTGGAACGGCCACCGAGTGTGGGTTCTTGGCTTTGCGCAGGAAAGAATTCAAGAGCGAGCCATGATAAAGTAAAAGAAGGTTTATTCAGGGAGATACACGCTCCATAGACAGAATGTGGGCTACCTCAGAAGGCAAGCGGCACCAGGGTGTGGGGTTGTTAGTTTTTATAGGGGTGGGTAATTTCATAGGCTAATGAATGGGAGGAGTATTCCAGCTATTTTGGGGAAGGGGTGGGGATTTCCAGGAATTGGGCCACCACCATTTTTTGACCTTTTATAGTCGGCCTTGGAACTGTCATAGCACCTGTGGGTGTGTCATTTAGCTTCCTGATGTGTTACAATACTGAGGCTCAAGGTCTAGTGGAAGTCGACTCATCTGCCACCTTGGACCTGGTTGGTTTTAACCAGTTTATGTCGTGTCTTCAATGGCTATGTCATTCTTTTAAAGGCTGTGCCCTGCCCCTTCCTATCTCAGCCGGACACTACACGCCCCAAAGCTGCTGCAGTTAAGAAATCCTAGGACACCTAACAAAAGCCGGCAGTAGGTAAGAATTCTTACCATGTCAATCAGTCTCCCGGATCTCTGCCTGCAGGGTCTGTTGAAAATAAGAGTGGCAAGAGTTTTTCTCTTTTTAAAATTAGATTAGTGGAAGAAAATATTTGTAGGGCCAATTCCTTGGACTCTTGGTTTGAAATCTGATAGAGTACCCTTGGTTTGTTGATTCTCCTCCTCCCAGAGATGGTCACTGTCTTTTTGTGTCCTTTGTCATAAAGAGGAAAACCATAGGTCTGATTAGGTTTTCCTTTCATCTTGTTATATGTCCTGGGAACTTGACTTGTTGACCAGTGAGGATATTATTCTCTCTGGTCTCCGCCATCTGGCAGGTGTACGTACTGGTGTGCATTTGGCAGTCAGTTGAATAGACTGGGATTCTGAGCCTACTATTCATTGTCCAACCATGTCAGCTCTCAGGGGAGTTCGTCACAAGGGATCTCAGTCCATAAGGGGCCTTTGTGGTCTCAACCTTTGTTGTTTCCACTTGTACATGGAAGGTCTTTACTGTCTTAGACTATCCTTGGGAATGAACTTTCTGGATCTTACGAGGGCTGCATCCTTTGCACTCTCTTGTGGGATGCCTCTTATGTCCTTGGTTAAGCCATAAAAAGGCTTATTGGTTTGAGTAGCTATTAAGATACTAGTTGTCAGTGGCCAGACAATGGATTCTTTGAATTGGAAAGACTTCTAAATTGTCAAAATTTTAGAGAATGATCATCTTAACCAATTGTACCTATTTTAATTGTTATGCAAAAGCCCCCAAAGGCTTCAAATTTTCAAAATAGCTTCATTGAAGGATTTGTTGTAGAAAGCTAATGAAAGATTAAAGATATAATAGGTACCTAAAACAAAAAAACTATAAGACTGATGTAACTACTGCTCCCCTCCATCCTCCTTTGCGTACTCATTCTAGTAATTCTCTGTCTGAACTGCCTTTCCGCTTTGAAGACTATTGAAAGGGTACCTTTAGAAATGGGATCATCTGAGGCTGTAGGTGATTCTCTTCAGGTCAAAGGCTAAACTGAGGACCATAGTTAAAGTCTTAAACCCAGGGAAGATCCTCAAAAATTTCTGTAAATGGATTACCAAGATGAGTGGCCACGGGTCTATCATTTAGGTGGCCACCCAATTCTTTGAGGAATTAAAAACAGCTGTCCTTGATTTTACAAATCTAGTCTTTACAGGACCAGAGGTGTGGCTCCAGAAACAATTTAAAGCCCACTATCCTTTTTACCACTCCCAAAACCTCCCCTGTTTATCTTAAGAGGCTTGTAAGTATTGAAGAAAAAAAAAAAATTCTGGACTTATGGGAACAAAAGTCCTCCTAGGAGGAACTTCTATTTCTCTCCCTGTACCTTTGAGATGTAAATGTTCTACCTGGTCTTCTCCAGGAACTCTTATTTAGGCCAGCTCTTTAAAATGCAAATTTCAGGAAGGTAATTCTTATCAAAAGAAACACCAAAAGGGGGATGTGTTATTGAAACTTGACTTGTCAAGGACAAATATAAATCTTATGTCTTCCCCATAAATGTTAGTAAAGAGGGTTTAAAAATCTAAACAGATGACCTTGATTTGTTCCATCTTCCAGAAATCCACCTTGAATTCAACCTCTATTGTAACTGATGGGTTTTGTATTATTGTATCTGATTCATGGCTGAAATTCTGGAATGGGACTGTGTGGTTTCTTTGCATCTGTTTGTGTGTTTGTATGTGTCTATATACATGTCTATGTACATGTGCTATAGATGTGTGGTAATTTATACCTGCAGATGGTATTGCCAAAACTAATTTGTAAAAGAGCTCTATTTTGTTGGCTTAAAGAAAATTAAGTGCCTATATAAATTCTCAGAAATATAAGAGAAACTAACCCAAATGAATTCCAGCTTCATGTGATCTGGGAAAATATTAAAGCTAGTTTAAGTTTCTTGGTTCAAGGCAGACATGTCTTTAGAGTCATCAACATTAAGTATAATACTTTTATTGTACCTAGGTTTACTGGAAGTCAGATAAGATCATGTTACCTCTGTTACAAAATTTGTCAGGAAGAAAAATAGCTTGGGATGATGGTTGACTTTGTCTAATGTCTCATGAAGTTTTTATGGGTAATCTAAACATAATTGTTGGGAAGAAATAAAATAAATAAATGTAAATGGGTTAAGAGTTTTTAGGTGAATTCTTTAAGAATAATTATGTTTTATGGTATGTCTACTTAAAAATAGTTTCTTCCCTTTTTGGTAACTTAAAACTTTACAGTTTGCTAAGTTAAATGATGGAAATTTGTTGAATGTCTAGATCATTTCCAAATAAGATAAAATACTGAAACATTAATTGCTAAATAAGTCTAAGTGTACCTATTTTTGCCTTATCATAGAAAAACTAAAGATGTTTGGGTTTATTGGAAACATGTCTTGTACCACACTGGAAAAAACATGCTATTGAGGAATGTATGGTTTTTAGAAATTATGAGACATATTCATATTGTCAATCAAGAAAAAATGCAAGTATAGCAGTTTACAATTGCTTACTTCTTAGTTTTCACTAGAAATTAATGTTTCTAAGGGTTAAAAATTCTAATTAGTGTATGTAATTAAAAGTACTAATTAATAAGAAAACATTCATATACAAGGAAAAAAAGGTAAAAGGAATGGAAATGCATTTTGTTAAGGGAAAAGAAAGTTTGTCCTATAGAGAGACTAATTAAAAAAAGAGAGAAAGGGAAAGCACAGGACAAAATCAGAAGGTAAAAAAGGAAGTTATAGAAGGTTTGTGAAAAAGGAACCCTGAGGAAAAAGTCAAGCTGGTTAAGACTGGAATGAATTTAATTGAGTGAGTGAATTTTTTTTTTTTTTTTACTTTTTTATTTTTGGCCATGCTGCACAGCACATGGGATCTTAGTTCCCTGACCTGTGCCCCCTGCCGTGGAAGTGCTGAGCCCTAACCACTGGACTGCCAGGAAATTCCCGAGTGAGTGAATTTTAAAATCAAAAGTAAGCTGGTGCAAAGCTGGAATTTTATTTTCTCTGTTGAGAGGACAAAGTTTTCTTGAACTATTGATCTGCCTTTGATAACAGATTGTAAAAGCTTCTTTACCTTTTAAGTAATCTGCTGTAACTTTCTGTACTTGCCTTTGAAATCTTTTGTCACTTGGTTGAATAGATAGCTAAGTATTGTTTAACAGTGACCTATGATCCTACTCGACCAAGTATTTTAAAACATTTTTGATATGTTTGACAAACTTTGAAGAAATCAAATTTTAAATGAAATGTTATTGACCTGGAAATAATTTTGAGTTTTTATAGAGGGTCCCTGAAACACCTCAAGAGATCTGTTTTCTCTCCTTATTAAAGAGATATTAACTAATTAGGCTTATTTGATATGTTAAATTACATGGGAAGCTTTGTCAAATGAATGATAATAAACCATCTTCGGTTATATTGTATGGGTAAATTTTATCAACATAAATGTTTTAGAAATTATATGAAATTTCTAAAATTCTTATGTCCTAGTTTAATGCTATCAGTCATAATTCTAGTTGTTATCTTAAAATGTTACATACCAGAGATAACCAAATTTCTTTGTCAACTGCATTATAATCAGATCTTTAACCATGCCATTTTAAGTCTTTTATTCAAGCCAAACTGAGGACTATAGCCCAGAGACAGATTCAAGAAGCACTTGAATTGTGTTCTACCAGACTACAAAATGGAGGAGGCTTATATAGCCCCAAACTGCAAGACTTACATAAATTGTCAGAAATTAGGATTGGAGCTGGCAAGAAGTAACAGTGCTTGTTAAGCAAGGCTTGGCTGGGGTCTGAAATGATGCATAGTTACAAGGGGACACCTTGAGACCATAAGGTTGCAGCTGGCAGCTGCTAGCAGATATTGTTTTGACAACTGCTGGTGGTATCCTTAAGTCTGATACAGTTTAGAAAATTCAAGTTCTCAGTGATGCAGGAATGTGTCTGAATCCACATCCACAATGGCTACTTGGCTTCATTTTGGATGACTGAACAGCAGTTACTCCATTCCAATTCTTAAATGCATTATTTTCTTCATGGTTAAAGCAGATATATAACACATGTTTGACAGGCCATAGGACAGGCTGTTCTAGTTAGCATAAAGTTCAAGTCCAATCATGTATAAGCCAGAATGACTTCCCTTTAACCTCAATATGTGAAAATTTCTTCCATCAAGGCCTATGGACCCTTCTAGAATAAAGTTTCTAGTGTATTAAAAAAAAAATACATAGGATTATATAGGAAGTCAATTCCTTTGAGATAGTTATCAAAAATACTTTAAATTTTTATCATATAATATATATACTTCATTACTATCAAACAGCGTGATCTAGCCTCAGATCTAATAACTAATGTAATTTTGCAATAGTGGTGAAATATATGCTATTTCAAGGCATCTAAAACAACTGTAATGTTGAAAATGATTTCTATTGGTGACAAAGTCACAGGTATTGCTAATACTTCTGTAACTTGTTGCCTACATCCACGGTTGAAGTAAATGCTAAATTTTGGTTAGTGGTTAGTGAAAATAAAGATGTAATAGTTTTTTCCCATTCAAGTTCATGGAACCCAGGTTAAGATCCCCTGCCCTAGGTCTGTGCTTCTCAAACTTTCTTGTGCATATGAATCACCTGGGGATCTTGTTAAAACGTAGATTCTGATTCTGTAGGTCTGGGGTGGGCCTGAGGCTCTGCATTCTTTAAAATGTCCTGCGATGCTAGGCTGATGGTTCCCCAGGACAGGGACACACTCTGGGTATGATGCGCTAGCTAGATGATGGTTACCACCCAGAACCATTATCAGGAATTCGAGAGCAGAAGCATCAGTTGCTCTGGGCCTGAGGGTGGGAGGGTGGGACGGTGGGGTCAGGGCCTCAAGTGATTCAGTGAATTATCACTTTATATATTCTCAGTATATCTCCTGAAGAGAATGCAGAGTATATTCTGCCTGGCAGAGCTTCAGGGAACCTGCAATCGCTTTAATGCTGGAGCCTGAACAGAAGACCTTTCACTTTGCCTGGCAGAAACCAGGCTGGGCCAGTTAGATAAGACCTGCCTAAAGGAATAACAAATGAAAATTAAATGCAGACAGTGAAACAGGACCATGCAACATGATTTCAAGATACCCTGCCCACTCAGGGATGGCCTTCAAAGACGGTCTTGTGCCTTCTCTCTGGCTGGACCTTTGGAAGTGAAAGCCCACAGAAGAGGCAGCAGTCATTATCCAAACATCCCCGGGGTTAGGTATGAATCTCTGAGTCAGATGCGGTGAGGCCTGGCCCCCTTACTACTAGTTTTGGAGGTCTGGAATTTTATTAAGGGAGATGGCAAGTTTTCCTGGTTCACTGGCCCTGCCCCCCCTTCCTGGTTCCCAGATGCTCCAAAATGGTGGATGCCATCTTCAAACCTACCTTCCCGGAGCCCACACCCGCACCCACTGCCCCACTCCCCAGATGGGGAGACCCCTCTGCATAAACCTAGGGTCTACCTCCTGAGTTCTGGTCTGAGAATCTTCTTGGCCCTCCTGACGGCTTCTTTCATGACTTTCACCCTACTGGGGGAGATCCTCTCTCTACCCACCCACCCAACCCACAGTCATGTTTGAATACAACACATTAAATTTAAATAACCAAGCAAGAGAATATACATATACATATACAGTGCAAGGAGACCTAATCTGCACCAATCTTGACTTTGCATTGTAATCTATACCTCTCTGAAGCCGTGGCTAAGAGCACGATCTTTGCAGCCACAAAGATCTGGGCTCCAAAAACACCACAGTCGAGCTGTATGACCTTAAGGAATTTGGTTAATTTCTCTGAGCTTCAGTGTGCTAATCTGCAAAATGGGGATAATAAAAATATCTACCTCACTGGATTGTTATATGGATTAAACAGAATGATGCTTGCAACCAGTACTCTGGCACACAGTAAATTCCCAATATTAGTTATCAATATGCTATCCTCACCTCCCACAGCAAAGTGGTTATCGTCAACATTTAAGAAAATTGTTTCTATCAGGGTGCGTATGATGCTTGTCACATAGTAGGTGCTTGATAAATGCTTTTTGAATAAATGAGGTAAGCATATTCAGTTTGGGAAAGCATCCCTTCAGGCTCCTGACTGATAAAGTCACCATAAGAACTGTGCTATTGTGATCTATAATGAGAAATACATGTTTGGTCTTTGTCCCATTACCTGGCACAAAGCTACTCTTGGAATTTCCTGTGACAAGAGCAATAAAGGTGTCTTCTGTTATGTTCATGGGGTGATTTTTGGAAAGCACCCGAGGAAAGGAGGCTGACTGCCAGGGAAGCCAACCACGCTTGTGATTAGAGAGTTGAAACCTTCAGTCTCCTTGTCCCCCTCATCTGCAGGAAGGGGAGGAGAGGGGCTGGAGATTGAGTTCAATCACCAATGCCCAATGATTTACTCAAGCATGCCTATGTAATGAAACCTCCATAAAAATTCCAAAGGACGGGGTTTGGAGGGTGGTCCCCTCAGAGGGCATGGAAGCTCTGAGCCTTTCCGCACACATGGTGCTATGAATCTCTTCCATTTGGCTCTTCCTGAGTTGTATCATTTTACAAAAAATAAACCAGTCATCTAGTAAGTAAAATGTTTCTCTGAGTTCTGTGAGCCACTCTAGCAAATTAATTGAATTCAAGGAGGGGGGTTGTTGGAACCTCCAATCTCTAGCAGTGTGGTCACAAATACAGGTGACAACCCAGACTTGTGATTGGCCTCTGAAGTGGGAGCTCAGGGGCAGTCTCGTGGGACTGAGCCCTTCTCGTGTGGGATCTGATCCCATCTCCAGGTAAATAGGGTCAGAATTGAGTTAAACTGTGGGAAACCAAGCTGGTGTCTGAGAATTGCTTGGACGTGTGGGAAACTCTACCCCCCCACACATTGGAATTGGTGTCAGAATCATAAGGACACAGTCCATTCCAATACATGATTGAGATAACACTTTATGGTCTCCCTTGATCCTCACATCTTGTGAGATCATTGATATCCCCATTTTGTCTCAAGGAAACCAAGCCTCATGGAGGTTTAGTTGCCCAAAGTAACACAGCTAGCAAATGGCTGAGCTAAGCCTCAAACAGACACCCAAGAGCACCCTGAAGCAACATAAAAATTCTGTCTGAGAGAGGGTGGCAAGGACTCTTTGTACCTAGGTGCTATAGAAAGATATTCCCAGAACCTGGAGCTTAAGTTATTTTCAAGAAAGTAAAACAGCTAAAATTAACAAAAAAGGGGATACGTTTAGCCATTTATAGAAAAAATCCATTCTAAATGATGCTTTGTAGATGTGTAATGAAGAGATTGGGAAATACTCAAGACCAAAAAATGTGACCAGGACTGAAATGTAGCTAAAGAGACTTGCAGCCCAATCAATAGTGCTGGAGCTGACCGAAAGAGGGGTATGCTAACTGAAGGTGTGATCTGCCTAGAGCCCTGGAAAGGGGGCAGTCAGTGTGGCTCCAGTTGCACCTTAAAGAGACACTGGCTCTGGATAGAGAGACTGCTGTGGGCCCGGCATAGTTCATTACAATTTTCTAATGCCTTGACAAAATGTCTCTTTGCTCTGCACTTACTAAGCAACCTTCTCTTTTTTTTCCCCCTTCCATTTTTATTGAGATATAATCGACACATAGCACTGTATAAGTTCAAGGTGCACTGCATGATGATTTGACTTACATATATCATGAAATGATTACCACAATAAATCTAGTGAACATCCATCATCACATACAGATACAAAAGAAAAGAAAAAAATTTTATTTCCCTTGTGATGAGAACTCTTAGGATCCACTCTAATTTTCATACAGAACATACAGCAGTGTCAATTATATTATCACGTTGTTATATCCTAGTACTTATTTGTCTTTTTTTTTTTTAGAGTTCCCTGTGCTATACAGCAGGTTCTCATTAGTTATCTATTTTATACATAGTAGTGTATATAGTTTTCTGGGTTAGCTTGATACTAGAAAGGGGATACTTGGTAGGAATGTCATCCTGTTTTACATTTGCCTTGAGTTTCTGTCTCTTAAGAATTTAATGATTGCGAGTCAATCCCTATTGAGCTCTGTTCCCTGTTTTTTTGTTTTGGTTTTATTTTTGTTTGTTTTTTTTTGCGGTACGCGGGCCTCTCACTGCTGTGGTCTCTCCCGTTACGGAGCACAGGCTCCGGACGCGCAGGCTCAGCGGCCATGGCTCACGGGCCCAGCCGCTCCGTGGCATGTGGGATCCCCCTGGACTGGGGCACGAACCCGCGTCCCCTTCATCGGCAGGCGGACTCTCAACCACTGTGCCACCAGGGAAGCCCTGTTCCCTGGTTTTATACTAGCCTCAAGTTCATCAGTGTCTTAGGAATTTACTGATAGTAAGTCAATGCCTCTAGAGCTTGAACAACTACAAACATGCTTAGAAATTTATTATCTGGAACTGCAAAGCAAAGCAACGGCCACCCCCTGGTCCACAGCAACCCTGCTAAGGTGCCTCTGCCCTGGGAGACTCTCCCACCCAACTTGCACACAAACCCTATCCCTCCTCCTTCAGCCTCTGGCCACATACCTGCAGAGTTGAGTGAGGGTCACAGGTCACTTCAGTGATGCTCTGCCAGAGTCCCCCCACCTGTGGCTGCACAGGGCTCCTTCAGCAGAACCGAGAGCTAAGGGAGGGCCAAAAGAACACAGACTTACTGGAAGAGAACAGTGTCACAGGCGCTGAAGTACCCAAAGGCAGAGGGGAAACAAAGAAAAGCTCTGATCTTTTTCCTATTTATGGTCAGACATGCGTGAGCCCTGCTCCTCCCCTTCCCCCCCCCCAAAAAAAAAATGGAAGCAGTGAGGCAACAGATGGAGTTAAAGTTTTGGAGACAAAGAAGAATTTGTAAATACTGGAGGCTGTCTCTCATGAAGGGAGAGAAGTCACACAGGTGGGGCAGGGTCCTTCAGCTGCACTCCAGGGATGACAGTTTCCTCTTATCTTTCTTCCCTCTGGGATTAGGGGAGTGATTGAGACATTTTACCATTTAATGTGGGCAGATGGCGTAATTAAGCTAAATCAAAAGGCATCTGCAGTGGCTGTGAGTGTGTGAATGACTCCAGGTGGGACCTGTCAGATGTGTTCTCACCCTCTGCTGGGTCTCCTGCTTGGTCCCAAGGCACTGGAGCGCAGGGTGCCATGCGTGACCCGCTTGGGAATTCAGGATCCTGACTTCGGAAGCAGGTTCCTCCTTCAGCCTCTGCCAGAGTAGCCTGGATGGGTCCCAGCTCACGTTTGAAAAAGGCCTCTGGCTCTGTGGGCAGCCTCCAGGTCTAGGGACACCGGCCGCAAACAGAAGCTAGCATTGGTGGACCCTCCAGAGGCTTCTCCTGAGGTTTCTGGGCGCTCAGGCACCCAGGGATTGAAGCCAAGTCCGGACTGAAGCCAAGTTCCTGCCCTCAGGGAGTTTATAGTCAGGTGGGGATTCCAAACTCCGGGACCTTTACAGGCAAGGCTGAGAGATTCTAGTCCTTCTCCTAAATTTGACAAATGAACACACGGAGGCCTAGACTGGGAAAGCAACTGGCTGACAGCGAGCAGCATAAAAGGCGTAAGAAGCAGCTCCCAGCTCCCGTGCTGTGAGCATGCGCAGGCTCATGGCTGCATGAGCGTGCGCGCACATGTGCGCATGTGCATGCGTGCCTGTGTTGGGTGATAAAACACCAAGGATTGTGGAATACAGAAATACGCCGCTTCTCCAATTCCTTCGCCCGCCCTGCTGCCTGTCTTCTTCAATTCATGGGATTCCTGCCTGAAGGCTGACTCCTTTCCTGTCTCTACAGTTATGTCTGAAGGGAGGGGTCGGAGCACCCCACAGGCAGTGAACTTCTAGTTTCCGCCAGCTCCAAGCCCCGAGATTTACATCCTTCAGGCACATGCTCAAGGGGGTGGCCGCACATCATTTCCTGGGTGAATGCTACTTCCACGGCTCATTAACCTATCCTGTCTGCAGTTGGCAAGTCTGGGGGAGAAACAATCCACCGTCCTCTCAATCCCCCACCCGCATCCTCGAAACACCTTAAAATGATTGTTTTGGTCCAGAGCCAGGGAAGTGATGAAGTTTTCCAAACAGTAAGGCAATGTTTCTTGGCTCATCACGTTGATTACTTTGCCGGCCAGAAGCCCCCTCATCACCCCCACAGGAAGCCTGAGTCTGCCGCCTCCCCTGGAAGGACCTGAGGGATTTAGGAAAGGATGCTTAGGTCCCTGTCCTCAGGGCTGCAGCTGACTGCTTCAAGGAGGGCTCCAGGAGAGGCTAAAATGGGGAAAGATCACCAGGCAGCTCTGGGCAGGCTATGTGACAGTTACTCAGGAGCTTCCACTGGGGGTGGTAGGGCAGTGGAACAGGGGATGGTGGACCAGTAAACTGGGAGATGGTGGGACAGTAGAACGAGGAATGTTGAGGCAGCCAGCCAGTAACGATGCTATCTAGTGGATAGAATTGCTACATAAAATATAGGATGGCCAATTAAATTTGAATTTCAGATAAACAATGAATAATTTCCTAGTATAAGTATATCCCAAATATTCAATGGGTCATACTTATACTGAAAAATTATTTGTTGTGATTTGAATCTCAGAGTTAACTGTAAAAATACAGGCCATCCTGTATTTTTTTTTTTTTTTTTTTTTTGGCTGTGTTGGGTCGTCGCTGCTGCGCGCGGGCTTTCTCTAGTTGCGGCGAGCGGGGGCTACTCCTCGTTGCAGTGAGTGGGCTTCTCATTGCGGTGGCTTCTCTTGTTGCGGAGCACAGGCTCTAGTTGCGCGGGCTTCGGTACTTGTGGCACGTGGGCTCAGTACTTGTGGCTCGCGGGCTGTAGAGCACAGGCTCAGTAGTTGTGGCGCACAGGCTTAGTTGCTCCACAGCATGTGGGATCTTCCCGGACCAGGTCTTGAGCCAGTGTTCCCTGCGTTGGCAGGCGGATTCTTAACCACTGTGCCACCAGGGAACCCCCCATCCTGTATTTTTATTTGTTAAATCAGGCAGCACTAATGGTGGGGGAGACAACCAGGACATGGTGGGACAGTACACCAGAGGGTGATAGCTAGTAGAATAGGGGATGGTGGGGCAGTAAGCAGGGCATGGTGGGGATGATGGGGCAGTAGACCAGAAATATAATAGACCACTCTGGACCTCTAAGTCGTCCCTCCGCCCCCAGGAGTTTCCCAGAGTTGGGTGCTAAGGATCTATTTCCTATCCAGGCCAACTCCATGGGACTGTTTTCTGCCTTCCCTAAGGTCTCAGGCCCTCAGCTGCTCCCCTGCCACTCCTTCCCTTGGGGTTTCTCTCTCCTCAAACTTGGCAGAGAGCCAGAACACCCTCTTCTCCCACCCTGCAGCCACCAGACACAAGCACTCGGACTCTTTCTGTTTGAAGGATTTGTGGTATTGGCTTTGCAAGCACACTGGCCTACTTACGAATCTGAGCTGAGTCCCCCACTAGCAGTGCATCTGGGCATGTAATTAATCACTCTGAGCCTTGGTTTCTGAGAAAAGGGGGTGAAAAGAGAACCGACCTTTTGTGATTGTCTAGTGGGTTAATGTTTATAAAGCTGTTAGAGCATAGCACTCACTAAATGATAGCTTAAAATACCTAAAGCTCTCTAATCACCACAGGAAAGGGATAATAAAAAATAATATATGTGGGGAAGCTACACAAGTACCAGATTCTTTCAAAGCTCTCACTTACACCTATTATCCCTCTTTTGGAAATAATGGAAACCATCATTCCCACAGTCCCCCTTTTTTCCAGAGAGTATTGCTCACTAAATCATCTTTCCTCCTTCCTTCCCTTCCTTCCCCAGGGCTGCTTTATCCAGCATTAGCCTAGAGCATGAGCTACAGATTAGAGTCCATTCACCCCTGGAGCCAAGCAGGCAGTGTGCATCTTAGGGAAACCAGGAGCTGGGAGGCTCTTCGTTCATTCAACAAACTTTTATTAGGCCACTCCTGTGCATTCTGAGGATAGACTAGTGAATGGAACAGACCATGTCCTTGCCCTCATGGAACTTACAATCTAGTTGAAGTTCTCATCCCCCTACCTTTGCTGTGTTTAGCCATGCTCCAGTTCAAATGGGAAAAGTTTTGTGATTGATTATTGATGTCTGCCATGAGTGCAGGAGGGAGAAGTGGCACCACATGTGCCATTGATATTCGCATTAAACATTTCCTTGCATTCTAAATCCCAGCTCACAGCTTGAGTCTTGATGCTCTCTTTAGGACTGTGAATCCAAGTCTCCAGGGAGAAGTGAAGAGCTTGAGTCCCCAGCTCAGGGGAAGGTGAGTCTTTAGAGCTGGCAGATCCTAGTCTTAAGGGGGGAAGAAATGGACACGAGACAGTGAAGTAAGATTGCACTCCTGGGTCCCTGGCAGGCATGGCTGACAGACAGGAACAGAGTTTACCAGATAATGAGGGAAATCTGGCAGTGAGAAAAGTCCAGTGACAAGTGTTAACCTAGCAGACTGATGGAGTGATGCCGTCATGGACTCTGTCCTTACCCCCATCAAGCTTCTCTAACTGAAAATGCCTTCTTTGACGATGAATGTTCTGCCGATGCTGGGGTGACAGATAAGATGGCAACAGATGGCCCTGGGTCTACTTAGCTTGGAAGGTGAACCCCAGGAGGTAGGGACAGAAGCAGGATGCCCTCCTTGTACTTGAGATAAGTGCCTTGGGCCTTGCCATCGAACACAGGGGGTCCTAATTACACATGCTTATGTCAGTTTTTAATACTCATGCAGAAGTGTAGATATTCTTATAGCTTGAAGGTAACTTAGAGATCATCTACTCTGGGGTTTCTCGACCTTGATACTTATTGACATTTTAGCCAAATATTTTTGTTGTTGTGAGGGGCTGTCCTTCCTAAGGAAACTTTGGTTTGGTCTTTGATGAGTCTCCCTGGAGAATTCTTTATCATACCTCTCACACAAAGAAAGCGCCTTGTAAGTATGCCCCTAGTGTGATCCTATAACTATAATACAACCATATAAAAATTTTTAGAGTCAGCCTACATTTGATCAGAGGTGGGCCCTCCTCCTGTACGCTCTCCCGGGGTTGCTGGAGCTGGGGCTCTTCACAGTATGGCTTCCTACTCAGACCTTCTCGGAATCTGGTTTAGAACAAAATGTACCAGGTTTTAGAGATGGAAACACTCACTCTCAGCTCCCATGGCAGTGCTGATGGCTTGACTGTCAGACTTAAAGGGGAAAGAAGGACCTAGGTTTTATCAGAAGGAAAGAACCCCACGGTTAGTAGTAGATGAGTTGTTAAAGGGGTGGATGAGGTGACCGACAAGGAAATGCGACGTGCTTTCCATTTCGCCAATAAATCTTATTTTCTTAAAGAAAAGAACATCTGTCTGTTAATTTGTTGGAGCCCGGAGTTGCCCAGGGCTTTAAAAGTGGCATAGGGAATAGCATTACATTTCTATTATCTTCCTAATGCGGGCATCATGCCGCTATGCTATTTCACATTCCCAGCTAAAAAGCAAGCCATTTCAAAGGCATTTTGCTGGCCCTGAACATTTTTAATGATGTGTTCTTTCTTGACTTCACTTATAATATCCCCCCTATCAAGTGAGTCTAGCCCCTGTGATTACTGACATAGTTGAAGGAGATGTCGCCAGCATGTGGGGTGGTAGGTGATGCTGAAAGCAGAAGCTTCAGAAGAGGACAGTCTACAGGTCCTTAGCAATTTAGTTAAACTTGAATCTCTAACGAATTAAAAATATGTGAGCTGTATTGGTAAATACATGGGACCCAGTCTCAGCACCTTGAGAGCTTATTGAGGGAACTGCCTGTTATCAAATCACTTTTGCAGCTTTCCCCCTGCCGTTCCACGTTTGTCAATCTTGAGTTTGTTTGTGGCTTGGTGACATGATGCACCATTTCTGCATGAGATATTAGGCTGCTGGGGCTGTTAGGATACTTGGTTTCATGCTGTGTTGAATACAAAATGTCCTGCTCTCTCTGCCTGGAGGTGATGCTGTCACATTTAGATGCACTAGAGGACTAACTCATGCCAGCTAACCTCCTAAGAGATTGATGGTAAGTCGGAACTGTCTTGAGAAACGTTGCTCCCAAACAGCCTGGAATCAGTTGTTTGGATGGTATTGAGGCAGAATGTGGGGGCAGGAGGTTGGTTTATGCTTTTAATGGTTAACATACCTGCCACAGGATCCAGGTACCTACGTCTCCGCTCTAGAAGAATTCCTGCCAACGAGCCCGGGTACCCATGGGGGTTGTTCAGGGCTCCCTCACCTCCTGCCAGAGTTAGAAACACTCATGTTCACTGGATTTTGTTTGCCTGGACACCATGAAAGCTACCCCATTTCTGCTAACTCATTCCTCATGTATACAGGTCATAAAGCATACATTCAGTTCTCAATGACATTTTAGTTCTGGGAATATCTCTGAATCTCACTACAACCCATTAGATTCTTAAGCCTGGTGACTCCCTTAGAAAACTTAGAGCATCCAATGAGCTTTGGAACAACTGGTTTTGCTACTGGCTTTATCTCCCAGATGAGTGGCTTTATCTGTATGTCCCGGGGGACCTCTCTACAGTACCACTCACCCACACCCAGAGGGCATGTATTTTGAGTTCTTTCCCCAACATGGATTTGAGTGGTTTTAACCACCTTCCCCACCCCTCTGAAGTGTCCTTTTGTGACCCAGGAGCACAGATTTCCAAGATTAGCAGGTCAGGGCCAGGGTCACCATCAGTGGCCATCGAGGAGCCATACAGTTCAACCCACACCCCAGACCCTGTAGTCAATTCTCCAATCACTTCCTGGGTGCCGGGCTCTGCACAAGTCTTGGTAGGGGAGAGAGTTGATAACCAAGGGTCCCTGTTCTTTCTGGACTGTTCATCTCACAGACAAGACAGACACAGAGATAAATAACTCTCACAGAAGACAGACCCTAACAAAGGCTTAGTTGCAGAACCAACCAACCAAGTGCTAGCACGTTTGCCTCCCTCACTAAACTCTGAGAAGAAACTGTGTCTTTATTTCTCTGTTTCCTCAGCACCAGACCCAGGGTCAGGCCCACATTTGTGCACAATAAATGTTTACAGAATGAACGAAGGGACCAAGCCAAGTCGATGGAAGACACTTTCCATCACTAACTAGATGCCCTCTTTTGGCTTCCGGGCTCATTTTCTCTAGGAAACTTTTTATGCAGTTATAGAAGTGGAACTTTCCTCCTTTCTCGCCTCACTCAGCTTCTTAATGGTCTTTCATTCTGCCAAGGCAATTGTCATGGGAGCTGTAGAGACTTAGACACCACCACCAACTCCAGGGCCATCCCTTGGAGATTTGGGAACGATCATTTTAATAATATGTGAAGTCAGATGACATGAAGATAAAGGCATCTTAGGATGGGTTTACTGGATGCAAAGAATGGAAAAGCACTCGTGCAAGCCAAAATAAAGGAGGTAATTATTATAAGGTTACAGTGCAGCTCATGGAAATAAAGCCCAGTCTCTTGGAAATTGGATCTGGGAAATCCGAGCTCTTAGAGCTCAAGGTAGACAGTCTCTTTGATTCTCTTCCTCTGAGACCTCCACGGCATCTTGTCTATTTACAAGTCTATTTTGTCCACTTCCCTCTCTGCAGCTTATTCAAGAAGCTTCTCTGCTTCCTGATACCTTCAGCCTGTGGTTTGTGGGTGAAGTCCCCACAATAATCTGAATTCCGATTGAGTTCTGGCTCTGTACTTTAAATTCTTGAGAGGGTGAATCTGATTGGTTATTGACCAGCGATGGGGTTCAGGGCAAGCTGCCCCCCCATATGCCACTTTGACATATTGATTATTTTGAATTAAAGTTACTTCAGCAGCCAGTGCAAGAAGGACACTCTGACCCTCCTTTGCTCCCTGAAAGCAGAAATAAATCTCCCATATGAAAGGTACCTTCCCTGTTCCGGGAGATAGAGGCATCCTTATTACCAGAGACAGGGAATTTAGAGCTGAGAAGCCTATACAGGTATCCTCTACTTTTGGAAAGTTCGCTTTGCACCACTTCACTTTTACGAAAGACCCACATTTGCATCTGTTTTTGCTAACTGGAAGAAATATGAAGAAGATTTTCGCCTTTATAAAAATGTGTGAGGGCTTCCCTGGTGGCGCAGTGGTTGAGAGTCCGCCTGCCGATGCAGGGGACACGGGTTCGTGCCCCGGTCCGGGAAGATCCCACATGCCGCGGAGCGGTTGGGCCCGTGAGCCATGGCCGCTGGGCCTGTGCGTCCGGAGCCTGTGCTGTGCAACGGGAGAGGCCACAGCAGTGAGAGGCCCGCGTACAGCAAAACAAAACAAAACAAAGCAAAAAAGTGTGTGAAAAGCAAAAACAGCATTCAGCAATTGTTTTGCAGTGGGCTGTTATAGAGGCAGCGTGCACCCCGAATGGCAAGAGTGGTACCGCCAAGCTCCTCCCCCAGGAAGTACATTCAGCATCTTGGAATCAAGCTGCCGTAGCTTTGAACTATGTCTGTAAGCATCTGTGCCTTATCTCCATTTATTTTGTGTATTCGTTAGCAAGATATGTCCTAAGGTAGTGGCTTCTTTGCTTTATACCATTTCCGTTTATGAAAGGTTTCATAGGAATGCTCTACTTTGGGACAGCAGAGGAACCTGTACGAACAAACTTTGTTACTTCTTCATCAAGTTACTACCCCAATCCCAAACTTCTTTGTCTTGTCAATTCCTCACAAATTTATTGTTTCTTTGTCTAAAAGGTATAAAAGCTGCCTGCTTTGGTCCCTTCTTTGTGTCTCATATTTCTATGAGCTCCTGTACATACAGAATTATAGTGTGTTTTTTCTCCTGTTAATCTGTCTTGTGTCAATTTAATTAATAGACCAGCCAAAGAACCAAGAAGGGAAAAGGGGAAAAGGTTTCCTCCCCTACACCAGCCAATAGATAGTTCAACATTGAGACAGGATCTGATTCTGGTCCAGCCAGCTGTAGCTGGGGGTGGGGGGGTGGGATGTGGAGTCACATGGGACAAATATGGCAGCTTGAGCCTGTCCCTTCAGTAGGTTTTATAGAACAAGAAAGAGCTCGACGTGGGGCGGGGCAGCGGGGGCAGAGGGGGAGTTCTCCAGAAAACAAATAACTATGTTAGATCTGTCTTGAGGTCATTAAAGGTCCACAACTTTAGGGAAAATCATGGCAGAAGAGGGGACATGTCCAGGTCATGGTGTAGATAATTTAAAGAAACGTAAGGTAATTGCGAGCGATTGTGTGGTTTGGCTTCAGGTCACTCTTAGCCTTTTATGTGTGAGCAGATCCTCCTCCTCCACCACCAGCTGCCTCCCTGAGTCACTGTACAACTGTCAGTGAGAGGGAAGGTTCCTGAAGCATGTGGCAGGGACAGTCTCCTACCTCAACCCATAACCCACCCCGCTTCTGCCATGCCCTAAACTAGAAACAACCCCACATGGTTGCCTGCTTTCTGGCAAATCTGGGCCTAAATATTTCCAGGAACAGCTAGCCCTCTTTTCGTTGCAATGTCCTCTAAAGAAGCAGAAACTCTCCCCTTGCACCACACTCGCAGGCTTAAACCCCTGTAGCCAGAGGCTACACAAGAGCAGGTATTTGGGGTAGGAATGAACCAGTCCAAACAGATCTGAGCTCAAATGCATTTTGCTTCCTATTTTTAGCTTTTTGCTCTTTAAGAGAAGTTTTCTGTACTGGATTTTCCTGATGAACAGGCAGGTTTCTGGATTCAAAATTCTCTTCTAAGAGTCCAGAGACCTAGGTTCCAGTTTTATCGCTATTACGTTAGTCATGTGACCAGGGCCAAGTCCCTTCCCCACCCTAGACATCAGATTCTTCATCTGTAGGAGAGGGAATTTGGAATAGATGATCTCTACGTCTCTTTTCTTCTTGACCATCAGTTGCCCAGCCTTTACCGGGACCACACATCAGTACTCAGCCTCCTTACCTCAGCGGGTCACCCTGAACTCACAGCCGCCCCACCTCTGAAGGTTTAACTGCTCTCTTCTCTGCTTAATTTCTCTGGCACCCGGGTGGCCTCTGACCCTTGGAGCCTGCACAAGGGGATCGAAAAGCCCTTGACTCTGGAGAGTTACTCTTTGTTTCGTTTTTCTGCCATTTCTACCCTCCTGCAGGACTGCAGTCCTCAGCATCCCTCTGCTTGCCCCCATGCCCTCCTGAAAAGATCCTTCAGGAGAGTTCCATTCAGCTCCCCGGTGTCTACACCTACTGAAGGGCTGATCTTCCGTATCAGTAGACTCCTCCATTGTCCCAGAATGTGTAACTGAACTGAGGCGACTGCAGAGCCGCAGAGTCTGCAGAGGATGAAGGATGCACTGCAGCTGCCAGGCGAGGCCCCGCATCCTGCAGTCAGGCCCTCAGGGCCCTGATTGGCTGCTGCCCTCTGATGTTGTGGGTGGATCAGAGGACCCAGGCCTGCTCTAGCAGGCAATCCCTCCCCCGCTTGCAGCCTTGGTCCCCCGTCACATAGTGCTTCTGCTTGTCTTCCTTCTTTCTCTGGGAGTGCATTTGCTCACACCCCCAGTTTGTGCTCAGACCCTCCAATGAGCAGCTTGTCTCACTGAAGAAGCCCAGTGGCCACACTGTGGGATGACTCACAGGACTCATGGTGAATGTGTGAATTCAGGGTCATCAGGCTGCTGGGCTGTCTCTCTCTCAGTCCACACTGAGGTATCAGTATATCCTCACCCAGCTCCTTGGCTTTGGTTTGAACTTTCCAGGCAGAAGCATCTGTCCTTCATTATAGTTCCCTCTTAATCCCACAGTCCTCATATCTCCCCAGTAGCTCGTCCTCTGGGGGACCCACTGGCCATACCTGGTAATGGAGGGTCTCTCTACATTCAGTTTATTCTCAAAGGAATGAGGCTAATGCATGGGCAGCACCCTAAGAGAAAGGGACCGGGAGGGGACTGTGTGGGTGGCATGACTTCAAGAAGGGTGAGGAAGAGGTGGACCAGGTATGGCCCCATCACTGGAGGGGACGTGGTCAAATCACAGTTTTCCAGGTGAGAGTGATGGAGCATCAATAGCTCTGTCCTCTAGAAACTTCCAAGCAACCTGGAAAGTGTTCATTCATTCATTCATCCATTCAAGGTTTACTGAGCTCCTACCCTGATGTCGTTTGTGTAGGTAATGTAGGAATAAACAGATCCCATCTCCTGCCTTCTAGGCTGCCACTTGAGCTCAAGAAACACAGAAATAGATGATTAAAGTACCATGTAGCACATCTTTAGCATGGAGGAGGGTGGGCTGGGGAAACTGGCAGTACCTAATACTGGTGAGGGTGTGGGCAACTGGGTCTTTCACACAACACTGGTAGAAATGCAAAATAATACAGCCACTTTGGAAGACAGTTCAGCCGTTTCTTAAAAGTTAAATGTATGCTTACCTTACAACTCAGAAATCCCATTCCTAGGTATTTACCCAAGAAAAATGAAAACATATGTCCACATAAAAATCTCTACATGAATGTTTATAGCAGCTTTATTCATAATTGTCTAAAACGGGCAACAACCCAAATGTCCTTCAGCTGACAAATGGATACACAGACTGTGGTACGTCCATACTTTGGAATACTACCTGGCATTAAAAAGGAATGGATTTCAGATACATGCAACAACTTGGATGAATCTCAAAAGGATTATGCTGAATGAAAGAAGCCAGGCTCCAGATTCCATTCATGTGACATTCTGGAAAAGGTAAACTAGAAGGGAAAAAATAAAGTCCACCCAGATTGGTGGTTGTGAGAGGCTGGGGGTGGGAAGTGTGGTTGACTGCAAAGGTGTACGAGAGAACCTTTTGGGGTGATGGTACTGTTCTGTATCTTGATTGTGGTGATGGCTACACAATCATTTGTGTTTGTCAAAAATCATACAACAGTACACTAAAAAGGGTATATTTTACTCTGTGTAAATTGCACCCCAATAAAACTGACTAGAAAAAAAATATGATATGGTTTAGATACTATGCTATAGGAAGGCCTAGCGGGTGTTTGCTTCTTCGGAAGGTGGGTGACCCTGTCCTGGAGTTGAGGTAGATGGGAAGTGTGTCAGGGAGGATTAAAAACGGCCACTGAATTTAGAGGGTCACATCCTGCTAACAGGAAGAGAACAAGGTCGTGGCTAATGGCATGACCGATCCTAAGAGAGGCTGAAATGAAATTTCCCTATTCAGAGAAGGAAGCAGGAGCCAGATTCTACATGTATTTAGGAGTGTGCTCCTGGGGGGCGCGGGGAGAGTGGTAGTATCTGGAATGTACAGATTTAGGGAGGACCCATGTCCATAAGCAGTGAGGGGTGGGCGGTAAGGATGGGCCTTGGATCAGCTGAACCCATGTGTGTGAGCACAGCAATGAGCCAGAAACGTACTTACGTGCCTCAGAGTTTACCTCTGCTTCAAAGAAAACCCCTAGACAGCACCTGCAGTATAAATAGCAAACAAGCAAACACAACATTCTTCCCCATCATAATGGAGCAAAGATGTTGGCACTGAAGCAGCCTGAAGGGGTCCAAGAGCAGCCCCACTCATCACCAACCCCTCCCAGTTGCCCCCTCAGCTCCCAAAAAGCTAGCGCCCTTCATCCCAGCAGACCCCACCCCACATGGGCTCCCGAGCCACCTGCAGCCAGACACGTGATGAATGGCAGCCCTGCCCAAGGGCGCTGCCAGCGGAGGCTTGCAGGCTGCCTGCTAAGCGGAAGCTTCAGAGGCCCCGGGGGCTGCTGCCGTTTGTTCTGCTACAGGCCCCTTGGTGGATGCTGTTTGCTTGGCCTGCCCAGCGAGCCAAGGAGAGAAAGTGGGGTGCCCTGGGGGAACTAACCAGGCAATGGTGAGGGGACCTCAAAAGGAGCAAATGCCGCCACGACAAGAGTGCATCAAGGCCTGTGGCCCTCAGGGGTGAGGGAAGCCAAGATTTCAGATATCTCCCAGTAGTGAGGTCCTTTGGGGTACAAATGCCAAGGACTTCAGGGGGAGAATCGGGGCCCATCACCAAGAGTGAATTTTAGCAAAGGGGCCAGTCAGGGCCAGGAATAGCAACAACAGCTGTGAAAGTCTCAACAATAGCTGAGAGTAGACTGGAGCTAGGCTGTTTGAGTTCAAACCCCAGCCCTGTCCCCTATGGGGTTTTTGCCCCTAATGCCCTGAGGCAAGTTGTTTAACGTTTCTGAGTCTCCGTTTTCCTCACTGGCCACGTGAGGATAGTCATAGTACCTACCATCCAGGGCGGCTGGGGAGACAAATGAGTTATCCTGTGGAAAGTGCTTAGAGCAAACCCAGCCAATAAGAAGGACCCGAGGAGGGTTATCCACAATGAAGGATGATGCTGGCGGAGGAGTTCCAAGCACATTCAGGGGTTGGATTTATTCGTGGGACCAGATTTGTTCTGCACTGTGGTCCTCCCATCCCTACCCCAGGCTATGAATATTTCAAGGTCTGTTTAGTTCAGTTCAGCCTGCAGCAGTGTGGGAATCTGGACGACACAAAGCCTGATTGGCTACTTAAATTTCTTAGCTCGTCATTTCTCCCCGCTGTTCCACAGGCTGGAACCGATTGAGTGAATTGCACTTAAGCATATGAGTGCCTGCTCCATGGTGCTCCTTCTGTCCTCACGCAGAGCTGGGGAGCCAGTCCCCATTCTGTCCCTAGCTAATACCCCTGCACCACAGCCTGGCATCACCATGTTTTCAGGAGGAGAGGGTCTAGTTCTGGGCAGGACCTAACCTGTCCTACCCACCTCCCAGGGCCTCTCTGAGTTCTTCTTTGGGGCCCAGAACAGGCTCCCTGGTGCCGAATGGAAAATGATGTTTCCTTGGGCTCTCTCCCCAAACCAGTGAAGGTTAACATTTTGACATATGCATGTCGTAATCCAAGGAACCAGAACAGTGCGGGGTGAGCATGCCCAGTGCTGCCTGGGGAGAGGGGACCGAATGAGCCTCTTGGGCAGCCCTGTCTAAAAGCCCCTTTGGACTTTTCCAGCAGCCGTCGGTCCCAATGGCTAGGGGCTGTCCTCCGGGTGGGATGGCTTTTTTTTTTTCCTGCTGCTGGAGACCCATCAAGACTGATCATTCTCCTGTTTACCCACCGGCCATCTACAAACCTGTTTTCCAAGGCTTCCAGCTTAGGAAGAGCCTAAACACTACAAAGGAGAGATTTTTCTAGGGATTTTCAAAGGGGTTGGGGGGAAGGCACAGGGTAACACAAGTTCTAGTGTAGCATCAATAAATTATATTTGGATACTGCAACTGTTTGTGTACTTATTTTCTTTTCCTCTTCTACTTTTTAAAAATTATTTTGGTCGAATCCTTTTTAGAATTTCAACCTGCCTCATTGTACTGAGTCCAATTCATTTGACCAGAAGAATGGGGTAGTTTTGTACTCAAAGGGGAGGCAAAGCCCAGAGGTAAAGAGATGCTTACAAAGTGGCCTCTTCCGTGCCTCCCCTTCCTGATCACCTTCCCTCACTCAAAGCTCCAAAGAGCTTGGTTTTGTTTCAGGAAGGAAGACTGTTCCCTTACCGACCTTCTTTCTTCCCCCAAAGTAGACCTCCTCACTAGAAGAGCTGTTTCTTATTCTATGCCTAAAATTAGATTTTGAACCTATCAGTCCCCCACATGAAATGTCCCCCTTTGGCTGGTCTCCTTTGTGTAAGGGCCACCAGAAACAACCATGGGTCAGATGATGGCCTGGTTTGGCGTGGCCCACATATTTCTGGGCGTCTGTCTGTCTGTGTCACCCAGACGTGCTCCTACTTACCCTGGTAATCCCTTCTGGACCAAGAGTGCCAAAGTAAATATCATTCATTCTATCTCCAGCAGCAATCTTAGATGGCCAAGGAAACGTCAGCCTTGGAAAATAAACAGCCCTAATATTATCCCAGACATGTGGACATGTTTCCCCAGCAGGGGTGGAAAAAAAAAAAACCCTTAAATTCTCATGTATTTTTTAAAGCATGCCTCCTGCACCCAAACCTCCCATGGTGCCACTAAAATGTATTTTGGCCCAAACAACAGTAACTCTTGCCCAAGGGACGAGCCAGCATCCAGCCCTCGGTTCCTTGGGCTGAGGGCAAGCAGCTGTCCCCAGAACAGGTTGAGCAGCTCACGTCTTCTGAACCCACATGTCCCCTCTGCTGGTGGGGGGCAGGGTGCAGCAATTCTAGGGTCATGGCACATGGCCTCTCCCCCCATCGTAGAAAAGTGTACAAGTGACAGATGAAGACAGGTCACTGTGAGGATCCCAGATGGCACGCTGTCACCAATGAGCACTCACTGCACACAACAGCTGTCATGCACAGTGAGTCATGAGGCCTGGGTGCAGCATGTGCCGTTGTTCACAGGGCTCTGTTCTCAGCACTGAGGCTCTATAGAGGCTCACAGCCCAGTGCTCACAGGTCTGACAGTCCAGTTGGAGCAGCAGGACATCCTCATCGTGATAAGAGCTGATAGTGCCTGACTGTGCACATAAGTGCTGGAGAAAAGCTCTCACAGGAGGGGCAGCCCAGGGAGGACTGCGGAGGCCAGGGCCAATGAGGTGCAAGAAAGAAATGGGATCTGAGTGGGGTCTTAGTGCAAACCTAGACCTCAAGTAAGTAGGGAGGAAGAAGGCGCCTAGAGCAGAATCAGGAGAGGCAGTTTTGGTGAGTCTGATAGAAACCAGGTAAGGCAGAAGCACAGCGCTACTCTTGGGTTGGCCCAAAAGTTCATTCGGGTTTTTTCCCTAAGGTGATATGTGGAAGCTAGACTTTATCGTGTGGACAACAGGGGATCAGAGTAGGTTCAAGAGACAGGTCTCAGAATGTAGGCTAGAAGACTCAGGCAGTCCCTGCTGACCTGAACTTGACGTTTGCATTAACGGATGAGGCACCTGCAGAACAATGGTAGGCACCAGGGCGAGGTGGAAGGAGAAAGGGGAGAGGAGAGGCCAGGAAAGGAGAACATGCATATAAGAAACAGCAAGCTTCCAGTTAGGTCAGAAGAAAAAGAGCACCCCCATGAGGTATAAGACAACCAACAGTATAAGGCAGTATACAATAAGCATCACATAATTGCTATAGTACCCAAAGTCTGCTCTTTTAAGCAAGCAGAAACACTTTTAAAATAATTTATTATATTTTTATAATTTTAATAACATGGAGTCAAAACTTATGGAACTTTCTTATTTAAATAATTTTAAAACAAGTTAGAAAATTCTGTTTCCAATTCTTTTTAAAGTGTACGGATACGAGAGATTTAAAGTTGTTACAAGCAGGGCTTTAGTCAAAATGGTGTAACAATGGAAACATCCAAATGTGTTTTCAAGTGCTCTTTCCTTAGCGTGAGTTTACTTTTTGAGACGATAAATCGTCACCTTTATCTTGAAGGGACAGATCAAGAGTGCTTATTAAAAAAATCTGACAGACATTTGTCATCCCAGAGAAGGGTAATAAAAATCGAACATCTGTCTGCATAAGAAAAACATGTGATCCATCTGTAAGCCTGGTAACTCTCTTAAGCAACTGTTTTGAGAAAACTGGAGAACTTCTATGTGATATGAAAGATCTTCCTGGTCACTCCATATCCCATTCCAAAGTAATGTAAAGACTCTATGACACTTTAAAGGCCTTAGTTTTACAAAATTAACAACATCAGTGATAACACTTCACCTTTTGTGCACATCTGGCTCTAACTTCTTTGCTGTTGAGTGACTGTCTATCAGGTGTGTTTCTATCTTTGTTAACATCGCCCCAGGTTCCACTTTTTATTCCAGTTAATAGTTATTATTACTAACAATTAAATAATAAAGCACTTTTTAAGGAAATCATTTACTCTTCTCTCACAGGTTTTTCCTTTAGTGGTTCAAAAATAGTCCTTTCTCCTGTGTTTCTAGTATTTAAACAAAATCTAGCAAATTCTATTAACTGAGATGTTAGAAATCTCTATACTTTTAATCAAACAAAAAGCAAACTTCCTATAAGGCATATTTTGCCTTAACATTTATTTCTTTTAAAATTTATTTTTAAATTATTTTTTATAGTTGCTTTACAATTAATATTTATTTCTTAAAATTTTCAGCAATGTTTTCTATGCATCTTTCAATAACCATATATTTTTTGTGCCGTATTTTTTTTGTGCATTATTTCAGTCTTTCTTCATGGTAGAAAAAACAAGTGTTTTCCTAAGGCCATGTGGGATTTTTGTGTTTTGCAATTACTAAGAAAGACCAAAAGACTCATATATGTTTATCATTACATTTAATGAAATCTGAAGTACCGGGGTAAGTATTGTAATAACTTTGAGCATCAATGAAATAATTAAGGAAGTTTATGTTCATGGTCTAGATGCTTAGTTTTTAAATAGCTTACTAATTGGATAGCTTTCTACTCTCATTAGCTAATATCTCAAGGTAAAAACTCTTAGGTCAATAACCTTTATTAACAATAATAAATGTCAAACATATTTCAGGGATTTATTACTTCATATCCAATTAGTTGTCATTGCTTTTGCCTTATAATATAACTAAGAAAGAGCTTAACCAAGAGGAGAAAGGCCATTCCAAACATTTTCTTATTGTTTCTTATGTTTGCATTATTGATAATATCTCTAATCAGGTTCCTCTGCAGGTATCTTTTAAAGCATTTGCTCATTTTGTGAAGATTATATAAATACATAGTAGGCACTCAAAAAGATGGTGGTTGAACTGAGAAAAATCTGACAGATGATACAGTCATCAAGTCATCATTTCCTCCTTAAAAAGCCTTAAGTCCTTACAGATCCCAAAGGGTTGAGATTCATGTTCGACGGAGCCATCAGTGGGGAGCCGTCTCATACCATCAATGGTTTGAAACAGAGAGAGAGAAGATTCTATCCCTGGGTTTGGGAAGATCAAGTTTTTAATTCTCAGGGACTTTTCAGCCAAGAAGCATTTTCCTGGATGCTATATTCTCCCTTGGGAGGAGTGAGAGCAGTTCATGAGACTTAATTCTTCACTTTCCCCCTGAGTGATATATACAGATGAACAATGGAGGAAGAGCTCGGCCGAGGCTGAGATGCACGCCCAGGCCAGCTGTGAGTTCTGCGGGGAGAATTCAGCCGCAGTTTCCCTCCCTGATAAATGGGGTGATCTGACCCGAGCTGACCCGGTTCTAACCCCAGAGGAAGTGAGCCTAGGGACAGAACCAAGACGGGAACTGCATATTGGTTGGCGAGGCTTCGAACACACAAAAAGGCACAGCCCTCTGGCAATCTTCAGGCATCAGTTAGGATTATATTCGCCTTCCTGTGTAACAGAAACCCATGTTAACAGACTTACCCAAATTGGGCTTTTATGTTTGTCATATAACAAGAAGTCAGGAGGTAGGGAGTCCAGGGATGATGTCAAGAAATTCCCAAAGGACCTCAGAGCATTCCAGCTTCCTGCTCTGCCATCCTAGCGTGAGGCTCTTCCTCCCAGAGTCATGAGCTAGCTGCTCCATTCCCACTCATCTCCTCATTCCAGGCAGGAAGAAGGGGGTGGGGACTGAGGCCCAAATGCAGTCTTCTCTTGGGCCCTTGCCTTCTATTAAGGGATGGACAGCCTTCCCAGGGACATTTACCTGTACTTTATTATCTGTCCCTGTGTAAATTTGCAAGTGAGCCTGAGAGATCAGATATTTCAACTGAGCACATTACTGCCCCCAAATAAAACTGGTGTTCCTTTAGCAAAGATTAAGTGGAGAATGGATTCTAGATACACTAGGAGGGTCTAGGCTATCTCGTCAGGGAACCACCCATACTTCAATTCCATACTGAATAGACCAACACTTGCTTTTCCACAGTCCCCTCTCTAAAATCTTTTCCTCATGCCTTGGACAACATATTACTTTAAAAATCTTGTCAAGAAGCATGAAATGGGGAGAAAGTCTTGCAGAGGGCTCCCTGTGAGTCCAGTCATGCCCCTGTGTTGGCCCGTAAATCACTCCTGAAATATTTCTGGGGCCATGGCAGGAGACGGGATGCCTGGACCCAGGCTTTGGTTTACTGTGGGCCTCGTCCGTGTCCCCGACCTACCTTGCAATTCCTTGAGGAGGACAGCTCCAGTTCACAGATAACCAGAGCCACCTGCGAGAGGCTGGGCAAAGGCTGAGCCTTGCTGGCAGACCCACAGGCTCACCCCTGCTGTTCCGCAGGCTCCAGGCAGGCGTGCAGCCCAGCAGCCCCAGAGGGCATTAGGTTTCAGCATCCAGGAGACTGTGTGTGGGAGGCGCTCCCAGACAAGATGAGCTGGGGGCCAGCGGCAGTGGAGGCTCAGGGCCGAAGGGCTAGCGTTGCATAAAGCTATGGTTTTCTCCAGCTCCTTGGTGGATTGCCGCTTCTACTCCAAGCCCCTTGCAAGGGTGATATCTGCAATATCTGTAGAGTTTGCTGTAACTGAATTGAATTGATATTAAGTTTGTTCAAACACTGTTTTAAGAATTTTTACTCTATCTTCATGAAAGTAGTATAACATAGATGACTCTGAGCCTGGCTAATAATCACCCGTGTGGATAACTAAAAGAGGGATGATGGGTAGTGGTTTTTTCCTCATTGTCAAATAAATATAGACACACACTGCTGAAAATTTAGAAAGTACAGAAAAGTTTAAAGAAGCAGGAAACAAAAACCCTTTATAAATCTTAGGACCAATATGTAGCATGTATACACACACATATATGTATATGTATATCTATGTGTGCGTGTGTGTGTGTATGTGTGTGTATAATATATATATATATATATATATATATATATATATACTGTTTGTGTGTGTGTGTGTGTTGTATTCCCATACAGTGCCTAGAAAAATTCTGCTTCCAATATCATTCTCCCATTCTTCATTCCTGCCATAACTCCAATGTTATTTAGGGTGCAATGTACCCAGGTAAAAGATGACATTTCTTAACCTCCCTCCTTTACAATTGGCAAGTGCTAATGGGTTATAAATGGAACTTAGATGGGCTTTCAAGAAGACCCCTAAAGGAGAGGTTATAAATGGAACTTAGATGGGCTTTCAAGAAGACCCCTAAAGGAGAGGACGGGGCAGACAGGGCTTGCATGCATGCCCTTTTGTTCCTTTCCTATCTCCCTTGTCCTGCCTGGAATGAGGATATAATGGCTAGCACTCCAGCAGCCATCTTGGGTGTTCTAGGATTGAACTGTGTGCTAACAACAGTGATGAAGAAAGCTAGAAGGAACCTGCACGACTGATGACCTTGTTGACCTATCATACAACCCTGGAATACCTGCTTCTGGACGTCTTGTATGAAAGAGGATAAACGCTTAGTTTGTTTTTTTTGTTTTTTGTTTTTTTTTTCAGTACGCGGGCCTCTCACTGCCATGGCCTCTCCCACTGCGGAACACAGGCTCCGGACGCGCAGGCTCAGCGGCCATGGCTCACGGGCCCAGCCGCTCCGCAGTATGTGGGATCCTCCCGGACCGGGGCACGAACCCGTGTCCCCTGCATCGGCAGGCGGACTCTCAACCACTGTGCCACCAGGGAAGCCCGTAAACGCTTAGGTTTTTTAAGTCACTGTTATCATGTCTCTGTTAACAACAACTAAAAGAAATTCTTAGCTGATCCAGTGCCTGACACAGAGCGAGCATCCTGTAAAAATTTGGGACAGCACATTTCCCTAGAAAGAGCTTTTGATGATGAGAAGCAGAGTGGGCAAAGAACCCTAGCCCTTGCTCTAGCATCAACTCTCTGAGTGACCAAGTTTCACACTCTCTCTGGGCCTCAGTTTATTTTCTGTGAAGTTCAAGGATCAGGCTAAATGCTCTCTAAGAACTTCTTTGGGCTCTTATCCCTCTGAATCTATGGACAGAACTGAGGGTTCTTCTGGTTCTACCTTTTACCAGTTTTGTAACTGTCTGTGGGTCACTTAGCCTCTTGTAGCCTCAGATTTTTAAATCTTGGTTGCCTAGCATATCTGGTACACAGGAAATATTTGTTGAATGAATGGGAAAATTGGGGACCATGCTACCTGTCTTGGCTGCCTCCCTGCATGATATCAAGGATAAAATAAGATAATCCTACACAGTGCCACTGGAAGAGTGGGTTACTATGATTCAACTGGCTCCAGGACTGGGTTAACCTGGCCTCCCCAAGCCCCACACAGAGCTTGTGTCTAGGTATTTGCCAGGACTGGCCTCTACTACAAAATGGCCCTGCCACCTTCCTCCCCAAGCAGCTTCCAGACTTCTTTGTGGATGGCCAAAGTCCTTGGGCAATGGAACACAGAGAGAACTAAATCAATCCTATGACAGGTGTGAGGGCGAAAGAGAATCAGTATCAATCCCTCCCTGAATGAAGTTCCAGACGCAGCATCCTCTATCTCCCAGCTAACCCCTTCTGAGGATACCAGGGACTCTGCAATCATTTGCCTTCAGGAGCAGAAGCTGTGGCCATCCATGGAGCTCCTTGACTCCCATTGGCTCAGACCTTTACCTGTGCCGCTGTTTCCCAACAGGAAGTTCAGTTGCCCTGCAGCTCAATCTCCATGGCAACCCTTGCTTTTGAGACACTGAATGGAAACTGCTGGTGTGGGGAGGCCAGTAGCAGAATACTGATTTGCCAAGGTGTCTGTAACAACGACTGCATCTCAATACCTTTCCAGATACCCAAAGAGCTAAAAATACATCCAGCTCTGTCTAGGGCTCTCCAGCCAGGCTAAGCATCTTAAAGTGCATCTGTGCTGACTCTGACCTGCTAACATTAGTTATCTTTGGTAACTTGGGCTTGGGGGACAGGGAGTGGAGAGCTGAATGCAAAATTGCAGAGCACAGGTCTGGGGGGGGGGGTATGTTAGAGAGAAAAAGGTGGAGGAGTGAGGAGGATCTCCTGAGAGGAAACCAAGGGGTTGTGGAGGGACAGCCAGCAGAGCACAGTGAATCCTGACTCTCTGCGGAGCGCCCGTGAACTAGATGGCCCAACTCAGATGATCCAGGCATTTGTTCATTTGCTCATTCAGCAAACGTACATTAAGTCATACTCTGTTCCAGATTCTGTGTCAGGCACAGGGCTTACAGGTGTGAAAAAGAATGCATATGCTCTCTGTTTTTAGCAGAATTTACAGAATGTTTTGAGATTATCCTGAAAAGTGCAGACATACTACACGTACACCTGGAGTGAGCTTCTTCAACTTGAAGATTATTTTATCAATACATATAACCTTAGCAGTGTTCCCAGCATATAGCAGGTGGTGAGCGAATACTGGATCGAATGTCACGGGATGGAATCTAACGGCATTGCTGCCGTGGCTGTGGCCTGTTTACCCCAGTGTAACAGCCCTCTTTGTGGGCCTCCCCGAGGCTCTGGCCCGCTCTGCAGTATGCACTCGGGCTATGGCTATGATGTACTGTATTGGGGATAGATGAGGTTCCTGCACCAGTCACCTGCTAAGGGAGCTCAGTGTAAGTGACAGGTTGAATTAATTCCTGGTCTCCTTGGCAGGATCTACAGACAGTCCTCCCCTCACCCCATTGCCATCCTGTAATCACTGCACATGTCATTCAGTTAATCCTGCATCTCCCAGAGCAGGAAGCTGTGCAAAGTTTCGAGCAAGCAGTTCATGCCAGGGCTGCTCTCAAAAAGCAGGTGTCACATACCCAGCCCTGGTCCCCGCTCCAACACTGGCTTCCTCCTCAAGGCGGATAAGCCACAGACGGAGAAATAGAAAGTGATCCCAACTCTTTGGGGCTGCTCTTGGATACACAGTAGGGGCTAAGCAGTCATATGAAGAGCCCACACATGATGCACCAGATCATGTGAGGATGCCCCCATGACCCATGTGAGGATGCCCCCATGACCCTTGCCGCCTTTCTAGCCTTAGGGAGTCAGACCTTGCAGCTGACTGGTTGGCTTGGAGCAGAGAGAAGGGGCTGGGCTCCTGGATGCCCCCCAGATCCTTTGGGCTGTCTGGCTGAGAATGTAACCATGTAACCTAATTCTCTTTTTTGGCAAAGCAGCTCTGGATATGCCCGATGGGAGCATCCACTGCCCGAGGCAGCAGCTCTGCTTCTGGTTCCCTCCTGCAACTCTGTGGGAAAAACCGCAGTGGCGTCTCCTTCCGCCTTATTTCCTCTTGCGTGTGAGGTGATAGCAGGTCTTGGGTGGTTTTCCTTCCCCACCCCCTGCCCTCTGCTGGAGGAAGCATCCTGTGGCTACCTGGGGATTGGTCTGGAACTGATCACCTGTGCTTACTGGTGGCTCCCTGCAGGGCCATGGGGTGGGACAGGGACTCTGCAGACCAAGACCCAGCATGAACCTTTGGGGGTTACTGGGAGGGTCCTCACTTGGACCAGGACCTCAGCCCTGCCAGTTGCTGGACTCACTGGGGGCTTCACCTGAGATGTTTCTTAACATCCCCCACTCTCTGACTCAAGCTGCCCCCAGGGCCCATCTGATAACACCCTCAATAAGACACCAGCAGGACCCTTCTCATGGCTGGGGTCCTGGGGTGGAGGAAGAAACAGTAGAGAAAACTCAGCTGACCAGGGATACCATTTCAGGAAACAGATGATCCTACATCTGTGGCCCGGCAGAGGAAAGAGCCCTCCACGTGGGAACAGAAAATCTGAGTTCCAGTTCTGCTCTTCAACTAACCAGCTAGTCACCTTAGCTACAGCTAGTCCCTCAGAACGTGTATACCCACCTCACAAGGTTCTCAGGAAAATTCATCAAGACAATGGATATCCAAATGCTTTGAACAGTAACACACAAATGTGTGGAATTTATTCAACACCTGTTTTGTGGTTGGCACTGTGCTGGATGATATGGTAGATACTTGTAACATCTAGAGTTGACCTCTCAGGGCTGGAAGCAACATGACATCTCAGATGATTGGTTGTTGCTCTTTATGAAACCGCACTCCTTCTACAGCGGGACTTGAACCCACAATCCCTGACTCAGGAGGAGACTCGAACCCACTGTGTTTTGTTTTGTTTTGTTTTGTTTTAACATCTTTATTGGAGTAAAATTGCTTTACAGTGTTGTGTTAGTTTCTGCTGTATAAAAAGGGAATCAGCTATACATATACATATATCCTCATATCTCCTCCCTCTTGTGTCTCCCTCCCATCCTCCCTATCCCACCCCTCTAGGTGGTCACAAAGCACCGAGCTGATCTCCCTGTGCGATGTGGCTGCTTCCCACTAGCTATCTATTTTACATTTGGTAGTGTATATATGTCCACGCCACTCTCTCACTTCATCCCAGCTTACCCTTCCTCCTCCCCGTGTCCTCAAGTCCATTCTCTATGTCTGCGTCTTTATTCCAGTCCTGCCCCTAGGTTCTTCAGAAACTCCTTTTTTTTAGATTCCATATATACGTGTTAGCATACAGTATTTGTTTTTCTCTTTCTGACTTACTTCACCCTGTAGGACAGACTCTAGGTCCATCCACCTCACTACAAATAACTCAATTTCGTTTCTTTTTATGGCTGAGTAATATTCCATTGTATATATGTGCCACATCTTCTTTATCCATTCATCTGTTGATGGACACTTAGTTGCTTCCATGTCCTGGCTACTGTAAATAAAGCTGCAATGAACATTTTGGTACATGACACTTTTTGAATTATGGTTTTCTCAGGGTATATGCCCAGTACTGGGATTGCTGGGTCATATGGTAGTTCTATTTGTAGTTTTTTAAGGAACCTCCATACTGTTCTCCATAGTGGCTGTACCAATTCACATTCCCACCAGCAGTGCAAGAGTGTTCCCTTTTCTCCACACCCTCTCCAGCATTTATTGTTTGTAGATTTTTTGATGATGGCCATTCTGACTGGTGTGAGAGGATACCTCACTGTAGTTTTGATTTGCATTTCTCTAATGATTAGTGATGTTGAGCATCCTTTCATGTGTTTGTTGGCAACCTGTATATCTTCTATGGAGAAATGTCTGTTTAGCTCTTCTGCCCATTTTTGGATTGGCTTGTTTGTTTTTTTGATATTGAGCTGTGTGTGCTGTTTGTATATTTTGGAGATGAATCCTTTTTAAGTTGCTTCGTTTGCAAATATTTTCTCCCATTCTGAGGGTTGTCTTTTGGTCTTGTTTATGGTTTCCTTTACTGTGCAAAAGTTTTTAAGTTTCATTAGGTCCCATTTGTTTACTTTGTTTTTATTTCCATTTCTCTAGGAGGTGGGTCAGAAAGGATCTTGCTGTGATGTATGTCATAGAGTGTTCTTCCTATGTTTTCCTCTAAGAGTTTTATAGTGTCTGGACCTACATTTAGGTTTTTAATCCATGTTGAGTTTATTTTTGTGTATGGTGTTAGGGAGTGTTCTAATCTCATTCTTTTACATGTAGCTGTCCAGTTTTCCCAGCACCACTTATTGAAGAGGCTTTCTTTTCTCCATTGTATATTCTTGCCTCCTTTATCAAAGATAAGGTGACCATATGTGCGGAACCCATGGTTCTTTTAATTGAAACCTCTCACCTGTGTCAGGACTTACCGAAGCTCAGGTTCTTATGTCTTGGTGCAGAAAGAATTTAGCAAGAGGCAAAGTGGCTGGCAAAGAGTCAGTTTATTACCATAGGATGCTCATGAGATATACCAGCGGGCAGGCGAGAAGGCTTTGCCCCAAGGACTGAGAGGACTTTATAAACAAAAGAAAAGTGGGAAGCAGGGAAGACCACCCTCTTCCTCATTCTTGGACAGACATCAAAGCTTGCATCATTAGTTCCTCCTTTGACCCTACATGGTTTGAACAAGGCTGTCACGGCGCTATTTAAATCATATGTATATCAGCAAAAGAGTGGTGACACGTACTAAAATACGGTAATTCATCTCAGGTTTTGGAATAATGTCCCCTTTCCCCCTTTTTTTTCCCTTCACCTATATTTCTGTCTTGGCTACATGCAGAAATGCTGCTCTTCAGGGACTATTAACTCCCTGACTTCACATTAACAAGATTCAGACCCCAACTTTATTGTCTTGTGTTTTAACTCTCAGGGTTTGTGGCTTGAGTGTGTCCGGCACTTGGATGCACCTGGTCTCCCTCCAAGGCAGTGTAGATTGTTGCTAGGTTACTGGATTCTTTTCTTGAGTCATCATTAGCTTACAACAGTCTCTGAAACTCCCTTAAAACTCCCTTTCTGTCCTTAATCCCCTACTGGGATTTCTAAACTGACTATTTCATTATCCTACTCTATCCCTATCATTTAGGGAAGGCAAGAGGGGGCAGGAACAAGGCCTACACGTGTGAAGTAAGCCAAAGCCATAATGAAGTGTCCTTATGTTTAATGAAAACAATGGGTGATTGGGAAGGAGAGAAAGGGAGAGATGGACATGGTCCAAAACGTCAGGCAAGGCTTTGCGGAGAAGCCCGTTTGAAGCTGGGCTGTGAAGATACTCAGTGTTGGCTTCAGCGAGCTGGAGGAGAGGATGGGGGTGGGAGAAGAGTGTGAGGGTGGAGAGACCTAGTGAGCACAGGTAAGGGTGCTGTGAGGGAAGACAGCCTGCCCAGCAGGGAGACAAGACTGTAAAGGCTGGGCTTCGGCTCTGATTTCAGGTCTCTCCGTCAGCGGTTGTTTGCCTTGGACGAGCTTAATTAGGCTTAGTCTCAGTTTCTCGACTGAGGAAAAAATTGCTACCAATACCTGCCTGAAATGACCAGTGTGAGGAGTGTGTTAGATCCAGGCCACGGTTCTGCGGCTCGCTAGCTGCCTGACCCACACAAGATCACTTCTCTGAACCTCAGACTCCTTGTCTTTAGAGAGGGATCACACCTCCTCCAGAGAGCGATGTCAGGACTAAAGGAGTTAATGTCATGAAATATTTGGCAGAATAAATGTCCAGTGAATGTGATAATACGCCAGATTCACTCCAGGGAGGTGAGCTGTTGGAAAGTTTTTGATCAGAGAGGAAGGGTTTGAGTCGAGCCCTCCGCCCTCCCCGCTATGACCCAGGGAGAGCATTTCTGAGTATCCAGGAGGGAAAGCCCAGTGGGGAGCAAAGCTTCTGTCCACCCCATCCCAGGCGGAAGCCAGCAAGTTAACCAGGCCAACCGCAGTCCTGCAGGGTGCACTCTCATCCCCTGAACCCAAGTGACCAATTTAATGACTGTAACCAAGGCAGGAAAGGAATTCAGAGCAGGCTGTCCTCTGGCAGTCACTGTTGGATTATGGGCCTCATTTCTTTGTTGGAAGAAAAAAGAAATCATTCTGGTGGATTTATTTTCCTGTCGGCACACTGAATCACAGAACCTGGACAGCCTTTCCCAGCCATGAAGCCACTGAGTTCACCGAGTGCCCCTACTGAGACCTGGGAAAAGCATTGCACTCAAGCTGCCGGGGCCACTGGACTCTGGGCACCTGGACCAAGAGTGGAGGTGGGGGCAGTGGGCTGCAGAGGCCCCAGGTTAATGCAGAGCCTTTCCCCCTCCCCCTCCCTTTCCTGTGACCACTCCTCAGAGAGCCACCCATATTGGGCTTGGTCTCAAAGCCCCCTGATGGGGGTTCCCCCCTTTCCCTCACTGGGTCAGGAGAGGCAGCCCGAGGTGAACAAGGACCCCGGACCCAGAAATGCTGATGTCAAATCTCCTTTACTGATGAAGTACGGAGTGGCCAGCGATAGCCTTAACCTTTCCGTGCCCCGTTTTCTTTGCCTGCACAATGGGATGCTGTCCTGCCCTGCTGGTCTCATGGGGTTGATATGGGGACCATTTGGGTTAATGCTGTCTGTCATCCTATCACCTTACAAATAATCTCGAATGACCAAGTCACTTAAGTGCTTCCTTCTCTCTTGGGCAAATAATCCCAAATCCTTGCCCTCCGATCAAATTTGAATCCTGTCTCTCTGCAAATCCTTTTCCTGTTTGTGGCCTGTGGAGCTGGAAGCCCTCTAAACAGACAGTCCTCTAAGCCAAGCTGGACTAGTGCACGGTTGGGGGTGGGGTGGCGGATGGCTTCACCGGGAGGTCCTGCCGCGACTCTGGCCTGGGCTCCCCTACCCTCTGGCTGCGGGCAGCTGCCACCCCAGATACCCGGCTCTTTCTCGCTCCTTGCCCACCGCTCCAGCTCCCTCCCTGCCTGTTGTGTGGTCCTCATCCACTTGTCCTGACATCAAAGACTGGAGTGTTAGCCAAGCCTGCAGGTGAGGCCAGCGCAACCTGACAATCCAGGGACTTGGCCTCAGGAGCAGCCCCTTACCTCCCTGCTCGTGGGCTGGGCTCAGCCTCCCCTTCCACCTCCTAGAGAAGCCCCGCGTCCCTCCCAGAGGACGCGGCTTCCCCTGGCCCAGCACCTCAGGAGAGGGTCCTACTTTCCTCTTTTCCCTCAGGTTCGAGCAGGGTGCCCAGGTGCGTGCCTCCCTCAGAGGAAGTGTGTGTCTGTGGGATGACTGGGTGAATGAATAATTGTGCTGAAGGCCTCACAAAGAATTCCCCCGCTCCTCGGGATTTCGTTTTCCTCAGACATGAAATCCCTACCAACACTGAAAGCCCCTCCTCCCCTTCCTTGGGCCAGCCACGTGGGCATATTTCTCCAAGAGGATAATTCCATTGCTTTTCCTGGGAGTTTCCAACCCCAAAATGGCTCAGGCTTGCGCAGTGATGCCAAATGTAGCACAAAAATTATTCTGAGCAACTCACAGCCTGGTCTCACGCAAACAGTGAAGTAGAGGAGGATGATTCTGGCTTTCTCTTTCTTCGCTCCTGTCTTCCGTACTGTCATTGATTGAGTGAATCACTCATTGAATCATTGATTTAGTTACAGAGCCCCAGGCACTGGTAGGTGTAGGTTATACAAAGGGACGACGGAAACTGTGCAGCCAGGAGGGAGTTTGTCTGTAAACCAATAGAACAAAGTTCAGGGCTGCCTGGTCCAGGGAGGCCCAGAAGCCCAGGGAAGCAAGGAGGAGGGACCCCTCCTGGGGGTGTGGCTGGGAAGACTTCTGGGTGGAGAAGAGGCTTTGGGGGGAGGCGGTCATGTGGGTCTAGCCAATGAATGAGGGAGGTCTGGTGATGTGGGAGGGGAAAGAGTGGGAGACCAGGGAGAGAGGAGCTGTGTCTGGGAACCATCTGGAAGACAGTGTTTCCTTTGACAGGACAAAAGGGGGAGTGATGACCCATTCTTCTGTCAGCAACTGATTCCCGCTAAGGTGTTAATTGCTCATTAAGGAAGGTGTTAAATGTTAATTAAAGGTGTAATTGTGAATTAAGCTTTAAGGTGTGGCCTCCTTTGTTTTCATCACCTGCTGCCTGGGAAGAGGGTGGCCTTGGAATCGAGCCGACCTGGGTTCGAATTTGATTGCAGTCACTACCTATAACCTTGAGTACATCATTTAGTTTCTGGAACCTTCACTTTCTATAAAGTGGAGACAATAGTCTTCACCCCATAGCGTGGTTTTGTGGGTTAAATGAGATGTCATATGGAACCTAGCTCACAGCTAGTACAACCCAGGTGCTCAGAAATCTTGCTTTTACCTCAGAAAATTAAATACAGAATTACTATATGATCCAGCAATTCCGCTTCTGGGCACATACCCAGAAGAACTGAAAGTTGAAGAGATATTCGCACACTTATTATTCACAAGAGCCAGAAGGGTGGAAGCAACCCAAGTGTTCATCAGTGGATGAAGGGATAAACAAAATGAAACAAAATGTGAGATCTCTCTCTCTCTCTCTCTCTCTCTCTCTCTCTCTCTCTCACACACACACACACACACAATGGAGTTTTTTCAGCCTTAAAAAGGAAGGAAATTCTGACACATGCTACAATATGGATGAACTTTGAGGACATTACGTTAAAATAATCACAAAAGGACAAATACCGCATGATTCCACTTAAATGAGGTACGCTGAGTAGTCAAGTTCATAGAGACAGAAAGTAGGATGGTGGCTGCCAGGGCTCGGGGGGGTGTGGAACGGGAAGCTGTTGTTTAATGGGTACAGAGTTTCAGTTTGGGGTGATGGAAAGGAGATGGATAGTGGTGACGGTTGTACCACAATGTGAATGTATTATACTTAATGCCACTGAACTATACACTTAAAATAATAAATTTTGTGGTGTATATTTTTTTTTTTGTGGTGTATATTTTATTACAATTTTAAAAAGAGCAATGTTGCTTTTACTCTTATTCTCCAGCAGCAGAACCTCTACCAACTTCTCTTTTCTTTGTAAGGAAAGTGGACTAGGACAGGCTTGGCGTGACACTTCTAGAAGGTCACCAGCCTGAGCTTGATGCCTAATTCTCAAGGGGTCCTGCCCAGACTCCCAGAAGGGATCGATGAATCAGTGTTCTGTCGAGGCTGAGGAGTCTATAGATCAGGCTCACTGGAAGGAAGCTGGCTGCAGGCTGGAGTAGGGCAGACGGAGGGGAGGCGGATTAGCATTCTCGGAGTGTCCACTGTGCGCTGGGCAGAGCGCTCAGCAGGTACTAGGCATGCAAATGACAAGCTTCTGCCCTCAAGGAATTCGCAGTCAACTTCCACCTTTACCTGCCAGCTGGACTTCCCCACCGTGGAGATGGCCAGGAGGGTAAAGGGAGACACGGTTTGGCAATTGTCTACCTGGACTCAGGGCCCAGAGATTTAACCAGGGCCCCCTGAAGACCTGGCTTCTGAGGCTAGAAGTCCTCTGTGTCCAGATCCTAAGGAGCAGTCAGAGTTGTCTGGTGGGATCTTCACAGTGCTGAGTCTGGCAGGAGCCCAGGCCATGGGGCAGCAAGGGAAGGGAAACCTACCTGGGCACCCTGCTTCCTGCAGCACTCTGGGTGGGTGGGGCTGGGAGGACCTCCCCTTGAGCTGACTGAAGGAACCTGCTTTGGCCAGCATCCCCTTGGGATCACAGGCCCCAAGAATCGAAAATCTTCGTGGAGATCACCTAAATAGTTCAAGGTCCTGGAAAGATCTCACCTTTCCTACATCCCCAGCTTCCTGGCGTATGGCAGATGAAGACCCTACTGCAAAGTGTAGTTGGCAGTTTAAACATAAGGTCTCAATTCTATGCAAGTGCTTTTTATTAATTCAACAAACATTTATTGAGCCCCTACTTAATACCCGGCATGTTAATAATTCCGTCTCTATACTTAAGCTGTACAAAAGATAAGAGATATAAGTATAATTTCCAAAAAGTTAAAAGCACAAGTCTCATACAGATATGGAATGAACATGTGTCAAAGACTTTACTGAACTCACTAACTAATGAGGGAACCAATAAGATGACAAAGCTGGTTCAAAGAGCATTGAAGGGACTGAGATTTAAAGGAAAGGCACACCAAAATAATTTTTTTTTTTAAGTTAGAGACAAATCTGGTAAATATCTTACAGGGTAATAAAACAGGGATTATCTCTCTTATTGGACAGATAACATTTGAATCTCTACCAGCAAAAATCTACAAGTTAACATGTATTTCACGGTCTGAGCCCTTCATTAATAATAGCAAATGACAGGGCTTCCCTGGTGGCACAGTGGTTGGGGGTCCGCCTGCCGATGCAGGGGACGCGGGTTCGTGCCCCGGTCCGGGAGGATCCCACATGCCGCGGAGCAGCTGGGCCCGTGAGCCATGGCCACTGAGCCTGCGCGTCCGGAGCCTGTGCTCCGCAGTGGGAGAGGCCACAATAGTGAGAGGCCCGCGTACCGCAAAAAAAAAAAAAGAGCAAATGACAAAGTCAAACAATGAACTTGTCCTCTAGAGCAGTGCTATCTGACAGTATGTAACGTGGGTCAGGTGTATAATTTAAGTTTTTCTAGTAGCCACATTAAAAATTAAAAGCAAATAGGTGAAACTAATTTTAAGAATATATTTTATTTAATCCAATATGTCCAAGATATTGTCAGTTTGACATGTGGTATTAGCCACATTTCAAGGGCTTCATAGCCATGTGTTGATAGCACAGTTCTAGACAATTAAATAATCTTCCTGTAGGTCTGTTATACAAAGCTTCAGTATGACACTGAAGGAACATACAGTCATCCCCTTGGCTTTATCTAAATTTCAGATAATTTTTCCCAACATACCTACTTAGGTCCCTGTGACCTAGTTGGCAGGGGTATGGGAAAGGTGAGTCCAAACCGTGGCCCTTAAAAGATGGCCATATAACCATCCAGTGCAACAAATGGTCTTGGACAGGTGTATGGGGGCCGTGAGGGCCCAAAGTTTTGCTGGTGGGATGGGATGAATCAGAGAAGACTTCACAAAGGATAAGTGGCTTTCACTCCAAGCAAGGGGAAGAGTGTAACCAAAAGCAGGACAGTGTACAGGTCAAAGAACACTCTTGCACAGGTGTATAGGCAGGGAGGGCAGGGACTGAGCCTCAAAGTTAGGCTGGGACCAGATAGATGGTCAAGGGTCTTGGGCATCTCACCTCTATCCAACAGGGAGCCATAGAAGTGTTTTCAGAAAAGGAGGGACATGCCCAGACTCATCTTTTAGGAAGACACCTCAAGGAGCTTTGGCCCTGTGGCTGGCAGAATCTTCTCCAATTCCCTACCCTCTCATTGCCCCAGTTGTGAATAGGAAAGAAGTCATGGCTGGTAGCTAAAAATATTTCCTAGGCTCAAGTTCCAGATATGATGCTAAATCCAGAGTGAAGAAAGCATTGGGGAAGGAGGCAAGGATGGAGTAAGACTCCTCTGGGTCTGGGGGAGGCTGCAAGGTGACTTTGATGGATTGGTGATTTAGTCGCTGATAACCAGGCAGCCTTTAGGGCGAACTTAGCACAAGCTAAGAGAGATCTCAGCGTGGAATTAACTCAGCCACTGGCCAAACGAGGCAAGAGAGGGCACGAGTTTGGCTGTTTTGATTCCCGTCATCTGGATGGAGATAAGAGCTGGCTTTGATTTCTCTTTCCCTTTACATCTTGAGAAGTTCAGAGTACTTCGTGGGCATGCCCTAAGATGCTGTCTCTCAGTCCTGCAACAGGCAGGTCAGACAAGGGCAGGGAAAGCTGGAACAGGCACGGATAGTACAAAGAACAAAGAAGAACTCTTGGATTTTCTGAAATTTCTTCCCTGGTCCCCCACCTCATCAATGTCAGAGAAGAGCGACCTGACTTCCCTGACTTCTAGTTCTACCCGAAAGGCACAGAATAAGCTACAGGAAGAGGAGAGGCAGTGTGGGGAAGGAGAGATTTGGGGATAGCTCTGCAATCCAGTCATCTCTCTTGGTGGTGTATACAGGGGCCGAGGGGTCTTAAATCAGCTTTTTTCCAGCTGATGTGTTTCCAAGTGACCGGTCTGAGAAGGCAGACAACTCTAAGGTCCTATTCCCACTGGGGGTTATATAATCACCATGTGCAGGACTAACCACCCAGTCACACAGGAAAATTCTAATCTAATCTCCTTGGAGATAAGGCTTCCCCTGGCTTTTTGCCATGAATCGATCACCAGATGGGGCTTCGTGTGAATGTCTTCTGATGAAAACGGAAGCCCAGAGCAGCAGAGAGAACTGAACTGGAACTTAGGAAATGGACCCAGCCCCCAGCCTCCTATTGAGAAATGAGCTGGACAAAATGTCAAATATTTGGTTAAAGCCAAAATCCAGTCTGATAACCAGCTGTGTTCCAAATATCAGATAGGGGTTCGGTTGCCCCTCTGCCACAATGGGGACCTTCTGCTTACTCAGACCTCCCTCTCCCAATCCTGCACCAGATCTAACGCTCCAGCTCCAGCTCCTCGTGGGCTGTGACCTACTGTGTTCTCTCTCTCCCCAGTTTAGTTCTCCTCAAAGGTCCTGTGGTGGGGCTTCCCTGGTGGCGCAGTGGTTGAGAGTCCGCCTGCCGATGCAGGGGACACGGGTTCGTGCCCTGGTCCGGGAAGATCCCACATGCCGCGGAGCGGCTGGGCCCGTGAGCCATGGCCGCTGAGCCTGCGCATCCGGAGCCTGTGCTCCGCAACGGGAGAGGCCACAACGGTGAGAGGCCCGCGTACCGCAAAAAAAAAAAAAAGGTCCTATGGTGGAGTCTACCTATTAAATGTGGAAAGAGCCTGAGAGTTCATCCAGGAAAGAAGGAAGAGAGGAAGCAAAGACATTAAGCTTCATGAAATGTTAGTTGCTAAGTCGTAGAGACATGGGATCTCACTTGAGCCTGTGAGGACCTAAGGTGGTCAGTATTATCCCCAAGTTTACAAATGGAGAACTGCCGCTCAGCCAGGTTAAGCAAGTCACCAAGGATTGCACAGCCAATGCTGGACGCGAGGCTGGAGCTCTGGCCCCCTCATTCCTGTCCACATTCAGTCCCAAGTAGAGCTGATCTGAGCTCGAGAGAAAACGGCGATGGAGCAAAAGTCCCAAAGCGAGAGGGACTCCTTGGGCCAGGCTAAAAAGCCATGCCCGGGGCCACCTGGCTCCAGCTGCCTTCACGGCCTGTGCTGGCCCAACCTCTAACTGCTAGACTAAGAGTTCTTTGTATTGGCAGGGGGATTGGCAGGGGTGGGGTGGGAGGTGGGTGCAAACTCCTCCGAGAATCTGATGAAAGCTCCGGATCCTGTCTCTAGAAAACGTACATTCACCCTCACACACATACAGCTTTGGCTGCAATTTCAGGGGGTTCCTGGGCCCCAGAAGTCAGCAATTCTCTCTCAAACCCGAGAGTCCCCATGGGGGCCAAGGTGGGGATAGAGGGAAAGGGTTTGGAAGCGCAGAGGAAGATGGAAACTCTGCTCTGCGGGGTGGCGGGGAGGTGAAGGAGCAAAGAGGTCGGGGGCAGAGTGGTCAGGGAAGGAGGAGCCCACAGCAGAAGTTCAGGAGGCCTGGGCACCTCCCAGGGGGACGTTTGCTACCATGGAGTGAGCTCATCGAAGGGCATGGTGGTGCTCCGGGAGGGCTGAGGGAGATGGGCCCCCAGGCCAGTCCTGACCCATCCCAGAGCTGGGTTTTGTTCTAATAAGGGAAGTGGGATTCTGTGACACAGCTCAGATTCCGAAACCTCCATTTGGAAAGTGAATTCGGATCCCTTCGCCTGAAGCCAGCAGCGTCCACAGTTAGAATAAAAACCCACAGCGGTCTTGGTCTCAAAGTAACCAAACCTTCCACCTGCCAAGGACAGGGTGGCGTCCGGCTAATGCAGCTACCAAGCCAGCCTGTTAAAAATACTGGTTATATAAAGAAAACATCCTCAGAAAAGAACCCCGACTAATCTGGGCTGGGCTAGAATAAACGTCTCCTGTTCTGACCTGCCCCCGAGGTGATGATTTATTTCTTCCTTGAATTGCTCCCCCAGTTCTGCACATTCACATGCTTGCTCAGCAGACCCCCAAACAGAGCGTTTTGGGTTTGCCCGGCTGTTCCATTTCCAGCCTGTGCAGTTCATGTCAGGTCCCACCGCTGGGCTTGGTCCCTCTTCTCCCCGCCCCCTCGGCTTCCCCTCCCCGCTTTTTCTCTCCCTCCTCCTTTCTCCCTCTTCCTCTCCCTCCTCCTCCTGCTCTGAGATCCCCGATTGGCCTCCCTTCCAGGCTGCCTCTCACCTTACTGCCTCCTTGGCTCCCATTCCCAGGGGCCCACAGGTGTGTGTGGAAAGGGGGCAGCTTCTGACCCTGGGCCTTGAAGGAGAGACGAGGAAGGGAAGGGGGAAGAGGCACCGGCAGCACAGGTGTAGCCTTGGCAGCAGGCTGCTCTCTGATTTCTCACTGCTTTGGGGAACAAGCACGCAGGTATCACTGTGTCACCAAGAGGGAAATGGCCACGCCAGTGAGTCATCTCACGAGCACCTATATCCCCAGCGCCTGCATCCAACAGGACACTGCCTCCATCCCATCATCCCACACTGAGTGGCCCTAGCAAGGCATTTCTGGAAAAGCGTTTCTGGTGCTTTCTGTTGTGGAAGTTAGCCCTGCCACCCCGCTCCCATCCCCCCGCCCCCCCGCGCTCCCCTGTTTCCCTACATGTAAATGGGGAAGGACACTTGTTGAGTACCATTCACCTGCCTGAGTCGGGCTAGCTCTTTCACGCATTCATCCTCCAGTGATTCCTCCTGGTAAAATTTACAGGAGACGTAGGATTATTCCCATACCCTGGATGAGAGACCACGCTCAGAGAGGTTGTCATTTGCCCAAGGTTGCACAGCTCATAAGTGGCAAGGCCACTGGCCGCCAGAATCAGCATTCTGAGTGTGGGTAGTAAATCGATGGCAGTGGTAGTCCTGGTGCTGAGGGGCCAGCTCCTACCTGTGACTGTGTGAGGCCATAGAGCCAGTGGTCAGGAGCATGGGGCCAGGGCCAGGCTAAATGAGTTCAGGTCAAACTCAGGCTGTGAACTCCACTATCTGTGGGACCTCTGTGCCTTGATTTCTTCATCCATAAATGGGAGTGTTTAAAAGAGCCCTTTCCTCCTGGGTTTGTTCCGAGGATTAATCCACATATAGGGCTTAGAGCAGCGCTTGGCCCGCATAAGCACTGGGTGTGAGCTATCGCTACTTCCAGAGGCACCAACGCTTTGATTCTGGAGGAATTCCCCAGCCTCTAAGAGAAGGTTGGAGGAATGATAACTTTCACTTCAGGTAGTGCTTTAGAGGATCCAGAGCCCCCATCCACCGACTTTCTCGTTTAATCTTTATAACTCCCTTGGATAAGGGCAGGGGTGGTTTAATTCCCATGTCACAGATGTGAGCTTGAAGCCCAGCGATATCATGGGACATGACTGGGCCCCCTACGGAAACAACTCCTACCAGCCTCTCTCTATGTGGCTTCTTATGTGGCAGGACTTGTGCCCAAGAGTGCACACCTGAGCAACCAGACTGGCACTCAGAGAATTGGGGAGGGCATGAGGCTCATAAGAGAACACCCTGATGAAGGCTGAGAAGAAGAAAGATGGAGAAGAAACCAGAACATGAGCCCCTGGCCCTTCCAAGTGGACTCCACTGCCAATCTAAGCCATTAATGTCAGGAAGGAAAAACCCAGCTGGTCACAACCAGGGAAGCCGAAAGGAGTGGATGGGACCCCTGGTGGCAGGGGAGGAGGTGGGGAGACTTGGCTGGCACAACCAAGGAGCCCAACATTCCAGGGAATTGTTCTGGACAAATTCTGAAACCAGACATGGGCTACAATGACAGGTGTGAAAGACAAGAGTCAGCAGTGAGCAGCTAATTCATTTGCTTTCTACCCCTTCCTCCCATCCTCCCTTCCTTCCTTCCTTCCTTCAACATTGAGCTCCTAAGCCCTGAGCAGGGGCTGGAGATAAAAGTGTTAAAAAGGTGAAGCATGCATAACTGAGTAAACAAGCAACAAGCTATACTGTGGTAAGTACTCTAATGGAGGGGCGAACAAGGAGCAGTGAGAGCATAAAGGAAGAATCCAAGAAGGGTTCTCAGAGGAGGTGACAGCAGTGTAGACCTTGAGGGATGAATAAGAGTTTTCCAGGAAGAGGACTCAATACTGGAATGTGGAAGGGGGCAAAAAAGAGAGAGAGGATCTTCTGTCGAGAAGCAACTCCTATTGCTTATCACTTCAGATTTCCCTTTTGTGTTCCATTTTCTTTTTTGTTAATCAGAGCCAAAGCAGAATTCCTTATAGAGCCCTGGCCTCTAATTTACCTCACACAAGAAGCTCCTGCTTTCTTTCTCCTCTGAACAAAAAAATCATCTACCCTGTTTGGAGCTCTCTGGTGCTAGGGTTTCCTATAACAGAGAACAAGGCTCTCATTCCATAAGTTGAGATGAGGTCTAGTAATCCTATATCCTGAGAAATAAAGTATATGTGAACTCTAATTTACACTAGAGTGTGGATGACTGATACAAGATACTTACCTATGCACAGATTAGAACACAAAGAGAGAGTGAAGAGAACAGAAGGACCCTGGAAGTATGCGTGTGTCATTAAAGGGGAAACAGTAGTGAGAACCCTTGACAAGGGTGGAGAAGAACCCGGGAAGAGAGGTGGAGAGAGTACTAGATTAACAGTCACAGTCCAGCACACTGAGACCCAGAGGGAGAGTGGTACCCTCTGGAGCCTTCTTACTTGCCCCCTACTCTCACAATCCCACCCCCAGACTCCCTGGCAAATGATCGCTACCTCCAGCGGGGTCCTGAGAGAAAGAAGGTCCCTAATTGACCTGCCAGGAGTACGGCATTGTCCCTTCAGGGGAGAAGACGGTCCCAAGGCATGAGGCTGGATGCAGGTGGAGCATTGGGAAGGACGCTGGTTCCATCCTGTTCCTTGGTCCTGTGTCTGCCTGGTGGACTGAGAGGACGGCACAGGCTGGCCCCCAGGCCGACCAGCCAGCAGCCTAGGAAGGGTTAAGGATTCCAGGCAGCTTCTACACCGTGCTGGTGGTAGCAGTGGCACAACTCTGCTCTCCACAGCACCTTGGGAACCACCACCCCTGGGAGGGCCACCATGGCAACAGCTAGTGTGGGAACAGGTCCTCTGGGTCTCCCTGCCTCCTGGGCTCGCCCAGGTCCTCCCGAGGGGCAGCTGGCCCTGCCTGGGCCATGAGGGAGAGGCAGGCCACCTCGTCTCTGAACCCTTCTGGGGCCGAGGGCTGAAGGCACGGAGGAAAGTCTGGTTTTGTTTGTTTCCCTTTGTTTGCTCTGAACTTTTGATCACTGATACTGTATTGGAAGTAACTGTCCTTGGACCTGGGGTCTAAAGATGAGGAATTGGGGGGGGGATTTAAGGGGGAATCTCTGGGGACATTAGGAATGGAGTCGTGCCACAGGTTGAGGCATCCCAGCCTCTGGTCCCTGCAGAGGTCACCTCCAGGAGGCCTGAGCGGGATCCGGAGGCTCAGAGTTCAGGAAGGAGCCCATGGGAGGTGAGGGGGGCACTGGCATGCAGGCCAAGCTGGGCCAGCAACTCCTGCCTCAAGGTTTTCCTTCTTTCCCTCCATCCCAACCTCCCTCCCTCCATCGGTCTTTCTTCATCACCCCTTCCTGCCTCTTGCTCCCCCCTTGCCTTCTCTTCTTCCTCACTCTTCTTCCTTTTCCATCCACTCACTTAAACATTTCCCTGAGCACCTACTATGCAGGGAGCGCTGGGCTAAGCCCTGAGGGGGCGCCGGGATGAATCAGCTCCCTGCGGTAGCTCACAGTCAGGGGAGGGGAATTCGACAAACATCCAAAACACCAGGAAAAGATGGTTAAGTTCTGAAAGGAAGAGCTATGGGAACTTTCCTCTCGGTCCCTCTCTTCCAGCCCTCCTCATTATTCTAACAGTTTCTCAGGCAGGAAATGCACAATGTAAAGAGCAGCGCTTTCGCGTTATTCCCCAAGGACTCCCAGGAACGCCCTAGAAGTGAGGCGCCAGCCGGAGACATTTGGGAGGGATAAGGGAGGACACAGCTGAGCACTTACTCATGCCAGGCCCACCTCTGCCCCTTCGTTCATTCATAAAACATTTATTTCACACGGTGCTAGGCCCCAGGTACTGACAGAAAGGCAGGCAATAGACAAATACAGTTACGAGGAAGAAAGTACCATGAAAAAAAAAAGGAGCAGCTGCAGTGACAGAAAACAACACAGAGGTAGTGGCAGGGGGCAGGGGGCGGGGGGGAATCACCAGGGAAGAGACACTTAAAGCCGGACGCAAAGAGTGAGAACTCAGCCAATCAAAGGGGTCGGGAGAGGTAGGGCACAGTGGTCCACATGAGGGAACAGCGTGTGTAAACTACTAAAGGGGGAAGAGGTTGGTATGTGTGAGAAAGTTTCCTGGGGGGGCAGAGGGAGGGGCAGGAATGATTTGCTGAGGCAGGAAGAGGCCTGATGCACAGCAGGGCCTTGAGGGCTCGCCTTTCTTTGAAGAAGTTTGGATTTTATTCGAAATACAGTGGGAATCCAGCCACTGACGGTTTTAGGCAGGGGTAGCACGATCTGGTTTCTGTTTTAGGAAGCGCTCTCTGTCTGCTGGGTGGAGCCTGGGTGGTAGATGTCAGTGGGACCCAGGGAGACCAGAAAAGAGGAGATGAAGCCCACCTTCAGAGTTGGAGGGGAGAGAGTGGGAGATGGAGAACGTGTGAAACACATTTCAGAGCTTGGAATGATAGAACTCGCTAATGGCTTGGAATGGGGGCGGGGTATTGTTAGATATTTTAATCTACTGGTCTTTTGGCCTACCTCCCCTATTAGAATGTAAGCTTCATGAAGGCAGGGATTCCATTGGTCTTGTTCACTATTGGTTCCCCAGGACAGAGTATAGGCATTTAATACAGATGTAACGCACGGCGAGTGAGCTGAATTAAGGAATGACAGGGCGGGATTAATGACGACACCTCAGTTTCTGGCTCAGCCTCAGGGAGAGGAGCCACCCCCTCTCTCCACACCAGGTATTGCTGATTTAAGAAGCAGAGACCCTAAGTCAGCAAAAAGCACAGCCCTGCAGTTCCAGGAGACTTTTATGGAATAGCCCTAGAAGTAGGCAAGTATGGCGGGCGGGGGCCCGACAGCGCTATGGGGAAAGGAGAGGCTTCCAGCACCAACAGCAGAAGGCCCCTCTGACCTGGAGCCCCAGCTGTCCTCCTGGCTCCCTCTCAGCCCATGATGCTGTGTTCAAAGCCAACTGTGGTCTCCCAGGAGAGAGCAGGTCCCAGAACCCCTGGCGGCTCTCGCCGGCCTCTGGAACGACGCAGGCAGTTACGGCGTGGGTGTGCTTACCACAGCCTGAGGTGACTGAGCCCGTTCGTGTGCCCCCTGTTGTGTGGGTGCCAGGGTGGGCATGCTCAGGGGCCTGCAGCTGGGAGATGAAGGCGGGTGCTCACTGTGGTGATGCTGTCGGGGACCCGGGGGGCTCTAGGGGTGGGCGCTGGGTGCATGTCGTCAACACCGAGTCACTCTGGACCGGATGCACCACAGATGCCGGTCTCTGCTCCAGCCTGTGCAGGGGGGCAGGGAAGAGGCAGACAGGGAGTCTTCTACCCTAGAGTTAAGGACTTTGAGGAAAATCATGCTGGGAAAGGAGCTTATCTGAGTCCTGTTCAGAAGACCTGGGTTTTGGACCTGTCCCCAACATTAACAGTTGCGTGGCCCCATGTAAGTCAGACCATCTTAGGACTGGAAGGGGCCTTCTAATTCCACCTTCCAGGCTGAGCAGAAATTCCTGCCACGAACCCCCAGCACACGATCGTTTGGGGTGTCTCTAAACTACCAGGGTGGGAACTCCACTCCAGGACAGCCCATTCCTTCAGGAGTTTTGCTAGGAAGCCTCTCTTTTCCAAGAGGCCTGGAAGGACCCAACACCAGAGGTTAACAGTGTCACCTCCAGTGGGATTGAGGGGGGTGACGAGGCTTCCCAGTTGCTTTGGTTTGGGACGCTTTCAGTACCACGTGTTAAATTTGTAATGGCAAGGAAAACAACAAAAAAGTCAGGTTTTTCTTGATTTGAAGCCAATCTGCCTTCCTAACATTTCCACCTACTGGTTCTAGGTCTGCTGTCTGGGATCAGAGAATAATCTAAACCTACTTCCCCTCTGATACCCTTCAAATATGTGAACTTGATCCCCATCAAATTTCCAATAAGCCATTTCCAGGTTGAGCTGCTCCTCACATAACTTGGTTTCCAGACCAGTCCCCATCCAAGTACCTCCCTTCTGAGCATCAGAAAATAAAACTCAGTGAGTTGCAGAAGGAAGGAACCAATCACTCCTTCAGTTGGGTGTTACCTTATGCTAATTAATTAACGAGGCTGAGAAGACACCCTTCTCCCTTTTCTGTGTGCGTGAGGCGGCATGATCAAATCTCTTATTTCCTCAAGCCTTGATTTTCTTACCTATAAAAGGGGGAAACAATACCTTTGCTATGAGAATCAATAGAGGTTAAGGAAATTAAAAACATTAAAAAGCACAAATCCATACTTTAGGTATGATGACCTAGAAGCCTCATTCCATTTAGACAGCAGCTAAGTGTAGGGCTCACAGAGCCAGATGGCTTGGGTTCAAATCCCGGCTTTACCGCTTATTGGCTGTGTGACCTTGGAGAGATGACCTAACATTGCTGTGCTACAGTTTTCTCCTCTGAAACAAGGATGATGCTAACACCAAGCTCAGAATGGGTGTTTAGGAGCATTAGGTGTATTGCCTGGCACTTAGTAAAGGTTAGCTGTTTGGTATTATCACCCCGACTCTTATTCCTTCACAGGGAGATAAGGGGCTCACCGAAATGAGGCGAATTCATGGCACCTAGCTGAAACGTGAGGCCATCAAACCCAACCGGTCATTCGTCACTGGAGAGAGTTGCTCCCCCAGCCGAATATCTGTAAACAATGTTTTGTGCTAGGCGCTGTGCTGAGGGTGTCACAGGCCCTGCCTCACTGAACTCTCCCAATAGCTGCGTGAGGTAGATACCATTATTGCTCCCATTTTACAGATGAGGAAATAGAGGTTCACACAGATTAATTAACTTACCCAAAGTCACATAATCAGGAAGTGAAGGAGCCATGAGTCAGACTCCCAGAGTCAGTCTCCATCACTATAGCTTCCTGCTCTTTTAACCAGCTCCCTAGTTTGGGTCCCACTCCAGCTTCGGGGACCAGAGGGAGCCAGAGCCTTTGCTTCCTTGACAGCATTGTCTGCTGTTTCTGTGAGGTGGGGAGGAGGGGCGGTCCCCTGCTTCTCTCACTGAACTCTGCCCTCCTGCACACTGCCCCCTCCCCTTCCCCCTCCAGGGGTCTGAGGGTGTCACCGGGGACCCCAACTGCATCTCCTTGGGTCCCCTCAAGCCCCCCTGGCACTGGGTACCCTTGGGCTGCCTGCTGGGTTCTCAGCCCCTGACCATGAAACGGTTCCACATTGATCAACAACAACAACAAAAAAAGAAAAAGAAAAAAACCCCAAAATACCCAAATACCATTTTGGACATGGGCCCTGATGTGTAATATCATTATGGAGTCAGCAGTGCATCCCATCCCCTTATTGCCAGGTCAAGCTTCTCTGAGGCGAGCCTGGCTGCAAATGGCTTTCTCCTGTCTGGGGGAGCCGTAGCCTCTATTTGCCCTCCACGGCTGGAGGAGAGATTTTATCTTTAATTGACAACTGGCTGCCTGCCATCGCCTTGCCTCTGCTGGCCCAGGCTCCAAGCGCGATTTTCTCTTTGCTTCAGGGACAGGCTTCCCCTTACTTCTGCCCTCCCCTCAGCCCTGCCGTCCTCACCCCCTGCTCCCTGGTGTGCTCCTGTCCTTTCCTGGTGTGACCGGACCAGGCAATCTCAGAAATCTGGGGAGAAAAGCTGAGAGCAACAGGAAATGGGTGAGGAGGGAGCTAACACTTACCGTGCATCTGTCTGCATGCCACATGCAGACAGATGACACTGGGCCAGGCCTTTACACTCACTGGCTCTGAGACAGGGGCTATCATTAGCCCCATCCTACAGGCAGGGAAACTGAGGTTTGGCAAGTTGCCCCAAGTTACCCAGCTAGGAAGTGGCAGATCAAGACCCTGAACTGAGGCTCCTTTGACGCTAAGTTTACACCTGGGATAAAGAGTAAAGAGAGCACACATGTGCCCAGGCCTGGCTACATAATCCGCGGAGCCCAGAGCAAAATGAAAACACAGGGCCCTTCTTCAATAATTATCAGTAACTTCAAGACGGCAACAGCTGAGCATTAAGTCGGCTGTGGGCCCTTCTGAGTGACGGCACAGGTGGCACGGCCCTGAAGCCAGCCCCGCTCATTCCCCTGTGTGAGTGTGACAGGGACAACAGCGAGGGATGACGTCTGAGCATCACTCACCCCCCCCCATCCTATCTAGGCCCAGGACCATTCGCTCCCCAGCCCTAAGTGGTCCCAGTTGTGCTCCCAGCCCCTTGTCGGCCTCAGTTCATCAGCCATCCATCCAGTCATCACGACTTCGGCATCCCCAGGGCCTTGGCCGACATAGAACTGGTGCAATTTCAGGGAAGAGGAGATGCCCCCTGCAAAACAAGCAGGGATACAGTGGGACCCCTAAACAAACAAGTCTCTCCTTCCACGTTACTGCTGGGGGTGGTGGTGGGGCGGTGGCAGCAGTGGAGATCACTGCCCAGAAGCCCGGGGTCCCAGGTTAGTCCTCTGGGCGCGACCTTGGCCAGATCACTTTTCATCTCGAGCATTTCACGTCTGGCTCTAAATGCAGGGGTTGGGCTGCACTGGTGATTCCTGGTGGGGGCGGGTTAGGAGTGTGTTGCATTTCTCAGGTGTTGGGGGTGGGGGAAGCCCGGGGAGGTCCCCACAGATACAGAAAGGAGAGGCGGAGGCAGTCACTCACACAGCGAACACGGCAGGACGCTCCAGATGTCTTTATTGGGGCTTGAGCACAGCATGACAGTCAAAGGCATGCAGACAGGGCGGCAGGGCCCAGCCTAGGCACGCCTCAGACACACGAGGGGACAGCTTTAGAAAAGGACGACCAACACTAGGGAGGGGCAGGGCGGGCTGGGAGTGGGGAGGGAGGGCCGACGCAGGGGCAGAGGCCAAGGTCGAAGGGGGCACCTGGCCTCGGCTATTGCACGCATACTCTGGCCACTAGCCAGGAAGTACTGTATTGCAACTGGTCTCCGCTCGCCCGCAGCATTCCCTTCTCGGACCCCTGAGCCAGGTGGGCAGACAGACCCCTTCCCTGCCCGTCCGCCCAGCAGCATCTTTGGAAACAAATGGACAAAGGCGACAGGACAAAAAACCAGAAATAAAAAAAGACGAAACACCCCCTCAGTCAAGGACACAGGGAAGGTGGAGAAAGGAGTGGAAGAAGGTGCAGAGGAGCCCCGGGAAGTCCCCCAACAACTGGGGCGTGGGGTGGGAGGTAGAGCCCCAATCTGGGATGGGGTGAGGCTAGTGGAGCAGTGACCCCAGGGGGCAATCTGGCCTTCCACAGGCCTCTGGACCACAGGGGAAACACTCCCAAGAGGGAGAGTCTAGCCGGGGACCACCCAGCTGGACTGGCAGTTCCCAGGTACACTTTTCCTGGGATATTCCACACACATATTCAGCAGAAACAAGGAATCAGTGAGGGGGAAGGGAGTGAGGGTGGGGGTGGGGCGAGGGCCTGGGGAGACACAGCCTAACGAAGAAGACAGACCACCAAGAGCACATGCACTACACACAGTAGTATAGTATGTATGAATATAGACACTATATGTGCATATATATCTCTTCAATGTACAACAGAACAAGAACATCAGACCCAATGGCTCTGGGCCCCGAGGGTCACATGGGAGGTTTCCCATCAGTCCTGTGCAATCAAGGATATCTGAGTCTTTCCCAGCGAAAGATTCTTGCCTGGGTTCCAGAGCTGCCCTAAGCCTCTGGCTTTCTGTCTGTCTGCCTGTCTGTCTCACGTTGGTGCCGCTTTAAGAGAGGGTGAGGACTTCAGCCTGGGCATAGTTGGACGAGAGGGCATCTTGGCAGGTCTCTGTGTTTAAAGAGCACAGGTGTGAGACACTTGGACACACACTTTCGGCTCAACATTGCCTTCTTGGGGGAGGTGGTGGGTAAGGAGTTCAGCAAAAGAAAGGGAGAAACAAAAAACGAGATGTTAGAAGGAAGGCAGCTGCTGACCTATAGGCAGTGGGTTGAGGAGTAGGCCAGGAGCGGAGCTGGAAGGTGTGGGGCCCAGAGCTAAGAGTCCAGGAAGAGTGGGGATAGGGAGGAAAGGGGGTGAGCCCTTCATCACCCCTCTGCCAACCCAGCACTGGGCCACGGTGACCCATAGGTGATGTTACAGCTTATCTCCGTGCCTGTTAGGTAATGAGCTCCAGGAACCAGGAGACCTTAGGCCCTCAAAGCTGCAGTGCAGTGGGAAGAGGGACCACAGCTCTGCAGCCTGGCATGGAGGCAGTGGGAGAGGTTCCTGGTAGGGTGGTGGCTCACAGCCCACAGGCCATCACCTGGGCTGCTGCCTGCCCAGCCTGTGCTCCCCCCTGACATAGCTCCATCTGCTGTCACCACCTGGGGCTAGTCCATTGTCCCAGGGAGCCGGTGAGGAAGGCTCCTGAGTGTGCTGCCGTGTCATGCCCAGTCCCCTTCCTCAATCTGGCAGGAACAGAGTCCCAGCAGCTGGAGGTCAGGAAGGACGACTGTGCCCATCTCAGGAGAGACAGCAGGAAACCCAACCCCTCAGTGAGCCCTTCTCGGCATCTCCTCCTCAGCCTGGGACGGCAGTGGTCTGGGCCTTCCCTTCCCCTACCTTCTCAACTGGGGCACAGGTAGGGCAGGCAGGAGGCTGCTGTGGGGGCAGGCATTATGCCAGAGAAGGCGATGTTCTCTGGCCAGGGCAGAGGGTCCCCCGTCTCCCAGGAAGCTCTGCGAAAGGGCAGCCGGAGCTGTTATGCAGACTCCCCTCTGACTCCCATGCAGTCTGGGCTCTGGGCGGAACAGGTACTTTCCCCTCTGGCTCCAGCTCCCAGCCACCCCTCTCAGAAGCCCTGGGGGCTGAGAAGTGGCCTCTAGGCTTGTCAGCAGCCCTGGTACAAACTGGAGGGGTAACAACTCCTAAGCGGGCTGCTTCCCTGATCTACAGGGAGCGATCGGGCCCCAGCTGCAGGGGAAAGGCTGTTAGAAGCCAAAGTAATGGGTGGAGGTCCAAGTCCAGATCCAAGGTAAAGCAAACTGCACTCTCAGATTGTGGGTGGGAGGGAGAGCCCTCTCCTGAGGAGGGAGGCCCAAGGCCTGGGCAAGCCTGAGGCCCTCCCCAGGCAGGGCCTGGTGTACAGTGGGGCTCTGTAAACTCCAGGGCTCACTTTGCCCTTTCTGAGGGCCCTGAGAGGAGCTGGGGCAGGCAGCCTACTCAGCTCTCCCGTCAGCTCACGCTCAATCCTGTGTCAACCCTACAGAAGCCAGAGAGACAGGAGGGGTGTGTGGGAGCCCACCTCCCAAGGCACTAGGGGCTCCAGCCTGGCACTCCTGCATCATGTCGCCCGGAGACATCTGTGCCCACCATGGGGGTGCCGTGAGCATGCCCGTCCCTGTGGGAGGGAAGAAAGGGAAGGAGGCGGTGGGTGCCGTGGAAACTTGGGCTCCTGACAACTTGAGGGCTGCCACAGAAATAGCCGCCTCAGTTCCCTGAACCAGAAAGGCAAGTGAGAGGAGAAAATAGCTGTGGTGCCCATGCTACACCGGACACCCAGCTCCTTGTGTCCGTGTCAGAGCCAGGACCCCTGCACCAGGGAGCCCGGCAGGAGCAGGACCGAACCCATCCTCCTAGAGGAGAAGGGGTTCTCAGACTGGGCTGGAAGGGTAGAAGGTGCCCTGCTCCCATCCTGCTCTCCAGGGCTTCCCTGTCCGTGTCCCCTTCTGAGGGGCAGTGACATGGATGCCCCTGTATCTTCTCAGCTCTTCTTCTCGTCATTCTGAGAGCAAGCAGGAGGCAGGCTCCACAGACCACAGCAGCGCTGGGGGAGCCGAGGACCCACCTTGCACAGACTTTTCTGGAAGGGATACTCCTGTGTCTGCCCAAGGCTGAAGAAGGCACTGAAATGGGGATGCTCCTGGAACAGGCTCTTCATCACCCCCCCAACTCCATGAAACGGTCTGACCTTTCTGCCCAGCTCACCTTCTGGGGTGGCCTCCAGAGTCCCCAGCCTCCTGCCAAGTCCCAAAATGCTGTCTGGCGGTACCCATCTCTGCCCACTCTGGAAGGAGCAGACATGGACCTTCCTTAGTCATTCCCTCGACCAAGTTGCATAATCTGACTCTAAAAATTGCCAGGCACACGGCTCCGCTGCCAGGTCTAATTCCCATCAGGTGAAACAGGCAATGCCTCGGCTGAGGTGTTCCGAGCTCCCGGGCTGAGGAGGTCCTGGAGAGCCTGGCTGGTGCACTGGGGAGGGGCCCCCTGCGGCTCGGCCCACCCTGGGCGCGGCAGGCTGCCCGTCAGGGAGCTGGTGGGGGCAGGACGGCTTCAGTCCCTACACTTCCCCTCAGCTGCCCCTGCCCAGGGTGCACCCCTGCTCACTCAATGACTCACAGACCTGTTGTGCTCCCTGGCTCGTTAGGTAAATGAATACACTTAATTATAGAAATTAGATGAGTCTCCGGTTCTGGCAGCGATACAGAGCACAGAGGCTGGGTGGGAGCGGCAGGTGACTCAGAGGCAGGGCTGGGAGCTGGAGGGAGCAGCAGAGGAAGAAGAATTGTCGGGGAAGCAGAGGAAGCAGCGTGGCAAGCGATACTGCAGCTCGGGGTGCAGATGGGATGCTGGGCTCCGCTGCTGGGCGCCACCCCGAGAGGAGGACATCCCCGCGCCTACGCAGCCAATCCTTGGGCTCTGACTCTAGGAACTCCCACCTGCACCCCACGGCAGGCCTGGAGAACATCAGGTGGCACCGCTCCCCCAAGGAGTCAAGCCCTCACACACCGGCAGAGATGTCCCAGGGGACAGCCTTATTCCTGGCCGGTCTGGGTGTGGGATTGACAGACAGACAGACAGAGATGTTCAGTTGCAGGCTGTTTGGTTCCTGGTTGAAGGCCCCGAGGGATGGAAATGCATTTGCTGTGATCTAGGTGGGACCCTGCGGGGCAGGCTGGGCCCAGAGACACAGTCCTGGGGGTGACGGCACCCTCAGCTCAGGACGGGAGCGAGCGGGATAGAAGGCCTGCAAGTAATCTCTCCCTCACTCTCAGGTCCCAGAGCTGGACATTTTGGGGAGCTGGGTGCTGTGGAGGAGAGGCCTGGGGGCCTGAGTTCTCCTGAATCCTGCCTGGCTTCCGCAGGCCCCAGGAGGAACGAGGGCTGGAGGCATGTGAGTGTGCCTGTTTGCGCGCGTGCGCCCAGGGGCGGGGTGAGCCGAGGGTGCAGCTACGGGGCTGAGTGTCCAGGGGGTGGGCTGGTGAGGGCGTGGAAGGGGTGGGCGAGCAGAAGCTTTCTTGGAGGGTAGGGTGAGCTGTACCGCGATGCCAGTTGAGATAGCCCCAGACTGGTTCCAGCAGCTCCTGTTGTGCTGTTTAGACTCCGGGACTTTTCACAGCCTTGGTGAAGAAAAGGCACGTGGGTCAGAGGGGCACAGCTCCTTGCCTGAGATGCTCGATGGGATCCACGTTCCGGGGACCCTGCAGGGCGGGCAGCCCCGGGACTGGGTGGAAGGGTCTGGTCCCCCTGGGAAAGGCTCCCTGAGTTTCTCTGGTCTCTGGATGGACCCCTGGGCCCCACACTCAGCTGACCTTTGCCCTATCATTGTCCCCAGGTAGGTTTCCCTCCAGTTGCATGAAGCCCCTACAGCCCTCATTACCCTCCTTGCTCAACCCTAATTGCCCTAATTAGCACTCACCACCTTCCTCCCAGGGAGTTCACCTTCAGTCACATGCACCTACAGGGTCACGTGGGGTCTGTGCTGGTGGCCGGAGGAGGCCCGGGCCCACTCACTCCTGGGCCTGAATGTAGCCCAGGTGCAGAGAAGTGTGGCGTGGTGTGGCACGGGGAAAGTTGCCGAGCGCGCACTGGGAGTTTGGCGATGCTAACTGCCACGCTTGCTTAGCAGGGCCTGTTTCCCAGCAACCCACCTGTTCCCTCTCGAAGGTCACTCTAATTGGCTGAGCTACATGCTTGTTGCCAAGAAGCAGTGTGGAGGCATCTTGAAAATAGAGCAGCCGGGCCCCACAAGCAGCCAGAGAGATACGACGTGGTGGGACGCAGGCTCCCCAGCCCCATGCGTGCACACACACAGTCTCCTCCTCAGATGGGACCTGTTCCCCAGGCCCTCATGGTCCCTGTTCTGACTTGCAATCTCACAGCCTCCTGCGCACCACTACTTCTACTGAGCCCCTCACCACTCTGGATGAAAACAGGGGTGATCAGGACTCAGTTCTGTTTGCTCAAGTCCTACGTGGGGGGTGGGGTCCCCTTCACCCCACCTTCTACACCATCCACTTAGCGTGCTCCAGCCAGAGCAAGACTCTGGGTCTGAACTAGGACACAATGGAAGCCACAGCACGTTTGGGGTGGGGCAGGAGGGAGAGGCACATCCAGAGCCCAAGGAGTGGGCTACACAGAGGCCAGGGTTGACCAGAAGAACACAGAAGAGGGTGTAAGAGTCTGAGCACCGTCCACCTGCAGCCCTTTAGCTGAGCCTCCGGGCCACCTCCAGGTTCCAGGTTGCTGCTCCTGCTTCTGCCACCCAATAGGACACATGCCCAGCAAAGCAGGACGCATACCTCTCAGGTCTTGGTTAGGGTCAGGGTGCCCTGGGGATCCCTTGGGGACAGTGGCGCTGAGGAAGCCAGGGAAAGGGACTGGGAAGGTATCCCTGGAGGCTGCCTGGGCTGGGCAGGCCAAGGGACATCCCTGGGGGGACAGAGACATCACAGGCTATTCCTACAGCAGCCACTGCCCCGCCTCACTCAACCTGCCTTTGGTCTGGGGTTTGGGGATGGCGGGAAGTGGCGGAGGGGTGTTGGGCTGAGAGAAGGTTAGTTAAGAAGGGAAGAGCTTTTTGCGGGGAGAGTTGGGGTTTATCCTGAAACTAGGCAGGCTGTTTAGAGAGATCAGGTCACAGCGACAAGGCAGGAAAAACAAAAAAGTGACAAGGAGCTAGGCAGAAGGGACACTTGGCCTTAAGAGCCCTGGCTCTCAGCCACCACTGGCTCTCAACCATCCCTAATCATTTCGGTCCCACTTTTTCAGGCCAGGAATCCCTAGCTCCACTGACCAGCTTCTGCATGGGGTCTGCTGATGGCATTTCAGCCTTCCCTTGAACTTGCCAAATCCTTCAGAACGCACTTCAGAGGGGAACCACTCTCCCTGTCCACCCCTCCCCCTGGTCACCCTTCTGGCTCTACCCGGAGTGAACAGTTCCATCTCAGGGGCTTGCAGATTTCGGCTGCAGAACCCCCAGTGCAAGACGGAGGAGGTGGGCCTGAGCCAGGCTCTCTGAAGACCTCACACCAGCACCCCGCTCTTACCCTGACTCCTGAGTGTGTTGGCATCTCCCAGGACTACTTACCTGGGGAAGCCTGAGCTGTGTTTAAGGGAGGCCTAGGGGAAGGCTGGCAATGGCCATGAGGAGCCAGGCCTGAAGACCACAGCAGGAACCGGAGGAAGAGAGGCAATAAAATGGAGGGGGCGGCAGGAGCCTCGATCTGGGGTCCCCTCACCCTCTAGCACTTGTCTTCCCCTGGGGGAACCCAGGGGGCTCTGTGTATCTTCTGGGGATGCTGCAGGCCTTTCTAATCCAGGAACTGGAATATCAGGGGACCCATCCTAAAAGCGAGGGTGCATCCGAGGGAGAGGAGATGGTGTCCATGGCCTCAGAGGAGGAGGAGACCTCAAGCTCCATGGGGGACACTGGGGAGACTCAGCTCCATGGGGGCTAACCCCCTGCCCAGCCTGGGGAGCCATACCTTTCCGGACACTACCATCGGCACAGGCAAAGTCCCCAGCGCTGAGCAGGAAGCAGGCAGCTGCCTTCTTGTTTCTGTCTCGGGTGCCGGAGCGTCGCAGGGCCCGGCGCTCCTCCGGAGTGCGGGCGGAGGCCAGGGGCTGGGTGAGGCCGGCTCCCTCCTCGTCTGACAGCACCGTGCTGGCATCGCCGTTCTGCTTGGAGTCTAAAGGGGCAGACAGAAGGAAGGCTGCATGAGGGCTAATCCCAGACCTAAAGCATCACTTACCCAACCCGAGGGGAGAGTGTTGCCGGAGCCAGGGAGTGGGTCTGGTCCTGGGGGGCAGGGGACAGGATGCGGGCTTCCCTCCCAGCCTCGGCCAGGGCCACAGATACCCTAAAAGCAGGGATTCCCCAAGTTGGCCCTTTGAGATCAGTCCAAGGCAGGCAGCAGAGTCGGCTTCTGCCCTGGGTCTGGCTCAGGCTGACACGCGGATGAGTTTGCACTCCCTAGGAGAATGTCTGGCTTGTTGGGGTGAGGGTAGCACTGCCAGGGCTAAACTGTTAGTGTGGCGTCCGCAGCTGTCTTCCTGGACCACCCGAAGGCACTTGTTCACCAGGCATCCAAGCCAGAGTCAGTGCCTGAAGGATTTAAAGCCCTGTGCTCTCGGGGCTCCCCTGTGTCTGGGGAGGACCCCGAGGGGAAGAGGCTGCAATTCAGCTCCTACTGCTGTGGGCTCTAGTCCCACCCCTGCTCCGCCAGGCACGCAGCAGCACAGATGAAGCCGAGCCCTGGGATCTGGAGAAGGGGCGCTCCTTGGTCTGAAGGCAGTGGCCAGGGATGCCCTTTCGTGACCGAGCAGTTAGGGTCAGGCTAAGGTAACGGCTCGTGGCGCCGTAGGTATTGCGGAGCCAGCCTAGGGACTTGAACATTTTGATATTAAGTTACCCTCTGAGCCCTGAATGGACCTCAGGGTAGAGCTGAAATTCCCTGGGGTACTGGCTGGGAGATTTATGTTCAGGTGACTCAGGTAGAAGCAAGCTTTCCTGGGGTGGCCTTTCTCATCCTTGAAGAGCACGATTCAGACCCTCAGGTCCTCCCGTTCCAGGATGCAGCTACCAGTTTCTTCCACCTCTCCTCTCCCCTCTCCCAACACTGCCTGGGCTGCTCCCTCTTGGTTCCCTTCCGTCCCATGTTAAACCCCGAGCCCAGGACTCAGTCTAGCTTGTGCCAAACAGAAGGCAGACTCCCACTGCCATTACGTTATCACATTTATCAGGCCAAGAGACACTAGACTGGAACGTTTGGAAAGAAATGATTCATGTGTTGACTCTCCTCAGAAGAACAGCTGCCCGACTCTCCAGCTAATAAAGACAGCGCCCGATATTTGTAAAGTGGTTTTAACTTCTTCAGGCACTTTCATGTCCATCATTCGTTTGGGTCTCGTCAAAGTCGGGGTAAGACATTGACAGCATTCCCGTTTTACAGGTGAGGAGTCTATGCCCAGAGAGGGTGAGTGACTGGCCTGTGGCACACAGCACAATGGCCAAGATGGGATTAGAAACCCAGGCTTCTAATTTACAGCCCCACGCACTGCCCAGAGCAGCCTAAATTTAGGGGGATACTCACTCCACAGAGCCTGATGTTCAGGAAGCTATCAGAGAATAGATACTCAGCCTCCATACTGTGCCCTCATAAAGGCACGCCTTATATTTCGGGAAGCCCAGAGCAATAAAAGCACAATCCCAAGTTCCAAGGGCTGAGTTTCACCTGGGAACTCCCCTGGCCACTGGGGGAGAGGTGGCTTTCCTTCCCAACCCCCAATCTCACCTGCCCGTTTCCTCTCAACCACACCCTCTTCTGGGGCAGGGGGGCTGGCATCACTGTAGGTACTGTCCCTGGGCGAGGTCTCCTGCGACTTGCAGTAAATGGGCGACTCCAGCTGGGGCGGCCGAGGCACGTGCTTCTTCCGTTTCTTGGGCAGCTTCTGCTTGGCCATGGCCAGAGAGTAGTACATGCCGAAGTTGTTGACAATGACAGGCACGGGCATGGCAATGGTGAGCACGCCGGCCAGTGCACACAGCGCCCCCACCAGCATGCCTGACCACGTCTTGGGGTACATGTCCCCGTAGCCCAGCGTCGTCATGGTGACCACGGCCCACCAGAAGCCGATGGGGATGTTCTTGAAGTCGGTGTGATCATTGCCCCGCGGGTCGGAAGGCCTGGCGCCGATGCGCTCCGCGTAGTAGATCATGGTGGCGAAGATAAGCACGCCCAGGGCCAGGAAGATGATGAGCAGCAGGAACTCGTTGGTGCTGGCGCGCAGGGTGTGGCCCAGCACGCGCAGCCCCACGAAGTGGCGCGTAAGCTTGAAGATGCGCAGGATGCGCACGAAGCGCACGACGCGCAGGAAGCCCAGAACGTCGCGAGCCGCCTTGGACGACAGGCCGCTCAGCCCCACCTCCAGGTAGAAGGGCAGGATGGCCACGAAGTCGATGATGTTGAGCAGGTTCTTAACGAAGTCCAGCGTGTCGGGGCAGCACACGATGCGCACCAGGAACTCCAGCGTGAACCACAGGACGCACACTCCCTCGATGTAGGTCAGGATGGGCTCCGTTTCCACCTCCCGCCGGAAGCGCACACTGGTAGTATTCCCCACTCTGTGGATCTCCGTCACGTTGCGGTCGATGTTGAAGGCCTCGTGCGTCTCCAGGCAGAAGGTGGTGATGGACACCAGGATGAAGAAGAGAGAGGCAAAGGCCACCACCTATGGGCGGGGAGGAGAGTGAAGGCAGCTGTCACGGACAGATGCACCCAGCAGGGACTGGGCCCTCGGCCCGTATTGGGAGGGGCCGTGGGTCACCAGGCAGTCTGTTAGGTGGTGAGAGGTGGGATTAAGGTACACAGTCAGGGGCTGGAATTCCCTCCCCAAAGGGTCTTCATCCCTCTGCTTGTGTGCTTTAAGGCAGTACGTCCCAATCTTTGTCATGGTGCACAGAAGTTAGAGGCTGCCTTTAGCTGGAAGGAACTGACCAGAGGACTATAGCTGCCTGGCCCTGCCTATTGCCTAGCTCTGCCCACCTCTAACCTGATCGTGCTTTGAGGCTTCTCAAACTGTAATGGCTGTATAAATCCTCCAGGAACCTTGTTAAAATGCCATTCTGATTCAGGAGGTCTGGGGCAGGGCCTGTGATTCTGCATTTCTAACAAGCTTTCAGGTGAGGCTGCTTGCCCACAGACCACACCTCAAGTAACTAGGCTTTAAGGCAGTAAAGTGACCTGGACCACCAGCGTAAGCATCACCTGGTAACTAGTTAGAAATGCAAAGCCTCGGGCCCCACCCCAACCTACTGAATGACAAATGCTGGGCGGAGGGTCCAGTAATGTTTCAACAATCTTCCAGGTAATTCTGATACACACTAAATTGCAAGGGCCACTACATTAAGGGATATGCCTAGAGGCAGGGGGCTGGCATTCTACCTATTAAGCTCCGGCCATGACCCACCGCCTCAAGCCCCAAGTCCCAGCCCCTCCTGCCTGCCTCTCACCCTAGGATGTCTGAGCCGACTGCCCAGACAGTGAGAAGCGTCTGAAGAAAGACAACCTGCTCCGGGGCAGGAGACAGGGTAGTCTGCCCAGAATAGCCACCCTCCCCTTCCCGAGAACTGACATTTCCTGGGACACTGAGCGCCAACAAAAAATAAACTGCACCCATTGGGATCAGAGTGTGGCAACAGCTGATCTGGACAGCTGCTGGGATCTCGGCTAGAATGATGACAGCAGCACTCAGCAGAGGAACGGCTGGGTTTAAGTGTCCAATCATTATGAATGGAGATGAAATGCATGTGTAATAACACCAATTACGGAGCCTTCATCTGTTATTCATGTGATGCCATTCACCACTGTCAGGGTGCTCCTTGCTGGAGTCCATGCCCCCTGCTGTTGTCTGTCCTGCTTGGTGGGTGGGGATGGGCTTCCTCCCTGAGCAGCGGGCTGAGCTGATAGATGAGGGAGGACTGTGGCCCCACGACCCCTTGGCGACCCCCATTGCCTGCCCCACTCTGATTTCCACCTGGCCATGGCATTGCCCCGTCTAATGATGCCTCTCAGAGATGCTTTCCTCCCTGGGAGTCTGCACCAAGACGGGTGAGGTGGGTGGGCACAACTTCTTCTTAGTACTGCAAAACACCAGTGGAGAATACAGGGGGATCTGGGAAAATGAAGCAAGAAGTAGCACCTCCAAGGGCTTCTGGAGCAGGAGCGAGTCTGAGGAGGGAACTTTGGGAATGAACATTCATTACCCATCTATTCTGTGCCTGGCATACTTGGGCACTCTGTACGTGTTATCACCTTCAGTCCTTCCTGTGAGGTAGGCCCCATTATCCCATTTTCCAAAGGAGGAACTGAAGATCAGAGAGGTTATATACTTGCCTAAGGTCACACAGCCTGGAAGGGATGGAAACCAGACTTGAACTCAGCACTGTTTAACTCAGGGGCCGTACCTTCTCTTCTCCCAGGCAGGGTCAATTCACAGACCCAGGAAAGTCTTCTCTGAATTATCAATACTGCTCCCAGCCAGCTCCCTGATGACTGCTATTTCACTCTTAGGAATGTGTACCTTTGGCTTGGGACAGACACCCGCCACACAGTAAGACTTATTTGTACTTGAACACGGACAGGTTGATCAGATAACGGCAAGTTAGGAGAAGCAGGGTAGCAGACCACAGACACGCTTTTCCACTTGACAACTCTGCCTGGAGCTTCTCTTGCCTGCTTCTCCCCCCACCCCCAACCCCTCCCGCCCCCCCCCCATGAAGGTGAATTTCAAGTTCCCTTGCTGGTTTCAGTTTTCTTCCCCTGAGAAATGGGCTGTCAAGACAATACAGGTTGACATGGGCATTAGGCAAATAGCTCCAGCCTATGGGCTCTCGAGGGCCATCCAGAGATGAGGCGGTGGAGGCACCTGTCCAGTGGCCACGGTGATGCCGGGAACCCCGAGTCCTGGCACCGCCCTCCCACGCAGAGGGCATTGGGGTCAGGGGTGGGGTCAGCACATCCCAGATCTGCCAGGAAGCCTGGGAAGCAGAAGCTGGTGCTCTTCTGAGGAAAAGTTAGCCAGCAGAGTTGGCCCACCTGGGAGCCCAGCGTGAAGTTAATTGGTGATTTGGAAAAACAAGTTCAGGAAGAGCTGCCACGGGGCTGAGTAGAGGGCACAGGGAGGGGAGGGGAGGGGAGGGGAGGGGAGGGGAGGGGAGGGCGGGTGCTGTGACCAGGGCCACTCTCTCACCAGCAGGGCCAAGGTGCCTTCCTCAAGTCTACCCCAAGGGCTCCTTCTGCAGCAGGCCCAGTGGGTGCAAACCACTCCTCCCTCCTGCATTAGGGAACAACCCCCTGAATTCCTGCAGTGTTCACTCATTTTTTTTTTTTTTAAACGCAGAACCATCCCATCTACTTACTTCTACCCCTCACTGCCACCCTCTCAGAGGATGCGGACAGGGAAAGGGGAGCCACATGTGTCCATTTCTCAGGAGCAACAGAGGCACGAGACAGGGCAAATGACTTGTTGAGGATTAAACTGAGGCCAGGTCTCTTGATGCACAGCTCAGAGCTCTTTCCTCTTGGCCTCTCTGACCAAACAGATGGGGACAATCCACTCCTCCCTGATGAAACCTACACGGGGCCTCAGTCTCCCTTGTGGCCCCTCCAGGCTGGTCCCAGGAAGCCCTCACTCCCTAAGCAGACAGGTAGACCTAAGGCCGAGCGGTGATAGATGCAGGTACCCCTTCAGGGCCCTAAATTATTCCCCAAGCCAAGTTATTTTGTAAGTGGTGGCCCTGCTTGCAATCGGTGCCTTTCACCGGGGCTTTTCCCTTTCGTGGCAGGGATACTGCTTTCATTCTGCTTTCAACCCTTGACTGGGACCTGAAAGGGACCAGCGAGGAGGCGGCGGCTGCAGCAGCATTGCCCAGCTCAGAGGTCAAGGCCTCACACCTGAGCCTCCTATCCAGTGCCCCCACCCCCCAACGCTGGCCCATCCTGCGAGGCTGGCAGGGCCCCTCAGAGCGCTCCCCATCGGCCCCTGCAACACATGGGGCTGTGCAGCCTCGGGGAGCTGAGACTGAGGGCAAAGGAGAGCTAAGGAGCCCTGGAGTCAGCTGCCTGGGTGCCTCATCCCGGCACTGCTACTCAGTGAGGGAAACGGTGCACTCTGTGCCTGTTTCCTCGCTACAAAATGGGACACTACTAGTGCCCCCACTAGTGTTACTGTAGGATTAAATAAGCTCCTACACAGCAAGTGCCTGGCATACAGTAAGTGCTCAATAAATGGTGACAGAGCTGAGGAGGTGAGGGGGCCTCCATGAACACCCGCGCGCAGCTTCTGAGGACGAGTTGGATCTGGAGCCCAAAATATCACAAAGCCTTTGCTTCACAGAAGAGAAAGGGACTCGGAAGGTCATTGAATTCAGTTCCCTTTCTGCTGTTTTATAGGTGATGAAACTGAGACCTGGGGAGAAGTGACCTGCCTGGTTCCCATGGCCGAAGCTGTCCGTTCTTTCCACTGTGTGGGGACAGAGGCATGGATTCTGCTGGAAGTCAACACTGCCCAAGCAGGGACTTCCCTGGCGGTCCAGTGGCTAAGACTCTCCGCTTCCACTGCGGTGGGCGTGGGTTCGATCCCTGGAGGGGAAACTGGCATACCGCATGCCGCACGGTGCAGCCAAAGAAAACAAAAACCGAAACTGCCCAAGCAGAAGACCGCTTGTGTGGACTAGTTCGGCCAGCAGCAGCCCCTCTCCTGCCAGCTGGGAGGATACAGGAGGGTCCTAGCCTCTCTGAAGGACAGTGCTACTCCTTCGAGCTTCCTGCTCCCTTGGGCCCCTCACACTGGCTGGCTGTATCCTGTTGGGGACCCATCTGTCTCCAGAGACCCAGGTGTTTCAGCTGGTGAGCCAGCCCCATGACCAGCCTCCTTCACTGAGCTCATCCCACGACTGTCTTTGGCGGTAATGTAAAGTCACACACTTCTGGACGCAAGTCCGGCTCTGCAACTTACTGCCCAGACCTTGGGCAAGTTACTTACCCTCTCTGAGCCTTAAGGATCTTTGTTCATAAAATGGAAAACTGAGTACCTACTATGTGCCAGACACTGTTCTGGGTGCTGTGGAACAGTAGGAAACAAAACACCCCTGCCCCTTAGACCTTCCATTCCAGTGGAAGGAGACTGTCAACAAATAAGTAGAGTATGTCAGATGGTATAAGAGGGAGAAAAATAAACAGAAAGGAGGCTAAGAAGTGTGAGGGTGGGGGAGCTATTTCAAATAGGGTGGTCAGGCAAGGCCTCAGTGCCAAGGTGACATCGAAGCAGAGACCTGAAGGAGTGAGGGAATGAGTTATGTGAAGATCCAGCAGAACTCCAGAGGCAGCGGGAACAGGCAGTGCAAAGGCCCTGAGGCTACCAGCATACTTCATGTATTGACGGGATAAGAGTACCTATCTTATAGGGTTATTTTGAGGATTAAAAGAAATGATGTTTGTAAAACTTAGCACCGAGCCTAGAGTGGCTCAGAAATCTGGCAAAGGCTGGGTTGGGGGGGGGTGGGGAGGAGGTGACAGACACCAGTCATTGGGAACTGCATACAATCAGCAGGCGCAGGGGAGGGGAGCCCAAGGAGGAAGGGCCAAGGAGACAGATGGACAGATAAACATAAGAAGACTCATGCCCAAAAACCTATATTAAGGATGAAGTGTAGGAGAAGAGAAATTTGAGAACACAGCCAAAGACACTTGCAGAGGAAGATCTGAGGGGATGGGATGAGGAGCTGAGCCTTCTGGGGAAGTGAGATCCTAGTGCCCAGGTGGTGCTGGAAAGGGAGTGGGCAGCCCTGCGGGCTGAGAAGCAGGGAAGGAGAGGAAGTCTGCCAGGCAAGGCATCTCTAAGCTGTCCCTGGGCTCCTGGGTGAGGACCTGTACTATGATGCCCAGGTCCCAGCCGAGGGACCCCAGCTCCTCTCCCTTCATGGGCTGCCCAAGAGCAGAACCTGGCTGGCCCTGGGCCTTCCCATCCTGAGCCAGGACCCTCTGGTTCCGGTGTCAGAGCCAGCCTCTACCATGCCCAGCCCCTGCCAAGCTAGCACCTGGGGCCTCTCAGGGCCACGTGGCTGCCTAGAGCCCATGAGTCCCAGAAGGAATTCAGGCCAGTCCACGTCACCGGCCGAGAACTTATCCAGAAAAATGCAATTCCAGGTTCTTGCCTATCTGTCGAAACACCCCTGCCCCTTAGACTTTCTGTCCCATGCTGTCCTCTCTCTGCTCTGGCTGGTCGCCTGGCCAGGAAATTCCCTTCTTCACTAACTCTGCATGGTTAGGCACTACCCACACTGAATATTTATTTATATATTTATTTATAACTGGCTTCCTTCTAAAAATTATTTAAGGAAGCTAAGTCACTATCACGCAGGGCCTACCCAGTTTAACTTCTGTTTCCTTGTTGAAGCTTCCCTGCATACCAGCCCCCCTCCAAACAAAACCTCATCGCACACAGAGGTGGGACTTATCACTTCCCCCTCTCACCTTCCACTGAACTTCATGTTTTAAGACTACTGTGGCCCCTCTCCTGATCTACCTTGTATTATTATTACCATTTCTTGTCACTCAGTTTTCCCCAGCTGCCACCTACTCCACCTGATGTGGTTCTCTTTAGGAACAGGGACCACCTCTAACTCGTCTTTCTATGTATAGAGGCCAGCCTGGCGTCTGGCAGGTAGTAAGTGCTCAATAAATGCTTCCTGAATGACTGAAGCCAAGGTGACTGCCTGCCCCCTCTCCTGGTCCTGGGGAGCCTGTCACGAGGAGAGATCATCTGTCTCACTCACTGGGACTAGAGGTGACAAAGGGATGCCTAGGAATCCCTCCAGGCACCTGGGCTCTCAAGACTCTGCGGCTCTCAGGGGTGGGTCAAGCCAGTTGCCTGATGGGGACCCCTGCCGGGGGCCAGTAACCTTCACCCAGCCCAGAGAAGTCTCCAGCAGGGAGCTGGGCCAGGTCGTGGCAGGCTGGCTGCCGAGGAACAAAGTTGGCTTGAGTACCCTTGCGCTCAGCATCCCAGGCTGACGCGGACCACAGGTGGAGGTGAAGGGCCTGGGGGCTCCCGGTTCCCAAGGCCCAGCCGCCTAACTCTGTTCCTGCCTGCTCTTCCCCCAACTCTCCAAAATAGCCCAAGTTTATTTTATCCCTTCCCCCACTTTACACCCCACCCCAAACGGAGACAAACAGAAACACCTCATCATCCAGAGACAAGATGTTCAGAGACAAATGTTGGTCTGTTCAGAACAAGAGAGGAAAACAGAAAACAAACCCAGGAGGAGACTGGGAGGCTGCCTCAGGGCAGGGGTGGGGGAGGCCTGCAGCCCTCGGCCTAACATTGCTCCTGTTCCCGGGAAGGCGGTAGAGGGGCTGCCCTGGGGCATGCTGGCACTGCGACCCTAAGGGTGCCGCGGAAGCTGGGGCACCCAGTCTCCTGGGCTCAGGTTCCTGGCCCTTCCTCACCCAGAGGGCATGGGACTGCGGGTCCTGGCCCTCACTCAGAAGCCTGTCATGCCCACCGACTGGCTGGTCCCAGGCAACACCCAGGCCGGAGAAGCTGGGGCCTTCAGATGGGGTGAGCAGGAAGCGAGCTCTGCATGTCCTTCTTAGAAGGCCTCGGTTTCATTCCTCTGCCTGGGCCACGGAACACCTAGTCTCTTCTCTTAACCAAGCCCCCTTTCTTTTTGTCCTATAAAAAGCCCCACAGTGAGGGAAAGAAAGAGAAAGCAAGCTCAGGTGTGAGCAATTCTAGGGAGCAAGGAGACAGAGCCTTTAGTTTGGAGGGAGAAGCGAAGGAAGAGATGGGAGGAGAGCAGAAGGGCCCTCCCCTTCCGAAGGGCCCTCCTGAAGTCAGGGGCCCTCTCCAAGCAGAAGCCCCAGGAGGCGGCCGAAGCCGGGGACAAGCACAGACGTGGACGCACAAGATCTGGGCTTGGATCCTAGTTCTACCACCAGCTATGCGACCTTGAACAAGCCCCTCTGGGTCTCCGTTTCCTTCTCTGAAGGCTGAGGTTAATAATCCCTGCCTCACATGGGTCAGGTAAGATATTAGAAAAAAGTGCAGGTGTGCCAGCACCTGACAACTGGCACAGCATGCCCAAGCAGTGTGAAACCCCAGCTGCAGCTGCCTCTTGGGGCAGTGGGATCCCGTGGGGTCACCTCCTCTACTCAGAGGGGAAACGCCATGAGAAAACTCAATCTAGGTACTGATTTAGCCAAAGGAGAGCTATCATCCTTAATAGGGCTGATAACTGGACTAAAGCCAGCTCAGCCCCTGGGACCTCTGGAGACTGGGGATGAGGAAGGTGAGTGTCCCAGGGTCCCATTCATCAGGCCTCCTGTCTGCCCTCAGAAAAGGAGGAAGGCCTGATCCTAGAGCTCCGGTTGCTGCCCAAACCCTGACTGGTCCGCCTCAGTCTGGGAAGCCACCCTTGCCATTGCTGAGCCCTCCCTCTGCCTGGGACCACGGGCAGTGGGCAGAGGGGGACAGGACCAGCCTGCCTCCTGTGCTTGCTCCCAGGTCAGGCCATGGGAACAGAACCACAGCAGCAGCTGTCCATGGACCCAGCCGCTGTGAAGGGAGCAGGGCGAGCACCCAGGCTGGAGCCTGCCTGAACAGGAATGGCTCTGCGGGCCAGGCCGGTAGCTAGGCAACAGGCTCCCATAATCAGCTCAATTCACTTTCCGTTTGTATCTGTTTTGTTCCTGTCATAACGCACTACTCAAATGACCAGCTGCTGTATGCAAAGAGATGCCCGGGGCAGCGCCCCGCTCCTCTGCCCTTACTGGCCCTCAGTGAGCGCCCCAAGCCCACCGCAGTGCTGCAGGCCCCTCCCTCTTCCTCCAGGGAGGCAGAGGGAGGAGGCCGAGGGAGGGAAGGTATGTGCACAGACCCAGGGGACAGCACAGGGGCAGGGGGTATTATTGGCCTGGTGTAAACAGAGCAGGGCGGGCATAGCCCCAGAACCCCAGCACCTCAGACCCTCAGGCCTGGAGGCATAACCGAGTAAGTGTCCCTTCTGATGTCCCCAACTGCCCCTGGTTTTCTGATGTCATCCACGGGAGGTACAAAACCTCAGGCCACCTCCCAGACCAGAGTAACGAACGATCCACCTCAAAAAACAGCCGCCTTCAGTGGCAAGAACATGTTATCACCCGAGGAGCAAGGGCTGGGTAGCGAGGGAGCCCTGGCTTTGAGTCACAGCCCACAGCTCTCTAGCTGTGCGACCTCAGGCAAGTTGTTTACCCTCTCACAGCCTCAGTCTATTAAATGGGGATAATACCTCCGCTGTAAGTTTACTGGGAGGATTAGAGATTAACGCAAAGTACCTGCATGGTGCGCTAAATAAATGGTGGTTGTTTATCAATGAATTTTTTAAACTTTTGTATTCTCCCCTGTATGTCCCAGGAACAGCCGAAGGCTTGCCTTTGCCTGTGCGTCTCAGCAGGAGGCAAGCCCCTTCTGACACGAGTGCCACCAAAGCTCCATATGGCTGTGCACACCAGTATTAATACCCAGACGGCAGGCTACTTGGGGTGATTTGCCGGCTCTGTTATTTATTAGTTAAGGATCTGTGACGACACTTAACACCCCTGAATCCTGGTTTCTTCGTTAAGTGGGAAGAATTTACCCAACCCAGCCCCAAACTTCTGACCTCAACTGGATTGCCCTGGCTGCTGTGATTCCACATCCAAAGGGCCAAGTATCTTGGGCTCCTGGAGGATTTCCAGGGGCTAACCAGGCTCTGAGCTTACTCAGAGAGCCCCGGCTGGACCACTCTGCGGTGAGTTGAGGAGAAAATAAACTCACTGATGGTGCAGTCCTTTGGAATCAAAGGGGGAGGAACCTGAGCAGATGAAAAGTCCTCAGAGGCCCCAGAATGCTCGGTAATAGGGCCCCTAACCACCTCATCTCATTCCTGCCTCCCTGGCTTGCCCCCTTTGCCCCACTCCATCAAGCTAAATCTGCCTTCTCCTCCCCCACCCCCAACTTCGAAAGAGCCTGAAGGATCTGCACTTGTCTCTGCCCTCCTGCACACAGCCAAGAGCGAACATGTAGCAGGGTTAGAGGACTGCATGAGAAGCCCATGGGACTCACAGCCAGCCAGGGCAAACAGAAGCGGCACCCTAGCTTTGCTCTCAGTCCCAGAAAAAGGTCCCCACCTTCCAGTGGCTGCCCTGGGATGGTACGCCTCAGCCACTGAGCCCTCTGCTCCTCCCTCCTCTTCCACGCAGGAGATGCATGTGCCCTGGTAGAGCATTTATGCCAGCCTAGCCCCTCCCTGCAGCCCCGTTTCCCAATCTCCTGCCCTCCCCTGGGGGAGTGAGGGGAGTGTAACTTTTTCTGCCATGACTGGGTTGAGGCCCAGCACAGGAGGTGCTGGGGAGTGCGGCAGGGCTCTGAGACTCACTAACATGACGACTTGGGATGCCAGAGGAAACTACCAGCTTCCACAGTAGGGGGCAGTCCCCAGAACCAACACATCACGCAGCTCTTTCCTGTCTCCCAGACAGACCCCAGCCAGGCTTCAGGCTGCCATCCATGAGATCAGACACCAACCCCCAGGGGTCTCTTTTTTAAAGAATCTGAAGCCATCCTTCATGGGTGTTTTTTTCTTTTTAGATGCCCAAGCCTACCTTCCCCTCTACCCGCTTCCACCTAAGCGGGTTAGAGGAAACTGGATTGACTTGGGGAGGGAATGGTGGGAAGGGACTAGATCTTGCCTAAATCAACCTACACTTCTCCCCCCTGCCCCCATCCCCATCACCTATTTCAAGCAGTAACCTGAACCAGGGCTTTCTGGGAAGCCAGTTTGTGCTGCAGTAGAAAGAAAGAAGCGGCAACAAATCTGGGACCATCACCAGGCAGCCTGTGGCTGGCCACTGGCCGCGGGAGCCCCAAGGGCCCGCAACATTAGGCTCTTCCTGTCTGACTCTCCCCTCATCCCCGCAGAGGCCAGGATAACCCAGGTGTCCAGGAAGCCTCAGGGGCGTGGCGTGGGGCAGGCATCTTGACTTATCTTCCTGGGAAAAAGAAGGGCTCTCCCAAACCTGGATGAGAGGCCTGGGTTCTGGTCCCAGTTCTGCCTGTTACGGCTGAAGAGGCTGAAACCCGGGGCCCCTTCTCTAGAACTCATAGTTCCCAGCACACTGAGCTGCTGGGAGGATTTCAACGAGATGGGACACAAGGAACTGCCACAGTAGCCACTTACACTCTAGTTTTTTCCCCCAAATCCTGCCTGACTCCAGCACAAGGCCCCACTCCAGTTCTCCAGGACTCTGTCCTTCAGAGGAATTGGGGGTAGATGTAGAGAGGCCACCTGTGCAGGAAGAAGGGGGTGGAAGAGCTCAGCTAAGAGCACCCCACTCGCTGGGAGGGGGATGCCTTAAAGCAGGAGCTGGGATTAGGTCCAAGTAGTAAGTCAGGAGCGCAAAAGTGTGCAATCTCCTGATGAAGCGCTGGGGGCGAGGATGATTCCCCTGGGGGCCCATGGAAAGCAGGGGAATTTGGGAGAGAGGCGGTGGTAAAAGTCGGCCAGTCTCGGTCCAAGAGAAGACCCAGGCTCCTGCCACTCACCCTGGCCGCCCGGGAGGAGTAGGGATCCTCGAAGAGCGCCCACATGCGGGGCTGCCAGCCGCGGCAGCCCCCGGACCCGGCGCCGGGGCCCGCACCTCCCTCGTGGGGCCCCAGGCGCTGCAGGGCCAGCTCCCGCTCATCGTCGCCAGCCTCGTCGCCGGGCCCCGCGCCCCCGCCGCCTCCGTCTGGGCTCTCGAAGATGTCGAGCGCCTCCTCGGCGTCGCGGTGCTGCCGGTAGGTCATCCAGCAGCAGGGCTCCACGTCGGTCTCGTCGATGCCCCAGAAGGTGAGCTCCTCCTCAAACAGAGGCCCGCACACGTCGGCGGGGCAGTGCAGCTTGCCCGTGCGGTAGTAGTTGAGCACGTAAGCAAAGACGCCCGGGTGCCGGTCGAAGAAGAACTCGCAGCCACCGCCGCCGCTGCTGCCTGCACCACCGCCATCGGACGCGGGCCGGCCTCCGCCGTCGGGATCGGCCAGCCAGGCGAGGCGGGTGCCCGGTAGGGTGCGCAGGGTGCTGCGGTAGGTCTCATGTCGCGTGCCGCCCACGTTGATGATGATCTTCTCCGACGCCTCGCCCTTGGCCATCTCCTCCTTCAGACATGTTTTGGACGGAGGCTTGTTCCCCGACTTGCGCCCGCGGTAGGAGGAGACACACACCGAGCTGATCATAAGAAGCGCTGCGGGGCTTCGGCTTGGGGCGGCCGCTGCCCTCCAAACACCCTTCCAGAGGAGGCAGCGTCAGACGGGGGAGGGGGAGGAGACCAGGAGGAGGCAGGAGGCCGCGGCGGCCCCCTCTGCGGCGTGGCCCTGCCCCTGCCTCCCCCCCGGGGCGCGGAGCGGGAGGAGTTGGATTTCTCGCGGGCACAGGTGGTTGCGGTTTGGGCTGGCAGCGCCGGGGAGGGAGGCAGGAGGGGAAAAGGAGAGCCGAGGACCCAAGCGAGGCGCCCGGGAGTCAGGGCTAGCACACACACACTTCCCCCGCTAGCACTGGACACCCAGACGCTCGGGGCCCGGGACACGCCCCCCTGCACCCCCCAACAGACGGGGAAGCGCACTGTCCAGGCGCACTGCGCGCGCTCACACTCACACGGGCCACCCTCTGGCTCCCAGTCCGCGCCGAGACCCGGGAGCTGCGGCGGCGGCGGCGGAAGCAACGCAGCAGCAACAAGTCCTCCAAGCGGCTGCCGGGGCTGGGCCGGCGCTCTCACGGCAGCCGGAGCTCCGCGGGCCCGGGCTGCGTGCGGTCAACACAAGGCGGCGGCGGCGGCGGCGGCATGTGGCCTCTTCCCCCCATTCATAAATCCAGCGCAGGGCACGGATGGCGGGCGGGGCGGAGCGGAACGCGGCGTTCGGGCGGGCGGGTGCTGCGCAGAGCGAGGCGGCACAAGGAAAACAAGCGCGCCCGCAGGAGCGAGCCTCTGGTCCTGCGTCCGCGGCTCGACAGCGGCGGGGAGCTGCGCTGCGCTGGGCGCTGCGCTGCGGGGGCCGTGCCGGGGCGGGGGGGCCTCGGACGGGGCGTCCTGCGCGGCGCCGAGCTTGGGGGCGGGGCAGCTCCCGGGAGCAGGGCTCTGGGCACTGCGAAGGAGTCTCCCGGGCGGTGGCCGAGTGGCCAAGGACACCTGCAGGCTTCCTGGGCTGCGACAAGCGGGAGCCTCAGCGCAGCGCCCCGGCGCCTGGCTCCTGCGATCTGGCGGGGCTGAGAGCCACGCCATCCACGCGTCTACCCATCTCCGGGAGGGGCGCTGGCCTTGGCCCGCAGCAGGGGGCGGGCGAGAGGTGGCCTAGGGTCGGGGGTTGCCTCCACGCCGGTGGGCTGCGGCTCTGGGCGCTCTCCGTCTCCCTCCGGCGTTGGTAGCGGACGCCGCTCTCTGCTGGCGCCTTTTCCTCCCGGCGCCGCCTCGCCCGGGTGCGCCCTCCGCGGAGCGGAGTGGGCGGGGCGTGGCGTGGGGCCGACCCGGCTCGCTGCAGGGCCCCGGCGGCCGAGCTCTGCCTTCCTCCGCGGAGCCGAGCGGAGCCAAGCTAAGCCAGGCGCGTAACCCCCTCGCCGCCTGCACGCCTTGCGCGCCTCCGCCGCCGTCCCCTCCCGCCCCCTTCGGCCCGGCTCCCCGCCTCCCCCGAGCCCAGAGCTCCTCCCACTGCAGTCCGGCTGCCACCTAAGCGCTCTCGACCCCTGACCTCTGACCTGCTCCCGCCCCTTCTGGCAGCTCCTGTTGCCTCGTCCCCACCAAGCTGATCGCTTTGTTGCCGGTTAATTGTGGCTGACTGGAGGCCGGGGAAGAAAGAGCGGAGAGACAGTGTCGCTAGGAGGAGGCTGCCCCCTCCTCCCCCAGACACTGTGTTAGGGCCTCCTGACGACTCCGCCCCCAACTGGGCCCAAGATCCCCGTGGTCTCTATGCTTGCGGCCTCTGTCACAGTCACCGAAGCCCCCGCGGTGGAATAAGGGACCCGGCGGCCTTGGGCAGAGAAGCATCTCCTGGTTTAGGCGGGCGGAAGGAAACCGTAGCCTTGGCGCTGTTATGGGTGTGGGGCAGGTTGCCCTGAAAGATCATTAGGTTAAAGCCGTGGCTTATTAGGGAGCCACGGCTTAATAGGCTTAATATGTTGCTATTAGGGAGCAACCTCCTGGTTCTACTGTTTCACTCACTGCAAGCTGACTTTGCCCTTTTCCTATCTCATCTCCCCTCTCTGACCCTGAGCTCTTCCAGTCCGGACTGCTTTTTCACCTTAATAGCTCCCACAGTGCCTGCCTCTGAGAACCTGTTTGCTAAGTGATTGAGAAGCTGCTGTACCCAAAACATTAGGCACTAGCCCGACTTCATTGGCCTCATCCCAAGAGCAATGTCCAGATTCATTTTTTTAATTTGTTTTTAAGTCCAGACCTCTTCCACATCTTTAAATTAATCCTCTTTGTTTTTAATTAAAAACAAATTTTTTTTTTACAGTTTCAGGCAAGCCTCCATGTCTGTCCAGATCACCGTAAGAAGGATTTTAAAGCAGAAATGCAAGGTGATTAACACACCTTCCCTGGACACCTGTGCATCATCAGTTTTCCAGATCAGGCAGTACCTGGCTATATTGGGAGAAACAAGACAGGGGCTTGGGGGTGCTCTGAGGAGAGGTTAGAATAGAAGCCCAGTACAAATATGGGGAATTCTTATAAGCAAAATCTTGTCATTAATGAAGTCAGAAAACCAAAATAATGATGACGATCTGTGATCTGTACTAACATGCAGAAGAGGTAAATAGCGTCCTGACCTGTAGTCAGAAACGCTCATTCGCTGGTACCCATTTTGTGTCCAGTCTCCCTACCCCTTGGGCCTGATGTCTGCATTTCAGAGTTTAGCTGGCTTTGAGTTTGCTGCAATAGAAAACAGATCTCCCACTTGTGACTGGGAAGAGAAGACCCAGGACTGTCCAGAAGCTGGAGTGAGGAAGGAAGGACCACAGCACGGTTATTAAAGAATTGACTGTAATGAATAGCTTTAAAGCCCCATCTGGTTGTGTCCTGGCAAACTCCCTTGGGGTCTCTCCCCCACTTTCCATTCTTCAGGCTGGCTGAACTCAGTCATTCCAAGAAAAGGGAGAGGTTGGTGGGGGTGGGTGGGAGAAGTGAAAAATACCATCCCAGCATCCCACTCCTAAGTCATTTGTTCATTCAGTAAATATTTCTTGAGTACCTACTATGTGCCAGAAGCTGTTCCAGGCCCTGAAAATCAACAAACAAAACAGAGCCCCTCCAACCTTGCCCTGGTAAATCTCCACCCTCTTGGTGCTTTCACTCTGTGCTGTTTGTAGATGGTGAGAAGCATGTGGGGAGATAAGTGGAGGGAGAAAACTGCCAGAGAAAAAGGAGGACTGATCAGGAGGTCAGAAAGCTGGGGTCGGAGTAGGGGAACCCAGGAAGAGTCACTGAAAACAGAGGGCCCAGCCTGGGAGAGGCAGCGGGGTGAAACTGCACTGGGTGGGAGGCCCCTGACTCAGCACACTGCCCGGCTCCTGGAGAAGGGAACTCAGCCAGGCCAGAGGCCTCCAGAGAAGACCTCACCACTTGCTGAAGGCTTTATCCTGGAGCTCTGGGCTAACCTGTTACCTGGGCCTCTGTGGAATTTTCTGGAGGATTCAGCATGCCGCAGCTGGCCTCATAGGGCTTGTCTCCATCAATTCTGTATGTATGAGGTCCTGCTATTTCCGAAAAGCTCAGAACCCAGGAAGGAGAGAGCCCCCCCCCCCCACCAGACTGCCATGTGACAACCTACTGTGGATGGGTGGGTGCTGCCCCCTGGTGGTGCTAGGAGACCCTGCTCCAGACCTCACTGGGCTGCCCTCTTGGGAGAAAATGGGGCTGATAGGCTTCCGGTCAATTCCAGGACCTCAGGTACCTTTCCCATCTGGGACTTGGCCTGATCTCTCCCTTTTCATTTCCTCCAAGATCTTGATGACCAACAGGCTTAAGCAAGACCACGAAGCAGTCACAGCTGGAAATTCCGAATTCCACAAACTTCTCTCCCTTTTCTCCACTTTCCTCCTCTGGATGCCCAGGTTTCTTCCAGCTGTCTGGAAAGAACATCCATCTGGGAGCCAGTTCATGCTGAAGCATCAGTCACAGTGGGTTTTCCTCAACAGGAATAAAGGTATAGCAAAGAAAAGGAAGAGAGCAATGTTTGATCCCAGAGTGGAACGGATGGGGGCTCTGTCTAGCCTTTCCAGAGCCCCCTCATATGAGGCCCTTGCTCTCTGAGAGCTGAGGCTGATCTGGCCAGTGGGAGGCTTGAGAGCCTGACGTCAAAGCCATTTACCCTTCCTGTTTGCCCACTGGGAGCTTGGTGTGGGGCTCAGCCACTTAGAGGTGACAGAAGCTAGCCAATTTCCTCTCCATTTTTCTTCTGTGGACTCTGCTTGTTTTGAGGGGCTCCAGGCCTAGGAGCAGGCCCAATGGCTGCCCAGGCAAAGTCCTAGCCATTGATACTCACACCTCCCCCTTTTGGTATTCCAGCTCCTGCCAAGAACCAAACCCTCTTCCCTCAGGTCCGGGTCAAGGAGCCAGCATCCTTTCCCAGCCTTCCCTGCTTCCCAGACTGGTTAATTGAATTGCTTTATCAGTCATCATCTTTGGGGCAGAGGGTGATAGAGCTTTTCCCCTCATGGAGAGAGAGCAGGGAGGGTGAGAGGAGGCTGAAACCTCCCATGTGCTTATCACTTCACTTTATCCTGCCTCCCACCCCCACCCCCAGGCAGCCTGTGGAGACTTGCAGTCTCCAAACCAAATGCTGAGAGCCTTCCCATGAGGGGTCTGGGAAGAACCCAGACACAGAGGACAGCCCACGGGGCCTTGCAGAGGTCAGCTAGCAGGGCTCGGCACAAGGGACGAAGGTAGGGCTGAGTTGCTGTGAAAATCCTCGTGAAGGTGTATTTGGGGCTCTTGGGGAACACCAGAGATGGACTTTGATGGCCCAACTCTTAAAGGGAAATGACCAGAAGGGTACAGGCTACAAGCTCAGGACTGGCCAGGACTCAGAGCCCCATAAACCATGGACTTGGAGTCAAAGGGCTAGAAGGGACCTGACTGTCAGCTCACAAGCACATTCTCCTTGACAGATTCCAGCCCTGTGGAGCCGCAGTGAGTGCTGGGAGACTGAGCTGGGCCTGGGCTTGGGCCAAGGGTCAAGAAGGATATTGGGCCCACATGGCCTCTGAATGTAGCACAGTGTTCATGGGATCACAGGATCAGGGCAGCTAAGGGGACCCCCAGAGCCCTCCTGGCTCAAGGCTGCTGAGATAGAGACCCAGGCCAGGTGCAGAGAGTGGGAGCACGCGTGCACACACGGTAGCTCAGGGCCCAGCTGGCAAGACTCCTTGACACTCAGTGCTTCTCCATCTAGAAAAGTACAGCTTCCTCCCACCTGGGCTAAATTCCAGCAAAACTGGCTTATTCCATTAGAGTGGTTAATTAGTCCTGATGGGTCCGGTCCCCTCCAGCGGTGTCCCAGGGAAAGGAAAGCAGTTGTCTGGAGAGGGAGACCAAAGTCTGGCTCCTCTTGGATACTCACGAAGCCCAGGGATTCTTCCCTGCTTGGGGCAGCCCTGGGAAGAACAGACAGACCCAGAAGCCAGCCAGCTCCGACCCAGGGAGCCCCAGGGTGGAGCTCTGCTCTACAGCTGGCACCGTGGCTCGCTTGGAGTAATCCTAATAATGGTTGGGTGGTTGTTGAGCGACACACATGGTCTTCTCCCCATTTCCCAGGGTTTCCTCCCATGTAAGACCATGTAAGTAAACGCAGCAGTGTGCCTGGCTCCGGTGAGTGTGACAGTGACAGGACATGCCAAGTCAGATTATTACTGCTTCTACAAGGCAGTAGAAGTACGAGGCAAGAGACCCCTGCCTGACCTCCTTTGTATATTCCCAGTGCTTAGCACAGTCCTAGGCACTCAGAACACTTGGTTTATACTTGATGCATGGAATCAATGAGGCAGTGGGGTGAGGGTGGGATGAGGGTGGGAGAAGGTGGGAGCCCTCCCTGTCAGCATCTTGCTCTACTGGAGGGTGCACTGGATTGGGAGAAACCCAGTCTTTGACCCCAATTTTGCCCCCGCTTGGTTGACGCTCAGATCGCTTCCAGCCCTTTGACTCCAACGCCGTGGTGTATGAGGCTCTGAGTTTCCCATCTCTGGGCCGGTTTCTCCAACTATTCTGTGAGGAGGCTGGGCCAGATATGCACTAAGGTTTATATTCCGGTTACTGTCGCTATGAAACAAGTTACCCGAACTTCGTGGTATAAATCCAACAAGTGCTGTATTTTGCTCATGATTTTATGGGTCAGAAGTTAGGAAGGGCTGTCAGACGGTCCTTGCTTAGAGTTCTTCACGCAGCTGCAGGCAGATGTCAGCCGGGGCTGCAGACGTCTGAAGCTCAGCTGGGCTGAATGTTCACCGTGGTGTGTGCATGTGGCTGGCAGTTAACGCTGGCTGCTGGCTGGGAGCTTGGCTGAAGCTGTCAGTGGTACACCTGCAAACACTCGGCCTCTCTGGCACAGGCTAGTCTCAGGGTAGTTGTACTTCTTAGATGGTGGCTGGGTTTCCCCAGGACTCCCAACGGAAGTGGCATGACCAATTCTAATCTAGCCTCAGAAGTCACATAGCATTATTTCTGCCATACTCTGTTGGTCAAAGGAAGGTTTTGCTCACCCAGATTCCAGGGGAGGAGCATGGACTCCATTCCCTTGAAGTGTTAAAGAATTTGGGGCCTTTTTTAAAAATGCCTCCGTATCCCTATGGTCTGTAGAATCCTTCTCCTCTAGCCCAAGGCCCTGTGGCTGGAGCTGGCTCAATCTGTGTAGCTGTTTATGGCTGTTTGTTGGGGGGAGCATGATGGTGTGAGGGATTGGGGAGACACCCACACTTCTGATACTCCCTTTCCTTAAAACAGTGCCTTCTCTCCCCTCCTTCCTTGGCTTCTTTGCGTTTTAGGCTTTCAAACTAGCTCTGGGAGAATGACTCACTGCAAGGGTGATGGGGCCCCCAGAATGAAGCAGGCCCCATGGACTTACTCCAGTTGCAAGAAGGAAGGAAACTAATATTTAATGAGCACCTATTATATTCCAGTTTGGAAAGAATTCTATACTGGATTCCAGTAGGTTTTCCAGAAAGAGTTCATTTTTTCCTCCCAACATCTCTGCAAGGAAGCGTTGTTATTGTCATTCTCCCTATAGAAAGTGGAGGTTCAGAGGGTTCAGGGACTTGCCCCAGGTCATAGGGTTGGTGATAGAGTCATGATTCAAACCTACTTCATGCTACCTGCCCCGGGCAAGCATGCGTCAAAAGAAGTTGTCTCCGGGGCTTCCCTGGTGGCGCAGTGGTTGAGAGTCCGCCTGCCGATGCAGGGGACACAGGGTTCGTGCCCCGGTCCAGGAAGATCCCACATGCCGCGGAGCGGCTGGGCCCGTGAGCCATGGACGCTGAGCCTGCGCGTCCGGAGCCTGTGCTCCGCAACGGGAGAGGCCACAACAGAGAGAGGCCCGCGTACCGCAAAAAAAAAAAAAAAAAAAGTTGTCTCCCATGCCCCCCTCACGCCCTCCTCTTCCTCCCTGTCTGCTCTCTATACCCAGGGCCCAAGCTCAGCCATTCACTTCCCCATCAGAACTTAGCTGTTTGTGCCCCACTCAGGCACCAGTGACTGAAGATCTCTGGCACCCTGGAATAGGCCTGTTTCATGGGCAGCCACAAATTCTTTGGCCCCTTTCCCATCAACAAGCGGGATCTGTATGTCCTCCCATTAACTCTGGCCAGATGCTGTGACCCACAGAATATGGCAGAAGTGTCACTATGCCATGTTCCAGGCCCAGGCCTTAAGAAACTGACAGCTTCCATCTCCCATCTCTTGAATCGATCTCTCTGGGCACCTTGAGCCATCACAGACAAGTCTGGCCACCCAGAGATGAACTGTGCTGTGGAATCCACTTGTAGATGCTCGTCTGGGGACAGTCTGAGCCCAGGCTGCCAGCTGTTCTCACTGAGGTGCCAGCCATTTGAATGAATGTGAGCGAGGCTGCCTTGGACCCTCCAGACCAGCTCATCTGCCGGTTGAATACCACTGAGTGACCTCAACTGCCACTAGAAGAGCCACTCAGACAAGCCATACCTGAATTCCTCACCCCCAAAATCATGAGATATAATAGAACGGTTGTTTCAAGCCACTAAGCTTTGGAGTAACTTGATACACAGGAACATGCATTATCTCATTCAATCCATTCGTTATACCTGTCTTACAGACTAGGAAATTTAAGTTCAGAGGGGTTAAATAACTTGCCCTAGGTCTTTCAGGAAGCAGGAAGCCTAGCTGGCATTTGAACTTGAACTTGAGAAGTCTGACTCCATAACTCCCTCAAACCCAAGCATTTGTGATATCGCTTTTTAGTGGATCTATGTGTCCCTCCTGGTGGGAGCGTTGGCATTTCAACCCAAAACATTACTTTAAACAAATAATTGAATTCATTTTCAAGGAGTGATATTTTTAACACCAAGACATTCCCTGTTTAAGAGATATATGGGGAGATTTGAAGATGGGGGGGGCGGGGGAGGAGGGGTTCCCTTCCCCAAACTCAGGACAGTGAGCGCTGCTGATTTATTTATCTTTGTGTATCCATAGCTGACACAGAGCTTGTTCATGGTGGATACTTAATAAATGTTTGTTCAAGAATAAATTAGCCCACAAAAGAATAAGTGATGGAGTTGGACTAGACGGGTAAGTGGACCAAGACCTGGAGAGAAAGGTTTTCCTGCCATCTGGTGGCTATTCCTGGAACAACACTTTCTTCTCTGTGGCAGGAGAAGGAAATGGAACGTTCCTTGGGGGACTTTGGCGGTGTCAGGTATCAGGTAGCATCTTTCTAGACTGGAGTAGAGTGCCGTGTGGTGGGGCCTCCCCCAGGATCCATACTTCTTGTCTCTTCCAGTGTCTGTGCTCCTTGAGGGTAAGCAAAGAAGTAGTGCTTCCCTACCCCCAGGTCATTCTGTTCTCCAGAGCTAAGCATTCAGTAGGTGCTCAATAAATACTTGAGACTGAAATTTGTGAAAATAGGCAATGAACAGTCTCATATTTCACCTTTACCTTCTACTGAAGTTTGCAAAAAAGATAGCTACCTTGAAGAGAGGGGCCGTTCTCCCAGAACTTAAGTGGCCTGCTCCTGGCAAACCCTCAAGTCCCCGGCCATCCCCCACCTCAGTCTCAGGCCTCTGGACACTGGCGTCTTCCCACCCTCAGCCCCTCCCACCTCCCCCCTTGCAGAACTGACAGGCCTAGATGGCTGTCTTCCTGGCAGTAAGACAGGGTCGGAATTTTCCCTACGAGGTCCCGTACACGGACACAAAACACCATCCTCACATCAGACGAAGCCTCATTTGCCTCATCTGGAAAAACTTGGACAACAGCATATCTCCCTCAGAGAGCTGTTGCTCTGTGACCACACGAGCTTAGATGTGTGAAGTACTTGGAATCCGTAAGGCTTCCTACCAGTATATGCGGTTACCTGTCCTGGACAATTCCTAGAAAAATAAACACATGCCCCTCTTCATCCTACTCAGCCAGACAGCCAGACAGCCAGGCAGCCCTCAAAGTCCCACAGCGGTCCTCACCAACCCATCCCATCCAGGCTTTCAACCCAAAGCTGCCCTCGGGATCCACGGCCTCTCCCATCCCCTCTCCCTGATCCCAGAGCAGGTCAGAAAGGCAAGAGGGGTTTGGTAAGAACAGACACTTTATTGTACACCATGGGGGGTGTAGAGAGGAAGGAGGGGCTCCAGGGGTGACAAAGCCTCATCCCCTCCCCTGGGCTGAGCGGTCTGGACCCAGGGCTCTGACCAGCATGGGGCACGTGGACTAGAATTTTTCTGAACTTGCGCCAGAACCGAAAGTGACACCTGGCATGTGTGCATAGGATGAGAAGGGACGCTGGGCCCTTCTCCCCCATCCCCAGTCATTAGGCTCTGGTGAAGGGGCAGCAGCCCCCCCCCCCCCAGTTTGGGGGCCTGGTGGGCGCTCAGGGAGTCGGGTGCGTCCCAACATGTACTCCAGTGGGAGGGGGGAGGTGCAGCTGTGAAGAAGCTAGAGGGCAGCCCCCTCCCCGTACTAGTGCAGGCCTGCGTGGGCCTGGGACCACACAGCTTCTGGCCCCCAGCCTCACGGCCCGTAGGCTGAGTCAGGAGGGCCTCTCCTAGCACTAGTCCCCACGGACTTTTTGCTCGAGGGCAAAAGCCAACCTGGCTGACATCAACCTCTGTGCCCACCCGTCCACCCATCTGGGCCTCAGGCTTCACATTGCCTCAGTGGAGTGGGCTCCCTGGGCAAGAAGCTGGTGACTGGGGCTGGAGGGCGGGCAGAGGCAGGACCAGCCACCAGGGACTCTTTCAGGTACACCCCTGGCCTGCCCTGCTCTGCCCCGGAGTCTGCTCTGTCCCCTGTGGGCACTGCATGGACAGCACCGAAGTCAGTGGGGTGGGGACCCTGTGCTGGAACATAGGGCCTGCCCCTCTCTGGCCACGTCCTGCTCCTCCAGGGAATCTGGGGCTGGATCTCCCTCCGTCAGATGCCCTACCTGCTCTTGACCCCATCGGCCCCATCCACTCCCAGCTCCCCTGAGGAGTGAGCAGAGGTGTGTGTGTGTCAGAAGCACAGGGGAGGGGCGGCTGTTCCCCCTGAACACTGTCAGGGATGTCTCAAGGACAAACACAGGACAGAGGCGCGGTGAGATGATGCCCTCTTGGGGTCTCACCATCTTAAGGAACCCAGCACTTTCCCCGGAGCTGAAGACATTGTGTCTCCAGTGGGCACAGCGAGAAAATAAAATAAATGTGGGGACTTCCCCCACTCCCCTAAGATGCCTCATTCTCTGTTTCTTGCAAGCCCAATGGGGGGAAGGCAGCGAGTCACCAGTGAGAGGCATGTGCCTTTCCCAGGACGCGGGTTTCCCACGGAACCCTGCCCTGAGGCCTCGCCTGACGGAGCTGAGAGGAGAAGGAGGTGGCAGGAGGGCAGCGTGGCCTTCAGGAATGTGGTGAACACGGGGATCACAAGTCAGCACCCTACGCGCACCCACACCCACACCCACATACGTGTGCGTGCACACACACACGCACACACCAAGCTCGGGGCCCTACGTCTAATGGCAGAGATGCAGCAGGACAGGGCCCGGCCTACGGCAGCCGGCTACGAGCACTACCCAGCCCACGAGGACCAAGCTGACGGCCCCAGCTCAGCCGCCCTGTCACAGGCTGGCGTGATGGGGCCTGGTCCAGCCACACGCTACAAAATTAAAAATATATCAAATATACAATGAAAATAGATCTTTACAGCACTGAGGATGAAAATAGTCCACCAGCCACAGTATAATATTGGGTTTGTCATTTAACAGCATTTACACCCACATGTACAGATTGAATATACAATAGAAATAGAATATATAGAGTATATATAGTAGTGTCTCTCCTGGGGCCTTGCTTTTCCTGTTGCTATTTCTGCTTGGGATTAGGCACAGGGCCAGGTAGGAGGTGCTGTCAGGTGAGGGGGCCTAAGGCGTGATGTGGTGTCCCAGAAGCTCATGTCTTTGTGGAGATGTGGGACTCCCCCTCCCCCCACACACTCAGGAAGGATGGGTGGGGCTGAGAGGGCTGGAAATGGGAGCACGTGTGGGAGGAGGATGAGGAAGGGAGGTGGTCAGTGGACCCCAAGGGGGGCGGGGAAAACCAAGGGACTAAGGGGTGGAGGAGGGACCCCTGGGCCTAGTGTGTCCCTCCCAGGGCTGAGAGCAGTCAGGGGCACAAGAGTGACTCAGGACCCTTTGTGAAGGAGCCAGGCCTGCCCCTGCCCTGCCCACTGCAGCTCGCAAAGATGGAGGTTTGCTGTCCCAGCCAGTCTTCCTTCCTCCCCACCCCTCCTTCCTTCCATCCACCCATCCTTGCATCCTTTCATCAGTCCATTCATCTCTCTGCAGACTTCTGACCTCCAATCAGGTTCCAATCCTCTTAGCCTGCACTCCGAGGGCGGCCCTCTTCCGGGGAAGGCAAAGGTAAGCATGGGTGGGGTGCCGCAGGGCTGGGCCCCAGGACAGAGGCCCGGCCCTCCCCCTGGGCAGCTTCCAGTGGCCACAGCACGGCCTGTGCCCCCCACACCCCACCACGGGCCGGGCGGCTTGGGAAAGGTTTCCGAGGTGTCCACACACGACGTGCACACCGGGTGGCTGTGCTTGTACAAGGAGAGGGGCGGCGGCCCAAAGGGGCAGTGAAATTATCTCCTTCCCAGGTGTGAGCCCCTGAACTCCAGGGACTGCCGTTCCAGGGCAGAAGCTGCCGCTAGCGAGAAAGTCGGGCCCCTGGCGAGAGGGGAGGGGTTGTGCTTCACAGCTGTGCTCCAAACCATCTGATTTGTGCTGTGAGCCATCAGGTGTGCTCTAGAGACCTCTCCTCTCTCGAGGACAGAGGCAGAGGCCACGACTCTGGGCTCCCGGATGGGGGTGTGGGGAGAGGGCAGGCTAAGCTCTAATGGAGGTGGGAAGGGCTCTGGGGCCAGTCACTGCCCTACCAGGCAGGATGCGGGAGCACATCCCCCCACCCCAGGCAGGGCCAAGAACACTGGAAGGTCCACCTTGAGCCTGAGGCCAAGGAGCCCCCTCATCCCACCACCCCCGCTGCCAAGGCTCATGCTCTAAACCAGAGGGCACCGTCTGCCTCACCAAACAGAACTTGGGGATTTCTGCAGACTCCATCCCAAAGTCTAAGCCCTGAGTCCTGGCATCTCTGCCCCATCTCCAACCTTAAATTGGGCACCTCTGGAAAGGGACACCCCACCCAACCCATCCCTGAGCCACCACCACTACCTGGCAGCACAGACCTAAGGGACTCCAAGACCTAAGAACTGCAGGAGAGAGGGAGTGTGGAGTGACCCCTGGAGTGGCCACTTGGAGTCTCCCCTGTGCTGGGAATCGGGACATCTGGGCGGTTCCAGTAACTCAGATGTAGTTTGGTAAGGGGGTCTCTGAAGGTTAGCTGGGTTGGGGGCCTAGACTGGGGGACAGAGCTTCTCCCAGCCCCCACTCAGATCTAGGAAGCAGAAGTCGGCTGGGACTGGGGTGGAGGATGAGGCAGGGCAGAGCCCCTCCCCTTGGGCAGAGGGCCTGGCCTGGAAGGAAAAGCCAGGCTGGGACACGTGGGCTGGCTGGGTGTGGGAGGCAAGGCGGGCAGGGCGGGGCAGTGGTCACAGCTCCGACTCAGGGGTGCTGGCTAGGAGGTAGCCACTCCCATAGCGTCCATTGGGGTTGCCACTGGTCTCCAGGGGCGATGTGCTGCCGGGCCCCAGGTAGGAGCGGTGAGTGGGCATGGGGGAGGGCGCCTCGCTGGGCACCTTGCTGAGGATGAAGCGGGTCTCGTCGTTCTCCTCCAGGTTGGAGATGTCCTTCATCATGCGGCCCTTCTTGTAGGACACGGAGAGGGTGTTGGAGCCGTCGGAGAGCAGGTGGAAGTGCCGCAGAACGAACACCACGGGGATGGGCAGGACAGCCACGACGATGAGCGTGATCAGGAGAGCCATGGCCCAGTTAGGGAAATACAGGTAGCGCTCGGCAGCCTAGGGGTGGACACGGGTGAGGGCTGCTGCCCGCCCTGCCGCAGCCTCCCCCTCTCAGACTCCAGGACAACTTCCCCGCCGCACTCATCCTGGCCAGGCACTGGCAGAGATGGGGTTCATCAGGGGCTGCTCCTTGGGGGAGCTGGTCCCCTTGGCTAAGGGCCTGAGCCTCCCTGGGTCTCAGTTTCTGCACTTGTAAAAAGTTGGGGTGGTTCCACTCCATGGACTCCACAGGGAGAGAAAACATGGGTTAGAAAGACTGGACAAGTGCGTTCACCTTTCTGACCCTCAGTTTCCCCATCTGTGTGACAGCGATAACACCACCTCTCTCTTTGGGTTGTTGTGAAGGTTACAGATCAGCTGTGCAAAGCCTCTGGCAGGGTCTGGCACCGAGTAGTTGCCCTATAAGGGGTTATCTCTACCACCTGTGGCATTAAAGGCCTGGGAAGATGCCAATGGCCCTGGGGTTTCAGGCCCCCGCCTCTCACCTCCTCCTTGATCCAGGCGCTGTAGCCCGGGGGCGTGACCCCCAGCTGGATGATGCTGGCCGTGGTGAGCACAGCCATGCACAGCGGAGACACGAACTTCCACATGTAGAAATAGAAGCGGTAGGGCTGGAAGCCCAGCATCTCCGTCAGCTCCTGCATGAACCTGCCAAGCACAGCGCAGGGTCCAGAAATTGGCACCCCCACTATGCCGGCACATGCCCCCCAGCCACCTCCTCCAGGAAGCCTTCACTGACCAGTCCCTCCCTCCCAGGCTATTACACTCTTCGCATTCAATACATTATTCTGTGGCCCCACTGGCCTCTGAAAAGGCTCTTTTGTCCTCCCCTAACTTCCTCTGACTATGTCACGTCACACCTCACCCAGGGATATGATACAGCCCACAGGACACGCCCTGGGCAGGTGGACAGGCTCCAGAGGGCTTTGCTGGGCACCCGGCCCACCTGGTGCTGGCCTGGCTCTAGACTCCCCCTGCTGGAAGAGAGGTAGAAGTGCACATTCCTAGTGTCCAAAGGCAGAAGGCCGTCCTGACTCAGGGATGCCTAACCACTGGGCATGTGGGTGAAATTCCGGGAGGCTGGCAGGCTGTGTACATGAATAGCATTAAAAAAAAACCATCTTTACCTCAGTAACACCTAGGTGAAATTTGCATTTCTTTCTGTTATAAGTGCAAGCAACAACAGTAGTATTAAGAGTACCCAAGATGCTGTAAGCAATTGATTAAATCACAGATATTTCCCTATCACATTACAATTGAGATACCGACAAACATCATTTGGGCTCATCACTGCTTTGAAATTACCATTGTTATTAGACCCACAGCTAGATCTTGTAACTTAATGCAGTAAAAATAAAGTACACGTATACTACTGTATCACAGATTTTAAACATTATTATGCTAATTTTCAATATAACTAGTTTCCTATATAATCTTATATATTTTATCTTGTGCATTAAAAAATAACAGTCTGAGAAGGGGTACGGGGCTTCACCAGACTGCAGAAGAGGGAGAGCCTTTCCAGCAGCATGTTCTAACCCCGGCTCACAGGGTCGCTCTCTGTCTTATCAGCCCGTTCCCTCCTGCACTCTCCTAGGAAGTAGATGGCTGTAGCAGGGCCTGTGAGAGTCTGATTCTGAGACCAGGTCTAGACATCGGGGTGGGTCAGGCTGAGTGGGTTAGAGGAGCCCCGGGCGTTGCTGAGTGAGTGAAAGGACTTCCTGGGGACACAGATTTGTCCTGAAATGAGGAATGAGGCCAGGGGCTGACAGTGTGTATAGGTTTCCCTGAGGCTCAGGCTACGAGACCCAATCCTTTCATATTGCTGAATTCTCTTACCCCCACCCAACCCCAAACTTAGGGCCCAAACCACACATTGTCTCACACTCCTTTGTAGCTCACTCTAGAACTATGAGTCAGGCTGCTGAAGTCAATGGTTTCTTCGAGGGCAGGGGCCTCTTGTGTACCCACCAAGTGCTTAACGAGCTTGACAGAGTTCTGAAGAGTTGGTACCCAGGAAAGATGCTATGGTAGTTTAAGCCCATTCAGGATGATGCCAGTGCCTGAATCCAGAAGACTCATGTCCTCAGCCTGGCTCTCTCTCTCATCAGCCCAGTGGCCTTGGACAGTCGTGTCCTCTCTCTGAGACTCAGTTTCCCTAAGTGATCTGTAAGGGCACTTTCTGGCTGACATTCTGACTCTGTGATCTCCTGCGCCACTCATGAGCAGCCCTGGGAACACAGCACTCTCCAGGGAGTCATGATGGGTGGGATAGACCCCTCCTCCTGTCCCCAGCTCTCCCCCATGTCCCCCTTACTTCTTGGTTCCATAGATCCAGGCCACAGCGACGTTCTCAAGGATGACGATGACGGTGAGTGGCAGGGTGGCCGAGTAGTCATCAAACATGGTGACAAAGTAGTTTCCGGAGCGCTGGACGAACAACAGCCCCACGAAGAAGGCAAAGACACAGCAGCCCACTACAGAGAGCCGGGAGGCCGGTATGGGGCCAAAGGTGCAGGGTGGGTGGTGCCCCAGGGGTCTTAGGGGCACCCAGGTCCCTCCCCATCTCACCCCTCCTCACAGCAGGCCTGCAGCCCACCCTCTGGTAGGTCCAGCCCTGCATGGAGGTGGGGAGGGGGTCCAGATGCTGAGGTTCTGAGCTCCTACTCTACTAGGCAGGGAGCACCCTGGGGCTGGGAGTGACAGGGATGGAACAGGGTGCAGGGCCTGCATGGAGGAGGCCACCCCTGCTAAGACACCTCAGCAGGCCCTTGGGGAGAAGGGCAAACAAACCAAGAAAGAGGCCTATCTCCCAGCCCAGGTTTGGCACAGATGCCCAAACAGCCTTCTCCCTTCCGGCTCTGAAGTGCTCTTCTCTGGGTGGCGTAGCCAGGCTCCAGCTGTGTGCCGGGTTGGGTGGGGGGTGGGGGGGGTGGAGCTTTCTAAGTATGGAGTCATGAATAACCCAGTGGGAACCCAATCTTTCTACAGTCAGAGTCACAACCTGTTCACTGTTCCCCTGGACAGCCCACAAGCCCAGTGGGGGCTGCCGGGAGGAGTTACCTGTGAACATCTCCTTGGGCACCTTGAAGGTGTCGATGATGGGCGTGGTGATGCCCGCCATGGTCCCGATCATACTGCCCAGGCCCAGGTTGATAAGCATCAGGAAGAACATGACGGACCAGAACGGGGAGGCGGGGAAGTGCGTCATGGCCTCCGTGAAGGCGATGAAGGCCAGGCCTGTGCCCTGCACGGACTGAGGGTGGGTGCGGAGGGCGCGGCTGAGTGAGGGTCCACGCCCACCTGGGGGCCCCCTGCTTCCTTATCTCTGCCCTCAGAGCTTTAGGAATATAGCTGTTCCCTCCTTCACAGAGATCCCCGCCCCCCTAAATCCTCTTGCTTTCAGCCAGTGGGTCTCAAATGTGAGTGGGCATCAGAATACCCCCCAGGGAGTAAAACATTAATTCAGGACTTCACCTGTGGGGTCTGGAATCTACGAGTTGTCCAAGGACCCCAGGTGATTCAGATGAAGATGCTCACTTTTAGAAACACACCCAGCTCAAGACTCTCCTCCTCTAAGCAATGCAGCCGCCCCCAGCTCTGAACGCCAGACTTTACCGAAGTGGTCTCAGCCTCAGCTGCCCAATGGACTCATGTTGGAGCCTTTTAAAAACACTGATGCCTGGGTCTCTCCACGAGGACAATGATTTGTTTGGCCTGGGGGTAAAGCTGGGTATCAGGGTTTTATAAAGCCCCCAGGTGACTCTGATGGGCAGCCAAGGTAGAGAACCACTGCTTTAATGCCCAGGTCCCTGCTCACAGGGAACTGACCACACACTGTCAGCTGACATCACTTCTGTGCTATCCTGTAGTGTCTGCGGACTGAGAGGGAACACCTCCCCAAACTGTGAGAGTGTAGTTCTTGTCATTTAAATGTTATCAAGATTGTATTATGTAAAAAAACTGCTACGGGGACTTTCCTGGTGGTCCTGCGGTTAAGACTGTGCTCCCCATGCAGGGGGCCCGGGTTCTATTCCTGGTCAGGGAACCAGATCCCGCATGCCGCAACTAAAGATCCCTCATGTCGCAACTAAAGATCCCACACGCGGCAACGAAGGTCCCACACATGGCAATGAAGATCCCACACGTGGCAATGAAGATCCCGCATGCCACAACTAAGATCCTGCACAGACAAATAAATAAATAAATGTTTTTTTAAAAAGTCTGCTACCATCCTACTTCTTCTTTTTTTTTTTTTTTTGCGGTGTGCGGGCCTCTCACTGTTGTGGCCTCTCCCGTCGCGGAGCACAGGCTCCGGACGCGCAGGCTCAGCGGCCATGGCCCCCAGGCCCAGCCGCTCCGCGTCATGTGGGATCCTCCCGGACCAGGGCACGAACCCGTGTCCCCTGCAACGGCAGGCGGACTCTCAACCACCGCGCCACCAGGGAAGCCCTACCATCCTACTTCTATTCAGAGGACCCGGCCACGCCTGTGAGAATGGGGCAGGGTCTCAAGCAAGGGCGCCGTCCTTTATGCTGCCAGTTACCTGGGGAAGAAACCAGGGCAGGGGTGCCCAGACATGGCCCTTTCACTCTTGATCACATGGGAAGAGCTCACAGGCGACACAGTCCCTCAGCATTAGGCTGGCGCCAGTAGAATGCAGCTGACTTTTTCACGAGCGCAGGGAAAGCGTCATCTTCCCTGGCTCCACGGAGAAGGGGAGGGTTGATCGAGGCTGACTGAGAGGAGCTGGCTCAGCCCCATGTGAGCCCTGGCACCAGCTGGATCCCAGGACCCCGTGGGTATGTCTCTCTCCTGTTACCCCTCCTAACAAAACAGTCACTTTGAAAGTTTCCAGCTGTGCAAACGGGGATAGAAGCAAGGTGTCCAGACTTGGGCCTGCACGTTAATGAGGGGCAGCATTGCCCTGCCCTCCCCAGGGGCTAAGGGTCCCTGTGGCAGTGGGAGTGGGGCAGCTGGGGGAGGGGCAGAAACATCAAGATTTGAACCCTGGCTCCCCTACTTCTTAGCTGTGAGACCTCAAGCAGGCTCCCAGCTTACAGGCTGCTCGCCTGTAAAACAGGAGACAACGTTAATACTCGGCTCACGGCTCTGTCACGAGGGCCCAGGGGATAGACAGCAAAGGGCAGACGCTAATGTAAACACTTACTTTCTGCGTGCTGTGTCCAAGGCACTGTTCCAAACGCATTACACGTGGCAGAGACGGGTGCGCAGGAAACCCATTCAAGACACGTGAAAGCCGTCCCCGTTCCCGTTGATTTCTGGGACTTGTGCACCTGCCTCGTCTTCTCAGAGAGACTCAGCCTACCTCAGGGCAGGGGTTTTGGCCAACACCTTCCCTCTGTGCTTCTCTGGGCACATAGTAGGTCCTCACTTATCAAGTAAAAAAATGAATCCCTGGAGGCTTTCTGCACCCAAGCTCCAGCCACCCATGGCTTGTCTCTGGGTCTTGCACTCCCACACCTGCCTTTCTGCCCATCCTGGAAGGACAGCCTGACCCATACCTTGTCCAGCTCATCCTCCAGAAGGCAGGGGTCGAGGCCCAAGGCTGAGAAATGGTCCTCCTTCACGGTCTTGATGACCTTGTACATCTCCGCGTAGTCCTTAGTGGTCAGGTGAGAGAAGTTGACGTGAGGAGGGATGAGGGCCCGGCTCAGGACGTCGGTGTTGAGGTACCCCAGGATCTTCTCGGCATTCCTGCAGCACAAAGGAAAGGGTAAAGTCAAAAGGTTTAAAACAAAAGAATTGAAAAAAAGGTAAAAAAAAAAAAAAGTTCAGGTAAAAAGGCAGGACTGGGCACCATCCTGGGGGTACCTCCTAGACACCCAGGCAGGATGCCATGGGCATCGACGGAGACATCTCTGAAGCTGTCCCTGTGGTCCAGGGCTGGGGACAGAGAGCTCCTCTGATCTCCATCGCCCAGTGCGGGTGGAGGGGGACTCTCCCAGGGGAAGGTGGACGGCGAGAGAAAAGGACAGGAGGAGAAAGGGGCCACCTACTCGACCACACACTTCTCGTTCATGATGTTGGCCTTGAAGCCCAGCACAGCGAACACCACGAGGGTGGCCAGCACCGAGGTGAAGAAGTTGATGAAGGACACCAGGGCGGCGTCGAAGTGGCAGTTGTTGTCCTGTTTGTTGTAGCTGGAGAAGGCGATGACACCCCCAAAGCCTAGCCCCAGGGCGAAGAAGACCTGTGTGGCTGCCTCCCGCCACACCTGGGGGTCCAGCATCTTGTCCAGCTGTGGTGGGGGAGGGGCGACCATGGCAAGGGAAGAAAAGAGACACAGAGATCATGGCTTAGGGAGTTCCCTGGCGGTCCAGTGGTTAGGACTCGGTGTTTTCACTGCCGTGGCCCAGGCGCAAACCCTGGCCGGGGAACTAAGGATCCTACAAGCAGGCGGCGCAGCCAAAAAAAAAAAAAAAAAGATAACGGCTTTATTCTCGTGCAGTGGAATTCCCACCACACCCCAGTTCCTCAGCCTCACGGAGTCCAGAGGCAGCGTGGCACAGTGGTAAAGAGCTACGTGCGGCCTGGGCAATTCCTCTAACACCCCCTGAGCCTCAGGTCTCCTATGGGTAAAACACAGATAGCGAGAGCATCAGGAATCTAAAAAATACAACAAAGTAGTGACTATAACAAAAAAGAAACAGACTCACAGGTATACGGAGAACAAACTAGAGGTAATCAGTGGGGAGAAGGAAGGGGGGGCAAATAGGGGGAGGGGATTACGAGGTACAAACTATTGTTTATCAAATAAGCTACAGGGATATATTGTACATCACAGGGAATATAGCCAATATTTTATAATAACTATAAATGGAGTATAACCTTTAAACATTGTGAATCACTGTATTGTATACCTGTAACATATAATATTGTATATCAACTATACTTCAATTAAAAAAAAGAGTATCAGTTTCAGATGATTGTTGTGAGCCAGGTAAGATAAAATAAACGCTACATGCTTACACAGTAAGTTTTCGGTTAATTTTAACTGCTATCGTTGCTTACCATGGAGCTATCATACCAAGGAACATCTTCAAGGCCATCAGGAATGATGTGTAGGGCAAACTCTAGGGAGTGACATTCACTTAGACTATAGTGTGAATGGTGCCTCCTGGAGTCGGGCAGTATACAGCCTGCACAACTGTACAAGACAACTAAGAACACAAACGTCTCCCTCCTCCACCTCAAACCATGAAAAAAGATACCAACCTCTCCCTCCTGCCCACCCAAACTCCCTTTTCCAAAAAAGAAAAAAACCTTAAGTTCATTCATATACATCTACAGGCCCTAGATCACAGAAGAATCACCCCCAACCCACCCAGCTTGAAGCACAGAACCCAGACACTTCCTGGAGAGGGGAGCCCCGACCTGACCTGTCCATCTGCCTTCAGACCCAACAGGCGCCAGGACGTCCACAGTATCTAGATGGCTTGGGGCAATTTCTAAACGCGTTTCATGTCTGTTTTCCTTTTACTGTTTGTTCCTCAATGCAGGGACTAGGGCTTGGGCCCAGTGTAGGGTTTTAGAGTCAGAAAGACCCAGGTCTAAGTCTGACTCCCTCTTTAAAGAGCTGAGAAGGCTTAGGCAGGTGATAGTGCCTGTTTTATGAGCCTCCTGAAAAATGGGAATAATAACAAAGTCTCCCTCCAAAAATGATTCTGAGGACCAAATGTACAGTCTCAAGTAATGCCTGGCTCATAGGAGCATTTAATCCTGACAAAATGCCTCTGACCTGCTCAGGACAGAGGTGGGTTTTGGGTTCTTTGGGGGTTTTTTTTTTTGTTTGTATTTTTTGGTGGGGGAAGGAATTGTTATCTACATTTAGAAGAGTAAACTAAGACCCAAAGGTGAAATAACTCACTCGAAGTACTGGAGCCAGCCAGCTGGGGCAGAGGAGTTACTAAAACACAGATCGTCTGACATCAGGCCATGGCGCCCTCCTAGCACCATCTCCTGACTCAGCTGGTCTGCCGCTATACTCCTCAGACCACTTTCCCTTTGGACCTTTGCTGCTGAGGTGGACCCAAGTGACTTCACTCCAAACAGAGGAGGGAGGCAAGGAGCGAACTAGAGAGTCTACTACTCACCCTGTGGGCACAAGCCCCAAGTGGTCCTGGCCCGGTTGCCCCTTACTGCATGCCTATAAGAGAGTCTGTTCCTTGTGTGTACAGTAAAGTGATGGGCTTAGGGTCCATCCAGCTCTAATATTTCAGTCCTCACATCTAGGACAGAGGCCCACCATCTCACCAGCTTCCCAGGCGTGTCTGAGCACCAGGAGTCACTGCCCAGCTGAGAAGGCGTTGGCAAGCTTGGAGGCTGGCAGAGCGATGGGCTAGGGGAGGAGGAGGGAGATGCATTCCAGGGGAGATTACAGTCCCTCAGTCCACACAAAATAGGTAAAGCCATCTTTGGCCCACCAAGAAAGCCCCGAGCCCAGACCTTAAGGAGCCAAGAGCCCCTTGTCATTCATGAGGAGGTGACACCCTCCCACCCCCTCCCCCTCGCTGTACACTCAACAGCTGTAACGTGTGTGGGCTCCCTGTGGATACGACATGCAGTCACTCGTCCATCAAACCCTGAGCACCTGCTGTGGGCCAGGCCTGGTACTGGGTGGTGGGGAGCCACGAGGAGCAATAGGAGGCAAGGTCCCAGCTCGCGTGGAGCTGACATTCTGGTTGGAGAGATGGACATTGGTCAAATGACCCCATAAATAGATGCTAAGTTGCAAAAGTGACAAGGGCTGGGAAAGCCAGGTACCTAACGCTGGGAGATACTGTGATAGGGGGATTTGAGTGAGTTAGGAGGTCAGGGAAGGCTTCCAGAGGAAGGGATCTTTGAGCTACCCTTGCTAAAGGGAGGGAAGAGCATTCAGGCAGAAGGAACAGTGTGTGCAGAGGCCCTGAGGGGGGACGGAGGAGGACACCCTCCTCACACGGGGAGCTATGTGTGTAGGGAAGCAGAGAGGACAAGGCAGGAGTGGCACAGGCGAGGCTGGGAGAGTCAGAGGAGTCACAGCAAAGGCCCATAAGGATCCTTGTCTTGATCCTAAAAAGGCACTTAACCAGGGAAAGCACGAAGGGGTGTGAAGGAGGAGGGAAACAATCGGGATGGGCATTTCTTAAAGAAACCAGTGGATGCAGCAGATCTGCGAGGAAGCACATCCTGGGATTCAGGTGGCAGGTCATGGTGGTGTTGCCTAGGGTCAGGGTGGTGAAGACAGAGAGGGTATAGCAGGAAAAAACAAGTCTACCTTAGTGACGGACTGGAGTTGGGGGGCGCTGGAAGGGGAGATGCCAGGGTGACGGCCACAGCTCTGGCCTGCAGACCTGAGCTGGTGGATGTGGAAACAGCGGAAGAGGGGTCAGTGTCGAAGGGGTTAGAACAGGGAAGATCAAAGCATCCCTTCTAGAAATGCTGAGTTTAATGCGTCCGTAATGTAAGGTGGATAGCTAGTGGGAAGCAGCCGCATAGCACAGGGAGATCAGCTCTGTGCTTTGTGACCGCCTGGAGGGGTGGGATAGGGAGGGTGGGAGGGAGACGCAAGAGGGAGGGGATATGGGGATATATGTATATGTATAGCTGATTCACTTTGTTATAAAGCAGAAACTAACACACCATTGTAAAGCAATTATACTCCAATAAAGATGTAAAAAAAAAAATGATATCTACAAGGAGATGTCAAGCCAGTAGTTAGACAAATGAGTTTGGAATTTCGAGGAGAGCGCTGAGCTGGAGGTATAATGTGTGCGTAGCAGGTGTACAGGCAGTGATTGCCCTGAGGCTGTGGATAGAGTGAGAAGAGGCAAGAGCCTGGGGCAAGTCAACATCTGCAAGTTTAAAGCAGGGAAGAGGATCTTACAGGGAGGGAGAGGAGGCCGGAGGAAAAGCAGGAGAGGGCTGGATCAGGAGGCCATGGGAAGAAAGGCCGCCAGGGAGGAGCGGGGACCCCTGCTATGGAGTGAAAGATGCTACAGCCACGAGGTCATGGGTGAGCTTAGTCGGAGCTGTACAGGGAGCAATGGGGCCAGAAGACAGAGAGGAATGAGGAGAGTTGAGAAGCAGAGGGGAGGAAATGGCGGACACTCTGGAGAAGCTAGGCTTGGAATGAAAGGCAGGGCAGTATCGGGGGAAGCCTACGAAATCTGGAGCGTTGCTTTTTGATTTGTTGTCTCGTTTTTGTTTTTAATGCAGTGACTTGACGATACCTAAAGCTGATGGAGGGCAGCAGACCTAGAGGAGGGAAGAGGAGCTATCTGCCATAGGGGACCCTTGAGCTGCTCACCTGGGAGACGACAGAAGGAGGACAGGATGGGGCAGCTGTGGGCAGGGCTGTATACATATTCTGTTTCTGTCTCCACCATCTAAGGGAGTTTTCGTCTTGGTGGCTTCTGTTTTCCCCATAAAGCAGGAGGCAAAATCAACTGTTGGGGGTAAGGTGCACTGGGAGGAGAGGTCAGAAGATTCAGACAGTGGAAGGGGTTGAAAATGTTCACCATGGAACACAGGAGAGAAAGATGGCCAGAGAAATGGCGCAGGGTCATTCCACACTGTTGAGGGCCCGCTTGCAGTGTCATCTTCTTTACAAAAGTGGTACAGACCTGCATCTCCTCATCTAAAAGCCTTGGGACCAGACTGGTTTTGGAAACCAGTTTTGTTTCCAATTTTATCGTCGAAAGGTAATATGGTGCATATGCCACATAATTACATAACACCCCCCATGGGGTCTGGGGCAGCACCCTGTAATCAGACACATTAGTATTTCTGCAGCAGAATATGAATATTCACACCAAGTGAATCGATAAAGACTATAAATAGTCTCACATCTGTTCAGGTCATTTTGTCGCCAAATGAGTTCTGGGAGAAAGAAAAAAAATTTTTTTTGTTTTTCAGGGCTATTTGGATTTTGGAACTGTGCATAAAGAAATAGGCGCCTATACACGCTCCTAATAGAAATCTGGAGATTATTTTAAAAGGGAGAACAAAATAATCATAGTTCCACTGGGAAAGGACTTCTGTACCTCCCTTCTCCTGGGTGGGTTTTTGTGTTTTTCTAAATGATCCTCTCAGAAGGTTCCAGAAATGGGTAGATTACTTATGTCTGGAAGGCGTGCTGGTATTCACTGAAGTTCACGGATGTCAGTCATGACAGTCCTACCAATCCGCTGGAACCTCAGGCTAAAAAACCTGGACCTAGTGGGAGGGCTCTGGGTAGTTTGCAGAGTTCCAACTAGGAGGAAGCATAAGATTTTGTAAGAAAGGGCCGGTTGAAACGGGCATAGCGCTGGCAACGTCGTTTGCATGTTGAAACATCTTTCATGGTTCCCCCGCTGCCTGCTGGAAAATGTTTTTCCATTCTGTGTTCTGAACATCCTAACCACTCTTCAAAAGCACCGTGGTCTTATACTTCTGGCCTTTGCCCAGGTTGTTCCCTCTGCCTGGAATTCCCTTCCACCTACTCACTTTCTGGTGAACTCCTATTTATTTCTCAAAACCCAGCACAAATATCACCTGCTCTTTGAAGCTTTTCCTGACTGCCTCTGGCAGAGCTACTCGTGGTGCCTGGACTCTCACAGTTCTTGTCCATACCCGCATTTCAGGTTTATGTGTCTGTCTTCCTTTCCACACTTGGTGCTTGTTAGGGGTGGAGCGCATCTCCTGTTCATCTTTGTGTGAGCAGTGCCTGGCACATAGGAGAGAAGGAAAGAGTGGGGGGCAAGAGAGAGACAGACAAAGGCTGACCTGTGTCCTCGAGGTGAGCTGATCAGGAAGGACCACACCAGGGGCTATGAAGTTCTATAAGCCTTTTTGTGCTAAGATGCAGTCTTCTTGGACAGGAAGATCCTTAGGACTTTAAACTTCTACTTTCTAAAACAAGCCTATTTTAATGCTGGTTTCCTTTCCATCTCCTTTCCTTCTCTTCTCTCTCTCTCTCTCTCTCTCTCTCTCTCTCTCTCTCTCTCTCTCAGTTTGAAGTAATTATTTCCTTTCTGATCTATGTCAGTCATTACCAAAGTTTTTACAAAAAGGTCTGGGCCGTTTATGAGACTCAAACACATGTCATCATTAGGATTTTCACCACTTCCTAAGCCTAAAACTAAGATGTGGATAAATTCCTAGGCCCAGGCACCATTAGGGCCCATTTCATAAATGGAGGCGGCCACTTCAGGGAGGACACCATAATCCCAAACTGTGCCTGAGAGCTGACCCTACAGCATGCGGGATTTCTCAGAGGACAGGGTAGGATTGCCTTACATGCAATGATTTTGGACGGAAACAAAAACTGGTTTTTGTTTGTATGTTAAGATGGTATTTAATTGCTGTTATTTTTCCACTTTTAAGAATTGTAGAACATTGATTACAAAATGTACAAAAGCGGAGAGGATAGTGTTATGAACCCCCATGTACCCATCACCAGCTTCAACAATTATCAACACACGGCTAATCTTGCTTCCTCTATATCCCCACCCTTCCCCCCACCCACCTCTAGATTATTTTGAAGTGAGTTGATGGATCCAAATCTGACATTAAGAAGCCCCCAGGAAAGCAGCTGAGAGGGCCAAGGCTTGGCCTTCGTGTGAATGGTCCCTGGGCATCCCCCCTTCCAGCCTGCAGTGTGGATGGGCACTCTTGCCAGTGGAGAGGACCGGAAGCCCAGTGCACATCTGGGGGTAAAGAGAGTCAGGCACCTTCAGTACTGAACGCCTGCGTTCCCTGAATTTAAAGGGGCTCTTTGAGGATTTCATGGATGATAGTGCCTGATCTCCACAAGGTCCTGATCATAGTGTCAACGGAGGATGAACCCAAGACCAGACCTCAGGAAACCCAGTGTCCTTTCTGGGCATCAGGATGTGACCGCAAGAAAAGAGGTGGGAAACGGGCTTTCCCCACTGAAAACAAGGCTCAAACCTGCCTCAGGGTGCCCACCCTGAAACAGAGCAACGGCGTCCTGCCTTCCCTTGGCACACGGCTGAGTCACTCCCTCACGCAGGGAGCAAGGTGTTCCACGGCATTTGACTCAGCAGCATGAAGATGCTTTTCGAATCGCCAAGCAGCTGCTGCGCCCTAGCACGGGCTGGTGCATGACAGGAGCGCACGTCGCCCTTGCTTCCCAGCACAGATGGGCCCGCAGACACCAGATGGCACTGGGGCACCTGGTTCCCACTGCCCAAGAGCGGTGTCACCTTCATGACGGAGAAGAAAACTAGCTAATGCTCACCATGCACTCCCTGCACCCCGAGACAGTCCTATATGCTCTCCTGACGGTGTGGTGAGGGAGCTGCCGTGGTTCACCCCATCTTGCAGCTGAGGAAACTGAGGCCACAAGAGGCCAAGGAACTTCTCCTCCCACGACTGAGTGATAAGCTGGGATCTGAGCCAGAGTGTCCAGCTCCAGAGCCCACCACTGGGAACAAGGCTGGGCTGCCCTCACCGCCCTGCTCAGAAGCCTTACGCTAGTTGCGGGGGTCACGGAGTTCCTCCACTAACCGCTACACCTGGGCTTTTGCGGGGACCCCACTTCTCCTGTCTGAGGGTGAACGCACACCCCTGACCCTGCGGCCTGTCCTCACCGGGCAGGACCACTCACTCGTCTAGACCCCAGAGGCCGCAAAGAAGATGCCCGCAGCTCCCACGCGGCTCAGGTTGTGCCAGGCCCCGCCCTGAAAAACTGGTGCGGCTTCCATCTTACTGATTATAGGTAACGCGGTTACGTGGTTTAAAACTCAAAAGGCAGAAAAGGGTCTCCTTTTTCTCACCCCTGTATTCCAGATACTCAGTTCCTCTTCCCTAGATGTAACCACAGTACCAGTCTCTTCCCTACCTTTCTAGGGATATTTTATGTGTATACCAGCAATATAGATATATGCACGCACACACACACACATATACCCATGCACACACACACAGGTCACACACGTGCATATCTACGTGTGTGTGTATTCCTCCCTGTTTCTTCCCTACTGTCCACCAGAGATGTCGCTCCCAGCCTTAACACTCCCTCATCCTGCTGAGTTGGGAACCCACGGGGTTCTGGGGCTCCTGGTAAGCTGCCCCCCCCAGCCCCCGCCCACTCATAGCCTCGTCCTCACAGTTGGCTTAAGGGACCACCAGGCCAGGTCCTCGGTCCCAGGGCCCAGTTTAGCTCCGCTGCTGCAAGATGTCCACGACTCCAGGGTCATCCTTCATCTGGCCTTCATCCCGGGAGGGCCAGGTGTGTCCCCTGCTCTGGCTCAAGTCTCTGCGCCACTGCCCACAACTGCCTGCACCCTACCACTGGGCCCTGTTATCAGCACAATCCCCCTTTACTACAGCGCATCCAGTTCTCTTCACCTTCTTGCTGTGACTCAGCAGCTCTCCATCCTGGCTACACATTAGAATCACCTGGGGCCCTCTGACGCTCTACTGCCATCTGGACACCACACCCAGCGATCCTGATTAACGAGTCCGATTGCTGGATTCCCATTAGTCAAGGGTGGGCCTGAGCACTGGTCGTTTTTCCTAGTCGTTACAGCTCCCAGGGGAGCCTGATGTGCAGGGAAGGGCTGAGCAAGGGGCCCTGCGGCCAAGGCGGGCCCTGCAGCCTCTCAGGGGGAAGGCTGTTTTCTTGCACACTTAGGAGCACTGGGCCTGAGTGGACAAAGTGCTGTCCGCTCTCCCGGCCGCTCCCCACATTCCACTGCACACTGTCGCTCTTCCCAACACTACTGCTGCTGTCATCTTAGTGATTTCAATATCTCCATCAATGTCCCCTCCAACAATCTGCCTCTGGGTCCCTTTTCTTCCTCCCTTCTGAGACAAGAGCAAAGGGGGCAGGGCACAACCTTTAGAAGAATGACAGAGCTGTTGAGGATACAACGAAAACTGGTTAGAACGGATTAGGCCCAAGATGGCGGAAGATTTGACATCCAGTGGACTTTGAGCCTCATGATACATTCATGTCATAGATTAGCTACATGACACACCCACAGGCGCCAGGACAGTTCCCAGGCCAAGCATAAAAGGCCAAAAGGTGGGTGATGGCCCAGTTCCTGGAAATCCCCGCCCCTTTCCCAAAATAGTTGGAATAATCCTCCCACACCTTAGCCTATGAAATTACCCAGAGCGTAAAAACTACCCACCTCACCCCTCGGGGCCTCCTGAGACCCACTGTGTACCTCAGTAAACCTGCTTTCACTTTAGGATGGCTCGCTCTTGAATTCTTTCCTGTGTGAAGTCAAGGACCCTCCCTTGGCAGCCCATCCCAGGGACTCACCCGAGACCTGGGCCATGACCATTCCCTCAGGCCCCATTTTCCTACAACACTTCCAGTACTCTTTGAACTCCCCCACTCCTATGGTCATGCCATGGCCTTTGTCATGACTACTGGCTGTGCTCCAATTAAACCTCCGTTTTTAAGGGTCCCATACTCCAAAGCACCCCATCTTTCCAGCTCACCTCTAGTATCTAAACTCTAAAAACTCTTCAGCCCTGCTGGGACCTCCAATCCTTTGGCCTACGTCCATTTCACTGCCCCTCACCCTGTTTGTATCCTAACTTTCCTTCGTCACTGGCTTAGTCAACGTCCATCCTTCTCGTCACTCCTTGCTTACACTCATCTCCCCTGCCATCTCTCCATTGTCATCGCTTGATAAGCTCCTGACCCTGGGGATGACCAACCCCCCATCTATTCTGGGCCTGCCCCCAAGCAGCAAGTGCAGCCGGACACAGCGCACACCTTGGGCCCGGACACATGGGACCTTGAACTAATTATTTAACTTCTCTGTGCTTCAGTTTCCCCATGTGGAAAACGGTGATAATAATAATACTTCTAGAACTGTCATGAGTTTAAATGAGTTAATATACGTAAGGTGTCTCACATAGTAAGCACTGACTGCTGGAAAACATGTGATTGTTCTAAGTGTCTCACTGATGGTGAGAACAGCCTGCCTTCAGAGATGATAAAATACTGTCCACCGTGGAACTGGAACCACGCTGGCTGCCTTCCCTGCTCCCCCGACCCCTGACCTCCAGCTCCTGTCCCCTCCACCCCCGTGTGCATGCATCCCCATCTCGTCACAATTACGTCACACTCACCCCTCCTTAGGCCTCCAACCCCTCCCCCACCATCCCTACTCTCAGCTGATGACCTTGCTGCCTACTTTACAGCGAAAAATGACCCAATGAGAAGAGAGCTCCCACAGTGAGAATATCCTCGCCATCGCTTCTCAGCTGCCAGCATGTGTGCCACAGGCTGGCCCATCCCTCCTGCTCCTACGGGGACCGTGTGTGCTCCAAGCTAAGCCCAACTCCTCCACCTGGGCACTGGGTCCCATCTCTCCTGCTTATTCAAGGACTTTGCTTCCCTCCTCTCCTATAGCATCAATTTCCCTCTCTTTTTTGGATTTTTTTAAAAAACTGTACAGTTCAATGGCTTTTAGTATATCACAGAGTTGCACAACGTTCCCACAATCAATTTTGGAACATCTTCATCACCCCAAAACGAAAGCCCATACCGTTAACAGTTACTCCCCATTTCTCCCCCAACCTCCCCACAAGCGACCACTAATCTGTTTTCTGTCTTTACAGAATCACCTATTCTGGACACTTTATATAAACAGAATCACACAATATGTGGTCTTTTGTGACTGGTTTCTTTCTCTCAGCATAATGTCTTCAAGGATGAATTCATCCATATTGTAGCACGTACTTCATTCCTTTGTATGGCCAGCTAATATTCCATCGTATGAACACACTACCTTTTATTTTTCCATTCATCAGTTGATGGACATTTGAGTTGTGTCTACTTTTGGCTCTTATGAACAATGCTGCTATGAACGCTTGCGCACAAATTTTTGAACGTATGTTTTCAGTTCTCTTGGATGTGCGCCTAGGAGTGGAGTTGCCGGGTCATGCACTAACTCTGCGTAACCTTTTGAGGAACTGCGAGACTGTTCCAAAGCGGCTGCACCATTTCACATTCCCACCAGCAACGTATGATGGATTATTTTTATCATGATATAAAATTCTTAAATAACACCTTTGATCCCATGGTCCTCTCTGGTTACCACCCCATTTCCTGTTCCTCTGCTCCCCTTACAGCAAAACTCCTGAAAATCAGTGGTCTTTATTGCTCGCCTCCAGTTCCTCCCCTCCCATTTTCCCTTGAACCCACTGTTACTAGACTTTGTCCCCAGCATGCCACCAAAACAGCTCTTGCTGAGGTGCCAGTGACCCCGCTGCTGCCAAGCACATTGGCCATTTCTCAGTCCTCATCACTGACCTCTCAAAAGCTTTGGACTTGGCTGACCATTCCCTCCTTCTTACAGCACTTTTTCCACTTGGCCTCCGGGATGGACCTCTCTATCTCTCTCTCTCTCTCTTTCTCCTCCGCCCTCATTGGCGATCTCTCCCCCAACCTCTAAACACTGGGACCCCAGTGTTCAGTGTTTAGTCCTCTTCTCTATGTTCACTATGTGATTGTAACCAGTCCACGACTTTAAATTCTCAGACTCCCAAATTTATACTTCCACGTGACCTCCAGACTCATCTATCCAACCACCTACTCAGCTTCTCCACTTGGATATCTCTTAGATGTTTTAGACCTGCCACGTTCAAATCAGTACTCTCGGTCTTCCTCACCAAACCTGTTCCCCCCAACCACATCCTCCTGGTTGCTCAGGCAAAAGGCCTTGCAGTCACGCTTGTCACCCTCTCTCTCACATCTCACATCCAATCCAGCAGCAAATCCTGTTGACTCTGCTTTCTGAATATAGCCTCAATCTGACCACTTCTCATCACTTCCATTGACATCACCTGGGCTCCAGCCAGTCACCTCCCACCTGGATGAATTCTAGCACCTGGATGGAGGCTTCTCCCTAGTCTACCCTTGCTCCCTCAGACTCTCAATGGCAACCAGAGTGATCCTCAGAAGACGGAAGTCAGATCATGTCACTCCTCTGCTCAGAACTGTCCAGTGGCCCCCATTTCACCCCAAGGAAACACCAGAGTCCTTACCTGGCCTACAGGACCCTCCTGCTCTGGCTCCCCATTGGCCCCGTGGCCACAGGTCCTATCTTTCTCCCCTCCCACTCCAGCCACAACAGCCTCTTTGAGAATGACAGACACGTACAAACTTAAGGGCTCTTCATTTATTGTTCTGTCTGTTTAGAATGGGATACTATCCAACTATCCACATGGCCTGCCCCCTCACCTCCATCGAGTCGTCACTCAAATATCACCTTCTCGGGGAGGCCTTCGTTGAGCACACTAGTAAGCAACACTCTCCCCAGTGCCCCGAATCCTTCTTTCTCTGCTTTATTTTTCTCCTTAGTAACACCATCCAACAACTCCTTTGTCTTACATTATCTGTCTCCTTTTACTAAAATATAAGCTCCAACACGGCCAGGAAGTTTATCTGCTGGATCCCAGAACCCACAACAGTGCCAGAACATAACAGGAATTCAATGAACCTTTATTGAATGAAGAAATAAATAAATGATGGTCTTTCAGGTTGTTTTCACTCTTTTGCTACGAAAACAAATGCTGCAATGACCAATATTATGCACAGATCATTTTGTTTGTGGGTGAGTACACCTGTAGGACAAACACCTAGAAGTGGAATTGCTGGGCCAAGGGACGTGAACAGTTGTAATTTTGATAAATATTCCCTGGAAGTTTCGGCGGTTACAGAATCTACCATAATCCATTTTATACCGAGCAAAGCACATGGTTAGTTGTATGGGACTCCATAGTGACTCGGGTTTTTAACTGGATGGAAAGAAGAATCCAGAAAGTAGCCCAAGGAATTCAAGAAGTTCGTTAGCCATTAACATGAGCTACTGTCCCCATCAAAAGTGCTAGTGGGGGCTTCCCTGGTGGCGCAGTGGTTGAGAGTCTGCCTGCCGATGCAGGGGACACGGTTTCGGGACACGGGTTCGTGCCCCGGTCTGGGAAGATCCCACGTGCCACGGAGCGGCTGGGCCTGTGAGCCATGGCCGCTGAGCCTGCGCATCCGGAGCCTGTGCTCCGCAATGGGAGAGGCCACAAGAGTGAGAGGCCCGCGTACCACACACACACAAAAAAGTGCTAGTGGGTCATCATGGTATCCTGGCCACACTGCATTCATCACACTTAATAACTGCTTGAAGGCATGGACTGAGAGCCCAGGTCCTCTAGCTTGGATTATTTCTGATGTTGGAAGATTTTATAGCAGGGGACATCTTCCTGGTTATTCAGGATACCCACGGAGGGCCTATGCTTCTTTCAGGTGGATTCTGAGATGCCCTGGACAAAAATCTGCTTGGACTGTCCCATGGCTGCCAAGTGGCATGACCCCTGGTGATGTCATTTACATTTCGGTCAACATGAATGGAGCAGTGCACAGGCTGGGCAGCTGTGTGCAGCGACCCTGGCACTCGACAGCACTATACTAGAGCCAGGACTTGAAAAGGCTCCCGGGTTCCTCATATCTCACCAAGCCCATGCTGAAACAGTCCCAGCCCTTCAACAGTAGCCTGCCATGTATGGACAGTCAGACATTTGTGTCTGAGAGTAGGTCCACACTTTTTGCAGATGACTTGGAAGGATTTGTAAACAGGAACTTCACCCCAGCCATCACTACTGGGCCTCATCTGCCTAAAACAAATGGTGACACAGGCTGTGAAGGAGATCCCTGATGGAGGGGTTTGGCCTCTGAAGCCCTCAAGCCTCCCCTTCCCTGCTCAATACATCCCTCCAGGGTCAAGGGCAGGAGCTGCCCCATGGCACTGCTCCGTGGACAAGGTCTCAAGATGGGCCCCATAGGCTCTATCCATACCTGAAGGTCACAAGAGCTAGACGGACCAGGGACCACACCTGCTGGTTCTTGGTGACCTGGCTCCTCTAGGGCCTTCTGGATTTAAGTTTCACCTCATGAAGACTCGGGGCCTCTGCAAATGCTAAAGTGGAACCACACTGTTTCCTGAACATCCAGGAAAAGCTTTGGGAAAGGAGTGCCCCTGCTATTCAAAGTGTACATCAACCTTTTTGCATCCACCTGATTGGCAAAAATTGCAATGTAATACATGTGGAGCAACTGGGACTCTCACATACAACTGGTGGGAGTGTTAATATCGATAGATGCAGCCACTTTGGAGAGCAACTCGGCCAACACCTAGTAAAACTGAAGACACGTAGACCCTTTAAGATGGCAATTCCACTCCAAAACATATACGCCCGAGAGAAATGTGTGCACATGAAGACCTGTGTCATAATGTTTATTAGCAATGGTGAGAACTGGACACAACTTAAATGACCATCAACTAGAGAATGAATAAATAAATTTTAGTTTAGTGCCACAGTGGAATACATTACAGCCATGAAAATGGATGCACTAGACCTCCATATATCAATATAGCTAAAATCTCAAAAAAGAGTGATTAGCAAAAATAAAAGCAAGTTGCAGAAGGTTGCATATGATACAAAAAAGATTAAAAGTACGCACATAATGCTATATCTTGTTTAAGTATACACATATATGTATTACAAAATTTTAAAAATGTATTAGCAGGTTAAACCCCAAATTCAAGAGAGTGGTTATTTTAGGGAAGGGAAGAGAATGGGATGAGGGCTGGCTACACGGGCACTTTTATGACACCTGTAATATTTTATTTCTTAAGAATGTTTATTATATTATTATATGTGTGTTTATATGTCTGAGATGTTTCACTTAAAAAAATGTTTTAAAGAGTGTCTGAATCAGAAGGGGAGCAGTATTGTGTGTGCTGGGACTGGCAACTGATCTTATGAATCGGTTCCACTGGCTTCTGAGTTACGTACCAGGCTCTCTTAGCACCACCCAGGGGACCGTTTGGAGACCTGTGTGAATCTCCATGTTTATTAACATCTCCAGAGTATATAATTTTCTCATAAAGCTCAATAAAGTATAACGGAAAGACTCAAGTGAACACATTAGACTGATCACGGTTCTAGAAATACAGTTGAATTCATTCATAAAAACCATCGGCTTTTGTCTCACGGCTGTTTTCCCCCAAAGAAACCAGGTTTGCATTTTTCTCTTCTTTGTCAGACATCACATGTTCACAACAACCCTGCCCCAGCCAAGTGGCTTGGTAGTCACATTCATGCCTCGGAAGATTCACTAAGTGCTCCATACAGCGGACCTCCGCGCTTGTTCACGTAGAAACCTCGGATGTTACATCCAAGAACGCTGAGGGCCCTTTATGCTCTGTCCAGTGGATATGGAGGGATCTATGCCCTGCCCGTTGCTACCCACCTTCGCCAGCCCCAAACATCAGGGGCTGTTTGCAGCTGCAGAGCAGGGCCATTGGGAGGGAACAGGGATTTCAAACCCCACGAGATCTGGATTCTTCTCCCTGTGCCATTTGTATGAACCTTCTGTGTAAGCATTAATGCGTGTGTGTATGTGTGTGTATGTGTGTATGGGTGTGTGTGTGTGTGCGCACACATGAGTGAGATGGCACTACTGAGGGACAGTGTTGAGGGCCTTAAGCTGGCCTGGCAGGGTTCTGACCCTGTGCCTGTGGACTGGAGCCTCACCAGGCCCCCGATGCTGCTTACTGATCTGCTGGCATTTGGAGGTGGACTTCCCAGCCTGCCTGCTGGGGCGACTAATGTACTTTGCTTAGGGTTACATTGAAGGGCATGCCGTTTCTGCATCTGAAATTCTCTTATTCCTCAGTGGACTGGCTCATGCCAGTTGTGCCCAGTGGTCTGGAGGGCAACAGAGAGGCAGGGCTACCTGGTGGGCAGAGACCATGCTTAGGAAACTGGCTGTTTCCATTTTCCTAAGGAGTATAGGTGTCCACCTTCAGGACACCGTGCACCATGGTCCTGCTCATCCCTCACTGGGCTACCGGGAGGATCTAATGAGAGATGTGGATAGCTTTGGTAAGGGTAAAAATCTCTATCCACGTGGTCTTTTATCTTTAATAAGATCGTAACCTCATTCCCCCGATTGGGGTACAAGTTGGGATTCCCAGGGAGCTTCTTCTCTTAGGCATCTCCGTGGTTCCTGCTGTCACAAATCTACTCAATGAAACCGTGCTCTACCCCCCACACCCGAGCCAAAACTGACTTCACACCATGGCCCCAAGCACGCCCAGTGCTTTTCCACACTGTTGCTCATACAGTTCCTTTGACTGCAACGTCCTACTGCCGCCCACTGAAATCCTATCTGCTCCCTGAGGCTCGTTTCGGATATCATCTCCTCCCTGAAGCTTCTTCTAATTTCACCCATACTGATGTGGTGTCCCTGCCCTGTCCCTCTCCCTGGAACCACACGGGCAGCCTCCCTGGTGCCTCCCTCCAGCGCCCACCACAGTGCCCGCCACACAGCACGTCCTCAGGCAGCGTTAAACTGCGTGAAGCAGACGAGGCCCAGAAGAGCTGTCCGTGTTCCTGGGGAGCCCGAGGCCCTTACCTTGGGAGTGAACATGTGTAGGATGCCGTCGACGGCCCCCCGCAGCAGCAGCCCCCGGACCAGGAAGCAGGCCAGCACCACGTAGGGAAAGAGGGAGCTGAAATACATCACCTGCAAGAGAGGACAGGGACCCACTGTGGGCCAGAGCCCCTCCTGCAGCTGGCATCCGCCTCCCTGCTCGCAGCTGGGGTACACGCGCCTCCTCTGATGGCAGCAGAAAGCAGAGCCCCGGGACCCCTGGGCACGGGGCCAAACCCACTGCACGTCTGGCATCGAGCCAAGGCAGAAGCAGCCACACAGACGAGCTGGAGTCAGCATGGCTGTGCCTGAGGCTTGTTTCCTCCTTTCAAGGGCTGGTGGGGCTGGGCTCACAGCCTCCGCGCCCCCAAGGGCCCCCAAGGGGGTGAGGAACCCTTTTCTCTCCTCTCTTCGTCTGTTCATATCTCATGCCTGCTTTTCTGTCCCTGACTCCAGTGGACCCCCTAAAGATCTCCCCTGTCCTTAGAGCCCCTTTGACAGAAGGCATTCAGGAGGTTATAGGCACGGCTCCCAAGCAAAAGCATCAGAAGAAGGTCCTGCCTCTTGTGATTATAAATTAAATGTTACTTCCTAGCACATGCATTTCTTGAACATTTCTATATCTCCATGGGCCTGGCACAGAGCCTCCCACAAAGGAGATGCTTACAAAAAGTTGGCTGCACTGAAACAAACCAAGAAGGCTGCTCAGGGAGGATGGTGTAAAGGTTAAAAGCACGCAGGTCCAGAGCTAGACCACCTGAGTGCTGATCCTGACTGCCATTTTCCAACCACATGACCTTGAGCTATTTATTTAACTTCGGGGTGCCTCCCTTTCCTCATATATAAAGTGGGTAAAATAACTCCTAACTCCTAAGATTGTTGTGGCCCAAATGCACTCATACAGGTGGCAGTGCCTGATCAGTGCCACGATGTGCCAGCTACTATCTTGGCCTTTGGAGACAGAAGAAGTGGTGGCTGAGACCACGCCACCTTTCCAGGGCTTAGCTTCCCTGCTCGTCAAATCCGCCAAAGAGCCTGGAGCCTCAGACAGACAGCCAGGATTCTAGTTCCAGCCCTGGGGCTGACTGGCTGCCTGATCTCAGGTGAGATATTTCCCCCCACCTCTGGAACCTCAGTTTCTTCATCTGTAAAATGGGTGGATTGGGCTATAGGATCTCTAATATCTTTTCCAGCCCTGGCAGTCCACGAATACGGGTACACATGACAAAGAAGAAAGGGCCCTTATTTGAAGGGAATCTGACCTACTGGGAGAACGTGTGTGTGGGGCCTGGCTGGTCTGCACCCTCAGAGGCCCCCAAAGCCCCCTTCACTCACAGCACCCACCCGTTCCCAGAGCTCATTAGTTGTAGATACATTGAGCTGTTGGTTTTCACCAAATATTGCTGAGCAGGCTCTTCCAGGGCTCTTGCTAGGGAAGCTGAGGGGCTAGGGTCTAGCCGAATGTCCTAGCTCAGTACTCCTGGTTTTCCTTCTCTTTAAAGTCTGTGGGAGCAACCCGGAGTTATGTGAGCACGGAGGCAGCTGGGGTCAAGGCAGTGATCTTCCACAAGCCCATCCCTGGCGGGCTGTCCACAGGGAACAATACTGTGGCTATGATGCTCCCATCACCTCCTCAGAGGCCTGTGTCCTCATCCTGAGCCATCCAGAGGCCAGGCCCACCCAAAGAACCCTGCAGGGGCGACCCAGAGTTCTCCACCCCTGCCTTCCACACTTTTCTGCGGCACCCCCTCCCCCGTGTAAGTGTGGGTGCCCCCCGCAACCGCTCACCTTCCCCGAGGACTGGATGCCCTTGACGACGGCCATGCCCACGATGCCCCAGGCCACGAGGAGGCACAGGGTCATCTTCCAGTTGAGGCCCCCGCTCTCTGAGATGGAGTTGGAGATGTCCAATGCCTCTCGGTACCAGAAGTAGGTAGTGGCCGAGCTCTTCTCACACTCCGGCTCCACCACTGAAACGGCAGCAAAGGCCACAGGGCCTCGGTGGAGGGGCCTGTGGGACCACCTCCTCCACTTGACCCCCACCCAGGGAAGCAGGGAAGAATGATATCGTTCTGGGTTAGCCAGGATCTGGCAGACCCTGAGGACTCCTGGGCTCTCAAGGGGCCTGGGAGGCTTCAGGATATACTGATCTGACCGAATTCCCACTCATGGCATCCCCCTGCCCACATCCATCCATGGAGGGCAGGAAGGATTAGGCAGAACTGGCCTCAAGTTCCTTGGGAACGGTTCTGAGCGAGGAGCTGGAGACCTGCATTCTCGTCCTTGATCCCTGGTTAAATCAGTGGTGTGACCATGGGAAAGTTGTTTCTGGGCCTCAGTTTACCCATCTGTGGGTGGGATAAGTCAGCCAGCCCTTTAGGGGACTTGCATGCAAATTAAGGTTGTTTCCAGATAGGATGGTATTAGAGTAACATAGGGTAGTTAATAATAACTAAACGAAAGTCACAGTCTCCGGAGTTATACCTACACTCACTATTTCATTCAATCCCTGTAAGAACTCTGTGGGATAGGCTGGCAAGAGATCATCAGAAGGGGAAATGAGCATCAGAGAGGGTAGGTGGCACAGCAAGTCAATGAAATCCCAAATCTGTGCCTTAGCCTCTTAGGCTCCTTCAACTCCTTCCTGGGACAGCGCTGGCTGGAATCCCCAGGTGGGTTCCTCAGAAGAACCATACTTGCCTGCCGCGGTCCCATTCCTGGCGACAGGGCACTCACTCCAGGGCAGCGGGTACTGGAAAGACTTGAAGAAATAGAAGATGCTCCACCCGATGATCACATTATAGTACAGCCCAACGAAGAGGCAGACCTGCAGACGGGGGTCTATGGGGGTCACAGAGGCTACAGGCAACTCCACCCCCACCCCCTCCCCACGCACAGCCTTGGAGGAGGAGGAGAAGGGATGGGATGCTGGAACAGTGGCAGCTGAGGGCCTGTTCCTAATCCTCCACTCATCTGCTATTTGGGGAATCCACAGAGGAATGTTTCAGATATTAAAGTTCTCTCCTGTAAGCAGTAAACTCTTAAAATGTTAATCCTCTCCAGTTTGAAATTCTTCTAAGATGCTTGAAGCACTTCCCCATCATTTCCTGATGACTCAGGATTACAATTCAGAGCTGCCCTCCAGGGCGATGGAGGCATGTACAGCTACTGCCGCTACAGTAAACGGCCCCAGACGGCTGTGCTTTTTGAGGTTTTGTAAATGCTTCTTATTGGCTTCCCATGTCTTTCCTTCTCTCAGGATGCTACTTTCTCTTTGGTACTGTCAGCAGTCTGTCTCTAGAAAGACATCACTTCTCGTTCTTGGAAATGTGCTAACCAACCTTGGTAGAACTGTATTGAAAACAGGAGCACATGGATTCTGACTGAGGGTCCGAGGGGTTTCTCTGAAAGCAATGCTTTTACATGCAGAGATCTGCTGCATCCACTTTGGATGTCAAGAGATCCCTTCTACCTCCAGGGGCCCGACTACATGATGCATCAGTGACACTGCCGGGCAGTGTGAGAGCTGAGAGCCCCTCGTTTTATTAATTTCACCCAAGCCCGGGTATGCACAAGCAGACACTCCTACGGCGCACCTTATGTGGAATACAGAAGGAGAGACACCCACCATCTTAACTTGGATGTCTTTAGTCCAAGGGGCAGACCACTCACACTCATGCGTATACACCCTGGCCAGCCCCAGCCATGTCAACCTGTGTAGAGGTGATCTCTCCCAGGCGCTGAGTGAGGCAGGTTTGGACTGGCCCTGCTGCCGGGGCTGACAGATCCTCAGTCCCTTCCAGAAGCAGATTCCAGTTTTTATCCCAGGTGTGAGCATGGGCACCTGCGGGCTTTGCCCTTAAGGGAGGCTCAGTTTCCTCACCTAGAGAGCTAAGCAGGGCCTCGTCTGCTGCCCCGTGGATCAGCCTGGAGCTCTCATGGAGTTCCCCATCCAGGCCAGTGGGGTCTCCCTGTCTCCCACTGTTCCAAAGCCTCACCCCTCGTGGGTCAGCCCCAGGCTCCTGAGTCCTTCTCCAGTCTGCTCATGCGCACGGCAAACTGGCAAGGAGACGCCATACCCCGGGGCTGCCTTTCCTCGTGCCACCCACTTACCCAAATAAAATACTCTTTAACCCAGGAAAAAGGACGGGCCTCCCTCACAGAGAGCTGAGGGGCTGGTAGGCAGAAAGGGGAATCTGAGATGGTCCACATGTCCCCAGAGAACTCTGGCGGAGATGTCCCAGGCCTTCCTTCCTTCATAATAACCCCAAATATTAGACCATCAGAGAGTGGTGCCGACTTCCGGTTTAGGAAATATGTGGCCCTGAGACACCAGCTGGACGCAATTCTCATGATGAGAGTCTCCCTCCCTGCCCTCACCCCCGCCCAGGACTCTGGTCTGTAAACCCTGTGCCCAAGAGCAGCCCCTCTGCCTCCTGGCTAGTGCCCGCCACCAGCCCCCGACTCACTATGCAGCTGGAGAAGCCGATGCCGCCCAGGCGGGGGCACACATAGTGCCACACGCCGATGCTGCCGCGGCGGATCCTCTGGCCCACAGCCAGCTCCAGGAAGAAGAGCGGGATCCCAATGATGATCAGCAGCACCAGGTAGGGCACCAGGTAGGCACCTGGGGAGGAGGGAGGGATGTCGGAGGGTGTCTGGAGCACAGCAGCAGGGTAAGGGAGGGGTGGCAGCCAGGTCCCATAGCATTGGCCACATCTCCAATCATCCTCAAACCGTCACCAGTCCCTGTGCTCCTCCAGGAACGGTCTGGCTCACACGTGCGACCTACCACACGCTGGCCGCCCAGACCTCCTTCCAGCCCTTGGCTCCCCTGACCCGAAACACTAAAGGAGGATCCAGATGTATGGCAATGCCTCCCACTCATGAGGCTAGACTCAGAGACAGACACAGTCACCTCCTGACATATTCCGTGGACACCTGTCCCTCCAACATGTGCCCAGACTGCCAATGAGTCCAGGGGGTCGGGCATCTCCGGGGCGCACAACCCGGCACTTGGCAACAGTCAGCTGTTATCTACTCTGTACCAGGTGTGTGCAGTGGGGCTATCAGGCAACAGAAGGCACAGACGCTATCCCAAGAGAGCTGCGGGACCTTCAGGTTCACACGAGCAATGTCAGTGCATGCACACACATCACACACGGCCAACTGAGCACGTGTGTCCTGAGGGAGGGGTGTGAGTCCCATGGAGCTAATCAGGAGAGGCTTCCAGGTGAGCAACCTCCCACACCTCATATAACAGCATCTAATACATTAAACACACAGGTGCACAGGGTCACGTGCACACATAAATTCCACTTGTCACTAACAACCTGCTGTATCACGATCCTAAAAGGAGGAGGGCCTGAAGGACCCCTGGCTCTGTCTTTTAACCTAGTTCTGTCTCTTGGTCTCTGGCTCAGGCATGCAGAAGAGGAGAGAAGTGACCTGCAGGAAAGGACAGGGACACATCTCCCTGCACATCTTGCCCGACCTGAGGACTTGCGGGTGAAATACAAAACCCGGGAGGCTGCGTGACATGTCTATACATGTCTCGCTTCTTGCAAACCCCAAGGTTATTCCTGGGCCTTGAAAGACCATCTCGATCTCAACCTGTTGAGATGCACACTGAGTAGGGGTTAAGATCCAGACCACGGAGCCAGACCTCCTGGGTCTGAATCCTGGCTCTGCCACTTACTAGCTGTGTGACTTTGGGCAAATTGCTTGATCTCTCTGTGCCACTGTTCTGCCATCTATGTAAAGAGGATGAAAATATTAAGTAGAACCATATGAAATTGCTGATATTTGATCATTTTTGACTTATGAAAATGGCCATTTCATATGCTTCAACTGTATACCTACTGCACAGGGCTGTTGTGGGGATTAAATGAGTGACTTACCCATAGTAACCACCTGATGACCATTTGCCTCCTTCTCATAAAAATAAAGAGAAAAAAAAGCAAACTGAGAGGATGCAGAATAAACTGTCAACATCTGGCAGAGCTGGGCAGAGTTCCAGAGTTTCCATCCAAAATTAAGTAATTTTGACTGGATCACCCAGGGCTCAAAGCCAGAGTTTTGACTCTCAGACCAATCATCTCCTTCCTGTGATAATTTGCCTCCTTCCAAAATACATTTAAGATGACTTACTATAAAAACGGTAAAATACTGGAGAGTTAAAGGTAGAGATAAAGAGGGATTCCAGGAGTCAGAAAGGATGGGAAAATGAAGGTAGGAACATGGGATGGGGAGCTCAGAGTCCTGAGACCCGACAACGCTTTTCTTCCAGGGGTTGTTCGTGATGTCTGGTGCCGTGGCAACTGTCTGGTGACACTGGAAACTAACAGACTTTGGCAAGAACGCTGCCCGGGGGAGCGGCGGCGCGGGCAGAACGTGTAGTGGGGAGAAGGACTCTGTGATTCAGCATCAGTGCTCAGGCAGACTGATTATCTCGGCCACAAAGGACAAGGTTGCAGGTTGCCAGCCGGAGTCCCCAAATATAACGTGTCCTCCAAAGTTGTTTCGGGTACTCTGAGCTCTTAACATCTCACAGCACTTAAGGGAACCACACACTTCCATTTGTATCTTTGCTTTGGGCTGGTCTTATATCAACTCAGCCACCTGGGCCTGGCCATGCCATACAGACTGAAAGCTCTGCTCGGCAATTATTGATTGGGGGAGAAAAAAAAGATCCTTCAAAGCAAAGAGAGCATAGGGGGAATAGACTGTGCCCTGGTGGCGAGATGGAAGTTTCTGGCCTAAGTCAGGCGGGCATTCTCACTCCCTGCCCTTCACTAGAAACCGCAAAGGAGGGGAAGCCTCCAGCCAGACTCTGCTTTCTGGACCAGGGAGGGTGTCCCAGAGAGGAGGGAGGGTCCCTGAATAGGGCTCCATCACTGGGAGGAGAGTCCCACGGGGCAGCGAGGGAGTCAGCAGGGTTAAAATGCCTGCAAAGTGGCAGCCACACCTTCAGGCTGGAGTGTGGCAGTCCCAGGGCACAGGGACTCAGGGGCATGAAAGCTGTCTTCTGACTCAAATCACTTTCCCAGGACCAGAGGTCTGAGCTTGGAAGCGTCATTGTTTTCAGTCCATTGGGTTTTGCCTTGCTTATTTTTGGTTAGTTTCCCCCCGGTTTCGAAGCAAGTTGCCTTTGGAACTTTCTAGCCTGCATTCAGGTGCTGGGGGATAAGGCCTGTGGGCTTCTACCCTCCCTGGGAGCTAGAAATATTGAGTAGAAGGGGTTTGATACTACGGGCAGGATCCTCTGGGGGGACTGAAACTCAGGGGGCAGCGTGAAGACCCTTTCTACCTGGGAGGCTGCGGGTATAGTGATTAAGTGCTCAGGCTCTGGGGCCAAGCTGTCCAGGTTTGAATCCTGACTTTATCACTAGCTGTGTGACTTGAGCAAGTGATCTAACCTCTCTGTGCCTGTTTTGCAGTTTCTAAAGTGAGGATGAGAATAGTTCTTCCTCACATAGGCTTTTTGGGAGGATATGATGGTTGAACCATATGAAATTGGTGCTTTGGCTGTTCCAAGACACTCACATATCAGCAGTTTCATGTATTTCAGCCTAATATCCAGGAAGTGCTCACAACAGTGCCCAGCAGTAATACGCATTTAGTAACAATGGCCAAGAGTTACTGTGTCAGATACAGTGGTAAGCATTCTACATGTAAAGCTCATTTAATTCTCCCAACTGTCCTGTGAGGCAGGAACTACTATTATTCCCATTTTACAAACACAGAACAGCAAGGCACAGAGAAATTAAGCAACTTGCACAGGGTCCCAGTGGCTGCACTGGGATTTGAACACAGGCTGTCTAGGGCCAGAGCCCACATTCTTATCATCATGCCTGCAGCCTCTTGAGAGCTGTTAGCCATTAGCTCTTCCTGGGGGGGGTCTCACTCGAGTTCTGAGCTCCAACCTACGAGGGCTCTGGTTCTGCCTCACAAAGGGGTGTTTCTTTTCTCCCCTCAGCCCGGCCCATTGGCAGGGCACCCCCAGGGCAAGCAGGGCTGCCTCTTACCTCCTCCATTTTTCTGGCACAGGTAGGGGAACCTCCAGATGTTGCCAAGGCCCACAGAGAAGCCGATCTGGGCCAAGATGTACTGCAGCTTGCTGTTCCAGGCCGGCCGGTCCTCCACGTCCGCCACCTTCTGCTTGCCGCCTGCTTCTCCGGCCACATTCAGGATGCTCTGTTTGTAGTCCACAGGCTCCTCAAGGGCCAGCAGGTCGGCCACCGACTCCGTGACATGCTCACTACTGTGCTCGCGCTGGGTCACCTTGCTGTTCTTCGGCATTGGGCCACCTGGGCGACGCAGCCCTGCTCCCCAGCACGCAGAGAAGGTGGGACTCGGCCGCTGTCAGCTCCTTCTCATCCAGGGACCTCTGAAACCAGATGAGCAGGAGAGGATTAGCTGACCACGCCAGAGAGGTGGGGAGCCCAAGTGGACACGACCCAATCAATTCATCAACTCCCCGTCATTCACTCAGAGGCTGCTCAGTGGCCTTGGACATCGAGCTCGCTTTCCTCCCCATTGAGGTGCCCGCTGAGGAGCTCGAGGTCTGCACACTCAGTTTCCCCACTGGCCTTCTTACCTGAGCATCATCAGAAAGGCAAGCCTAATGGGACGAAAGAAGCAACATCATACACCAAACCCAAATAAGGGGTCGTCCACGACAACATTGACCCCTTTCATAACCACAGATCCTAGAATGTTCAAGAACATCTGGAAGCCTCCACTGCCTTCCCTGCCCAGGGCAGCACAGGGTATAGCCAAGTCCTAGCCCTCTTGTGTTCTATTTAGTCAAACCACCTGGTGGGACCCAGGAAGCCAGCGCCTGCATTCAAAATGCAGTTTTGGGGCCAGTGGCATCATGGGAACTTGTCAGAAACACAGACTCTCAGGCCCACCCCAGACCTACTGAATCATTCTCTGTATTTCTACAAAACCTTTGGTGATTCAGAGGGACATTAATGCTTGGGGGAAAAAAAGCCTACAGCTCTTACCATGGAGCCTCTGGACACCAGCATCCCAGGCAGGAGCACCAGCCGGGCTCAGCTAAGGATTCTGGCAGCAGAGCCCTAGAGATGTTTGCTCAGTGCCAACAAATCCTGGGTCATCACTCAGCAGTGACATTATCTGAAGGCCACCACAGCCAAGAGCCAGTTCTCCATCCTTCAGTGACAGTTTTACAGCAGATAATGTCTGCACAACGTGGGCGGGGGAGGCAAAACCCTCCCTACTCCTGCAATTCCCCATCGTGTATCATGCTTTCCCTTAAACAAAGAAAGCACCAAGGAGATGAGTCCTTTGAAGGATCCCAACATTCTGCTTGTTTTGAAGCACCTCCTCATTAAGGGAAGGTTGGAGGATTTAAAATTAAACCACATACACCCCGGCCGGCAGTTGCCCTGCATCTTTCTAGGGATGTAAATTATCCGGCTCTGCCATTACTAAGGGAAGGAGCTGCCTCTGTTCTCCTCGCACGTGCCACCTGAATTCTTGGGCAAGGTCCCTCTGTAGCGGAAGCGTGCAGGGATGCCCGTCCTGCTGGGCTTGACCCAGACCTCCTGGCTGACTCCAGCCACAAGGACCTTCAAGGAGACCTGGCTGGCCAGATCCCGTTACACACGTAATGAAGCTGGGAGGACTGGCAGATGGGGACAACTGTCCACCCTGGTCTGTGGGGTTAGCCAGCCCTCCCCAGGCCAGGCCTCGGACTACACAAGCAGGTGACACTTCCCTGCTCTCCTCATCTAAGGGGGACAGTGATTCTTTAGGGACTGTCCCCTTCCACCTCAGGCACAGCCAGGGTCTTGGGCTTTGGAGTGACTGGGACAGAGCCAGCCTGCCTGAAAGACCTCAGAATTCCCTACAAGAAATGTAGCTCTCTGTTGGGACTCAACTTTACAGTGGGTCAGCTGAACACTCCATCATGTCCTGGAGGGTGCTCCAAGGTGGGACTCTGTGTCTGTGGCCCCTCCAGCCCTCAGCCTCCCCCCGGGCTGCTACGGTGCCTGTGCTACAGAAGCCAATGGTGCCCCCAGGAGTTGTGCAAGGGGGAGGCCTGTGCTCTTGCCTGGGCCGCCAGGACAAGCCCCTCCCCCTCCCCAGTCAGTAGGGCCCTGTCCCCAGGCTCTCAAATGGAGGACAAAACCTAAGGCACATGCAGTGGTTGCTTGTCCAGCTACCCCATCTCTCCTCAGCTTACGTCAAGAGTTTTATTAAAAACTAGAGATGGGGAGCAGGGTGAGGGTGGGTCCCTCCTGCAACCACAATCACCAGGTACCTTAGCCCGGAGCCTCCCTACAGGTACCAGCCTGCAGCAGGATCCGATCAGAACAATCTGCTGTGCGTGAGATATGACGTACTGTTCATCTTGCCACGACTGGAGAAAACCGAGGGGGATTCCTGCAAGTCTGCAGAATTTATCTTGAGGCTGACCAAGCAGAGAACATAAATTCTCTAATTTCCCCATAAATAGATTAGTGAGTGGCAGCTCTGGTCACCAGCAGGAGAAGCAGGGGGGAGGGGAGGAACGCATCATTTTAAACTAAGTGGGCTCAAGGACAAAATGAACACCTTCTGGTAAATCCAGAGAAGGATACCCGCAGCAGCATCACGGAAACCATAGGCATCAGCTCAATATAAGCTTCTTCCTCCTTCCCAAGACATCACTGATGTGCACGAACATCCTGCACTGCAGGATGGGGGCCCGGGGTCCTCCCAGGCCATTGGGTTTGCAGGAAGCAAAGTGCTGGTACAAACTTGCAAGCTGAGACACTGGGCTGGGTTTCAATCATGACTAGAACCGTATGTGCCCAGTGAATATGCTCATGTGACAGCAGAGTCCAACATTTGGAATATTAAAGTTTGAGGGATCCTAGCAACATTCTCATTTTATATATGAGGAAACTGAGGCCCAGAGAGAGGAGGTGAATTGCCCAAAGCCACTGGGTCAAACTCAGCAGCAAGGTGGGTGGGACACTGGAAGAAGACAGTCGTCTCTCATGGTAAAGGACAGGGGCTTTGAAGTCAGAGAGGCCCGGGTTTGAGAGCCCATTTCATTCACTCATTCATTCATTCACTCACTCATTCATTGACTTGACATACATTAACTGAGTGCCTTCTCTGTAGCAGGCTCTGTTCCAGGTGTGAGGGATACAGCAGCAAACAAAATAAGCCAAGGGCTTCCTCTTGCAGAGGTTATATTTCTAGTGGAAAGGCCAGATACTAGAGAAAGAAATACACAGATAAAAGAGCCAGGGGTGATTTTTGCTATAAAGACAATAACATGGGGTAGAGAGTGGGGTGGCTCGCGAGCTGGAGGGTTGCTATATTATGGTCTGGAAAGGCGTCTCTGAGGAGGGGACATCGGAGCAGAGGCGTATACATCAGGAGATGTATGTTAAGTGTGTGAGTGAATGAATGAAGTGTCTGTCTGACGTCAAAGCCCCTGCCCTCCACCCTGGATGCCTCCACCCCAGCAACTGTAAAGACAGTCTCTTCAATAAGTGGTGCTAGGAAAACTGGACAGTTACATGTAAAAGTATGAAATTAGAACACTCCCTAACACCATACACAAAAATAAACTCAAAATGGATTCAAGACCTAAATGTAAGGCCAGACACTATCAAACTCTTAGAGGAAAACATAGGCAGAACAGTCAATGACATAAATCACAGCAAGATCCTTTTTGACCCACCTCCTAGAGAAATGGAAATAAAAACAAAAATAAACAAATGGGACCTAATGAAACTTAAAAGCTTTTGCACAGCAAAGGAAACCATAAACAAGATGAAAAGACAACCCTCAGAATGGGAGAAAATATTTGCAAATGAAGCAACTGACAAAGGATTAATCTCCAAAATTTACAAGCAGCTCATGCAGCTCAATATCAAAAAGCAAACAAGCCAATCCAAAAATGGGCAGAAGACCTAAATAGACATTTCTCCAAAGAAGATATACAGATGGCCAACAAACACATGAAAAGATGCTCAACCTCACTAATCATTAGAGAAATGCAAATCAAAACTGCAATGAGGTATCACCTCACACCAGTCAGAATGGCCATCATCAAAAAATCTAGAAACAATAAATGCTGGAGAGGGTGTGGAGAAAAGGGAACACTCTTGCACTGCTGGTGGGAATGTAAATTAATACAGCCACTATGCAGAACAGTAATGGAGGTTCCTTAAAAAACTACAAATAGAACTACCATACGACCCAGCAATCCCACTACTGGGCATATACCCTGAGAAAACCATAATTCAAAAAGAGTCATGTACCACAATGTTCACTGCAGCTCTATTTACAATAGCCAGGACATGGAAGCAACCTAAGTGTCCATCGACAGATGAATGGATAAAGAAGATGTGGCACATATATACAATGGAATATTACTCTGACATAAAAAGAAACGAAATTGAGTTATTTGTAGTGAGGTGGATGGACCTAGAGTCTGTCATACAGAGTGAAGTAAGTCAGAAAGAGAAAAATACCGTATGCTAACACATATATATGGAATCTAAAAAAAAAAAGGTCATGAAGAACCTAGGGGTAAGACGGGAATAAAGACACAGACCTACTAGAGCATGAACTTGAGGACACGGGGAGGGGGAAGGGTAAGCTGTGAAAAAGTGAGAGAGTGGCATGGACATATATACACTACCGAACGTAAAATAGCTAGCTAGTGGGAAGCAGCCACATAGCACAGGGAGATCAGCTCCGTGCTTTGTGACCTCCTAGAGGGGTGGGATAGGGAGGGTGGGAGGGAGGCAGACGCAAGAGGGAAGAGATACGGGAACATATGTATATGTATAACTGATTCACTTTGTTATAAAGCAGAAACTAACACACCATTGTAAAGCAATTATACTCCAATAAAGATGTCAAAAAAAAAAAAAGGAAACCATGGCAAAAAAAAAAAAAAAGACATCAGCTGGTGCCGAGTGAGGGGGCAGCCACCTCACTTGAATTATGCGAGCATCAGGCTCCCTCTTGGGTGAAAATGTTCTATCTAATGACAGTTCCTGCCTCCCGGGCAGGGCTGCGTGAGGATTCCATGAGCAGATGCATACCAAGTGCCTAGTGCAGGGCCTGACACCAGGAAGGACCCAAATGACAGAGGCCGCTACCTGGAAGCCTGGTGTTGTTTGCCTTTATTCATTTAAAAATATGTAAGTTCCCCTATTTATACTTTGTTACATAAGTGCCCTGTTTCTCCTCAGGAAAAGCCAAAATGAGTTTGCGGGGGGGAGTGGGGTGGAGAGTGGAGAGCATTTTGCAACACCACCAGCTCGGAGATGTCTTTTTCTGTTTGCGAGAAGTGACAGCACCCTGAGGCTGGTGGCGCAGCACCCCGCGAAGCCCAGGCCCACTCACCTGCCCCAGGGTCAAAGGGAAGCAGGTACAGGCCATGCGGCGCCAGATCCTGGGCCCAAAGATCAGTAAGGTTATTACTGATAAAAACACGGCCGCATAGTAAAGTCTAGTAGTGTTATTACTCAAACTATAGCTCAAATCTGCAATAGTTTGAAACCATTTAAAAACTTGTTTTACACGGTCTACGGGCACAGTACGGGGTGATTCTGCTCCAAAGCCGAACTGCCTGGGTTCGAATCTCAGCTTCGCTCCTTACCAACTGCCGGCCTGGGAAGCTTCTTCACCTTACTGAGCTCGTTTCCTCAGCGTCAGCAAGGACAGCAGTGCTCACTCTGCAATGTCATGAGGAGGACAGGTTGTACAGGTCTCAGAAGGGGACCGGCCCCCACCAAGTGCTCACAAACGTCACCTCTTCTTATCATCTCGGATTCACAGCCCGGCCCGGGAAGTGAGCTGGACAGCTATGCCCCAGGGTGGGACAGGGCATGGCTCACATCACACAGCTGTCAGCACCCAGGCGTCCTCACTCCTGTGCTCTCTCCGTGCCTTTAAAGGGAAGGTGGCAGCAGTGACTCAGAACAACCCTCCCTCCCTGCACGCACTAGTTCCCTGAAGCCTGGAGGCCGTCTGTGGGGAAAGGTGAGCTTTCAGACCAGGGCCCAGGAATCCAATGTGTACCAGCCAGGGACCCCAAAGCACTGCTGGGGACAAGCGCCAGGATCAGAGAAAACCCAGGGGTGGGGGCAGATTCCTCTCTGCCCCTGCCTTTGCGGACCGTGGAGCCAGCCGAGATCCAAGCAGTGGGAGGCTGGCTCGGTGCTGGTCTTGACCAGCCACCAGCCAACCGTGCAAATTGGCACCATCACCCTGACCTCTCTGGACCTCAGTTTCCCTGTGTGTGAAATGACTTGGTCTGGATGATCTCTGAAGCTCTTTCAGCTCTGCATCTATCCAGGGAGTGCCCCTCCTGCACGTGCGTGTGAGCAAGGGGTGACCAGCCCCAGGCACTAGACACTGCAGGTCCTTGGGCTGGTCTGTCAGGCCACCCTCTGCCAGCTGAGAGCTCACCGGTGCACTGTGGGGATGCTTTGACGGCCAACCGAGTCGTACTCAGATCATCGCCCTGTAGTAGTTGGGGGGGGGGTTATAAAGTTGCTTTCCCGAGCGGCGCATCCGTCCATGGTACTCTCGGAAAGGAATGCCTCCGTTACTTAAAGCAGAATGCAGAGGCGCTCGAATGCCAAGAAAGCGCCTGGTGCCAGATCTGTTGCTTAGCAACAGATGCAGCTTACGGCTCAGAATAACACATGTGAGAGAAGCAGGACCAGGGAGTGAACTGTGAATCTTCTTAAAGAGAGAAAAAAATAGTGCCACTAGGAGGCAGACAGGTAAAAATATCTCCTGCCCGAGGACTGACGGCTCCACGACTTTTCAAGCACAGCGCTCAGCAATTACCCCAAGGGGGTGGCTGCTCACCCTGAAACCAAAGCCAAGCCAGAGGCCCCTCCGCTCGACAGCAGCCAGAGAGGGGGCGGGGGACCCTCTGAGCACCTGCCTCCTGGGGTCCGCAAGTTTGTATCAGATACCTCAAGGGACAAGCTCAAGGGAGCCACTTATTTTCCAAGGGAGACCCCGGGGGAGCTGAGTGGACAAGCTGCCATCTTGGGGATATAGGAGCCAAGGGGACCACAGATCTCGAGTGCTGGCTTCACTGAGCCCCAGGGGGCGTGCCCAGTTTTGCTGCTCTTGGGTCGGGGGGCTCTGGAGAGAGTGCTGCACATTCGTAAATGTAAACCTCCACCACAGGAAAGCCGTGAGAGCCCCCAGCAGAGGAAAGCCGTGGAGAACACCCAGCTCCCCGCACCATATTGCCAAGGTCCAACTCAGGACTAGGCGGTGGTGAGAAGGAAGCAAGGTCGGGCCCCTTTCTCTCAGGGAACTTGACAGCTTCCTGATTTCCAGGTGACAAGCGGTGGTGGCCCACACAGTTGTCCTAATTACCTCAGAGCCTCTGGGCTTCCACTGAGCCCGAAACAGGTCAGACTGTTATCAGAGACCCAAATTATCCTCCAAATTATTTTTAATTGTCTTACTGGAACCTCTGGCAGTCACGTGGGGCAAACTGGTCCTGATGGGCCTGCTGGCCACCCGCCTTGAGTTTTCTCGCCCAGGACGCACGGGCAGGGACCCAGCACCATTCCTGGCCTCTCCCTCCTTCACCCTTCATGCCCACGTCGCAAATTCCTGTCAGTGGGTTCAGATCTGTCCTTTCCCACCCCTCATGCTCTAGCTCAGAACTTCTCTCCACTAGAGGCCGGCAACAGGCTCCCAGCTCACTTCTCCTCCAGGCCTTCAGAGGCGGCTTCTTGGGTACCACGTCCTCTGCACCCACTGCCAACGCACTGCCCCGGCCAAGACATGTGCAGCTCCTCCTCTGGGCCCCCTTCCACCTCCCCTGCCCACCCACCACTCCCCATCCTCTGCCTCCTGGACCTTCTAGTCTTTGACGGCCCAGCTCGAGGCCCACCGTCTCACCTGTGACACCTTCCGCAGTCCTCTAAGTAAGAATGAGTATCCCTTTCTCTCTCCTCAGCACGCTCTTTATAAGACTATTTTACACTTTTACCGTTTGGCTTTCTAGCATAGCTAGCTGTTTACAGGCCTGATTCCTTTTCTAACCACGAGGCTCCCTGAGGGCAGGACCCAAGGTGTATTCAGCTTTGTGCCCCTCCTGCCTGCCCCGGGCCCAGCAGGGCCTGGCACACCAGACAGAATGTGGTATTTACAGATGCTCCAGGGTCTCTGCCTGCCTACCCTCCAAGAACAACCCGCTTCCTATGTTGAAATCTGAACCACTGCCTTTGCCTTTGAAACAAAGAGGCCGGGGCGAAGAGCTAATAGCTCTGACTAGAGAAGAGGCGGTAAACCTCCCAGAAGTCGCCTGCCCAGCCGGGGGCTCTAATCCGGCACAGCCCTGCAGCACATGTCAGGGGGACCCCAGGCCTTGGAAGACAGCTTTCTGTTCCTTATTCATCTGGAAAATAGGGAACAGCGCTTACCTACCAACTGCATCTGGTTACCACATGGATAGAAGGAGAAAGAGCAAGAAAAGCTTACTGAGAAGTCAAATCAATAGGATGGTTACTTCTGACTCCATTTCACAGATTTGCTGGGTTTGTGCTGTGGTCTCCTGTCCTTATCCAGATTGACAGCATCTTTGCTTCTGCAAGGCCAAATCCTGGTGACTTACTACCACACGTGCTCAACAAATATGATATGAATGAAGTGAGTGCGTGAATTAATGAATTCAAGTATTTTGAACTCCCCAAATTTTCTAGGGTCTGATGTAATTTTCCAGCTTCAAATTTTCCCCATTTTCTGACAGGACATCCTGATCCCAAGAGCATCTGATGCCCCAAGCAGCACTTTAAAGCTAAGGTAAACTAAGAAGCCTGACCGTCGCTCATTGACTTTTTGCCTTTGATAAAGGAGCCATGATTTGTGCCTCCTTTTCTCCCCTTTGCAGACAGGATCCACCCTCACCAGAGAGAAATAAACACTGGACGGGGACAGTCTTGGCATGGAGCGTTTCTGAGGCTGGTGGACCATACCAGACAACAAACAGGCAAAGGGGCCAGTGGAATCTTCTGCAGCCCGTCTCACCTTCCTGTTGCATTTGCTGAGCGAGTTCTCTGCAGCTGGTATTTTGTTTTCTTAGTCAAGGAGGAAAGAAAGCAGGAAAAGGGGCAGATGGTCCACAGGGGGAGGAACTGGCACTGGAAAATGTGGGCGGGGCCAGTGCCAACAAAATCTTTTGGTTCGGTTCTACCATATCAGGTGAGGGGGAAATGCACGCCCCGAGGATGTCCAAGCCAAGAGCAGTACCACGGCTGCCCCACAGACGCCTGAGCCTTGCACTAGAATATAGGTTGCTGAGGGCAGAGCGGGGTGGTGATAATGACAATGGCAACAGCAGCACGCAGGTGATACTTCTCGAGGGTCACCTCCACAGCAGCCACTGTGTAGAGCAGACATCACCTCCTTTAACCCCACCAATAACTGCATGAGGCTGGTGCCTCTCTTATCCCCATTTTACACATGAAGAAGTAGAGGCTCAGAGGGATTCATTACCTATATCTCATTGAACTTAAGATCCTCTGGTGCTGGTACTTTCTTGAACTTACCAGAAAGTGTCCATGGAAGGTTTTCACCCAACTAGGCCACCACTCCACCTGACCAACAGCCAATCTGAGACGTTGTTGACTGCACATCCTGATTTTAAGATGTGACACTGTGCAAGATTCCACACCTTGGAATTGATGAAATACGGCACACCGTCAAACAGTGGAGGCCCGGAGTCCCAACCAACACAGGATGACTCCAGAATCTCCCAACCACCACGCTGTCCCAGAAAGATCGTGGGTTTTGGACCCAGGGAAACCTGGGTCGGAGTTCTGCTGCCACTTACAAGTTGGGAGTCTTTGGGGAAGTACACCTTCTCCTTTGGTTGCAGTTTCTGGACCTGAAAATATGGGGATGAGGCTCTGACTTCACAGGGTTGTCATGAGGATAAAATGATAAACGCAGGGGCCACACCATAAACCCACACCAGCTGCCCCTCCTTGTGAGAACATGGGGGAAATGGGTCCAACCAGGAACAGAGGCCCAACCACCCACAGTCCCGAAATGGCCAGGAACTGGTGTGGAACAAGCATGCAGGTACCTGAGGACATGTGGGGCTGGTGGGGGATGCAGGTGCTTGGAGCTCCGACTGATTCCCCACTCCCCTCTTGGGCTGAAGGAGAACGGAAAAGCGCCCAGAAACTCCCACGAACTAGGGATACTGCTGAAATATGGGACTTTAAAAATTCCTCTCTATATTTTCCCTCCCTCTCTCTCTCCCTCCTGTCCTTTACTTCCTTCAACAGATATTTACTGAACACTAACTATGCACCACGTCCTGTCCTAGTACAGCAGAGAACAGAGCAAATAATGTGCCTGCCCTGGGGGATGTATATTACAATGCAGAGGACAAATAAAAACCAGACAAATGTGTAATTAATATTGTATATATAGGCATAGACTGTATCCATAGTGATAACAAGTAAATATATAATACAGCAGGGATGGAGTGAGGTAGGGATGCTACAATATGTAGGGGAGTTAGGAAAGCAACTCTGATAAAGACCTGATAGTGTGAGAGAATAAGCCATGTGGATATCCTGGGAAAGCATTCAGGGCAGAGGGAACAGTAAGTGCAAAGGCCCTGAGGCAGGAGCAGCACTTGGTGAGTTCAAAGACTAAAAGGAAGAGCCCTGTGTCTAGTGCATCCTGAGCCAGGGAAGAGTGGGAGGTGCTGAGACAGGAGGATAACTGGCATCCCGAGCAGGCAGGACCCGCAGGCCATAGAAAGGAGTTTGGGTTTCCTCTCAAGGATAACAGGAAGCTGTTGGCAGTTTTCGAGCAGGGGACTGATGTCACCTGACTTTTTAAATAGATCAGTATAGTACAAATTAAAAAGCACATGGATTGGGACTTTGAGATTAGCAGGTGCAAACTATTATATATAGAATGAATAAACAATAAGGTTCTACTGTATAGCACAGGGAACTATATTCCATATTCTGTGATAAACCATAATAGAAAAGAATATGAAAAAGAATGTATATATATATGTGTGTGTGTATAATCGAAGCACGTTGCTGTACAGCAGAAATTAACACAATGTTGTAAATCAGCTATACGTCAATAAAATAAATTTAAAAAAAAGAAAAAGGGGGGGTGGTAGGTTAGAGATGGTGATGACCTGGGCTGGCAGTTGGATAAGGTTTAGGTTTTAAAGAGAGAGGGAAACAGAGGCCCCCAGGGTGCTGAAGTGCACACAGGCCCTAAACAGAAAATCCATGAGACTGTCCTGATTTGGAAAAAAAAATTTTTTAAAATCAGTTGTGAAAATAAAAAGTCCAGGAGCAACGAGTGAAGGCCTCACTCCCTTCTTTTCTTATTCATGGGAGGCCCACGGTGGTGACAGATGGGTCCTCACAGCTACTGCCCAAATCCACTGACCTGGATTTTCTTAAAGTCACTATTTTCTCTTGTCTCAGAGAGAGACAGAAGGAATCAAGGGTGTCCAATTACCTGAGTTACCCACCAGACTGTGAAGAGCACTTGAAGGAATAGTGATCAGAAACCCTTAATTACACTCCCAACATGATGTCTCTTTCCTGAGAACCAGAAACGTTTGTGTCTCTTTCCTCACCAGGCTTCAGTGCGGCTTTGTGGAGGGGTGGGCAGAGAAGCACTCCCAGCAGGACACCTGAGATCACAGCGGAGGGAGCACACATGTTTGAAGACCTACTGTGCTTACATATGTTATTTACCGCCCCCCCAAAAAAATAACTTGGGATAAAATGGAATTCTCATTTTACAGATGAAGAAGCGTAAGCTAAGGGAAGCTACCTACCATGTACAAGATTACTGAGCCATGCAGTGGAGGAGAGGGAATCCAAACTGTGGTCTACCTCACTCGATAGCCCATACTCTTTCCAATACACTGGTGTTTTACACCCTTCCACATGTGATGACACACAGAGAAGAGAATACAGCTGTGGCACACTGGGGTAAATGGAGGAGGCTTCACCACCCTAGGCCACTCAAGGCTATTCCAAGGAATGAAGGCATCATTATTTCTGGGCCTCATGCCACCCCTCTGGGGCCCTGGTTAGGAAGTTCTCCAATGCACCATGCCACACTGCAAAGTGACATACGTGAACCTCATTCAGCAAGTCAACAATGGAACAAGTCCATCTACCATCATTCCTCCCTGAGGTCAGGAGCCCTCATTTGGCTGGGCCCTTTCCCAAAGCTAGAGTCATAATACAATTTGGGGACTGGTCAAGGAGATTCCTTCCAGCGGTTCCAAAGGAGTCCCTGAATTACTAGCAGGCAGGTTGTCTCAGAGGTGTGCCAGGACCGTGGACAGCACCCACCAGGCCATTCTGGGAGCCAGTGCCTGGTTGCCCAGCAGAGGAGCACGCTTGCTCTCCGCCCTGTAGACCCCCAGGGAGAGGAGGTCCACGTCCTCCCTGAATACTCACCTGGCAGCACCTGCTGGAGCCATTCCACCAGGTGACTGCTCACATCTCCTGAATGGTAGCTTTCTCAAACAGCACTCCTGACCTGGAGTTGGATTTAAAACCACAGAGCCCAGAAGTCTTATAATTAAAAAGAAAATGCAACCAGCAGGAATTTGGGGTGGGGACCAACAGATTCTATCTGCAAGTGAAATAATAGGTGGCAAAGCAGTGGTGCAAAGAATCCAGTGGAAGTTCTAATTAAACCAGTAATTAAATTAGAAATGATGGAACACCTCGCGAGGCAACTTGTTATCTTCAAATGAACTGTGATCAGGTCCTGGAAGACAGAGTGGCAGCTCAGTGGGTCAAATGCAGCTGATGCGATGACCCCCGGGCCTGGGAGCTGGAGTGTTACTTCCTCTGGCCCTGCTCGCCCCACCCTCACTCCACAGGAGGCCTCGGAACAAAAGCCCTTTCGGTCTCAACTCCCAAGTTGGGGACTCAGGCTGCCCAGGCCTCACCTGACCCAAAATTATTCTCTAACAATATATACCTGGCTTTAAATGTGAGAATAATTTGGTACAGTAATCCATCCTGCATCTGAGTTTATGTTCTCACATGTGAGTTTTCTGTACACAGTGAATATCTAATTATATTTTTCTTAAATAACTGGATTTATCCAGAGATGAACCATGTTTTAATTTTTAAAATTATTCATGCGGGATGGGAGATGGGGGGAGAGAATTACCCCAAGGCTGTATCTCCTCAAAATGGCTGCCTGTGGAGCAAGGGTTCCTGGGAAGACCTCTTTGTCTGCTGGGGGCGGAGGAGATGCTTACATTCTAACTATCCACCCTCACTTTCAGAAACTTCCCCACGGTGATCAAAGGTGGTTTGAAGGTGCCAGGCAGGCTAGGACTGTATGGGCCTATTCCTCCAGGTGATTTCTCAGAGAGAGAGAAGAGATGGAGAGCCAGGAGGATGCCAAGTTTCCCAGAACAGCCACGGATGCAAGTGGTGGAGCCCCAAGGATAAAGAGAGTGGGCTCCACAGGACAGGACCAGGTAGCAAGCAACATCCCTCTGGGCAGCCCATGCCGCAGCTGCTGTAAATAACGTTGGAGTGTTAGCAGTTTTGCTCTGGGGTCTGGGACCTCACCAGAAACTGCTGCAGGTCCCTAGCACACCCTGTCCAGCAGAGAAACCTGACACATCAGAGCTCCCACCAGCGACTGGCTGTCCTTGATTCTGCAGACACAGAAATCCTCAGGGCAACCTCCAATCTGCTCTGACTCTACCCTCACTGCTCCCAGAACCAACCCCAGACTTGGACAAACTTTAAGGGAATGAGGTCAGGGGTGGCAGAGGTCAGAAAGAGAAAGATGCACAGGACGGGACAAGATGGAGTCTGGGATGTTCTCTGGATTCCAATCTACCTGGAAGCACATACTGTATTCCCCCAAACTCAGAAACCGAGATATGTTCATTCTCTACCAATTTCCCATTAGTAGAGGCTCATACCCCCTTCTCAGGGCACCAGCTTAAAGAACCAAACTCACAGGTTTAGACAAGCTCATCTGGGTAAATGCCTAGGTTGTCAGCAACATTTATTAAGAAATTATTACAGAGACACATCACATAGACATCAAGAGCATGAAGTCTGGAATCTGACAGACCTGAGTTCAAATTCTCAGGTTGCCATTCACTACTGTGTGACCTTGAGCAAATTAGTTAACCTCTCTGAACCTCAAGTCCCACATCTGTAAACTGCTGAGAGCAGTAATATGCCTCCTGGGACTGTAGCGAAGGTTAAACGAGACAGTGTATGAATAAAGCACTTAGCACACGCCTCAATAAAAACCTGGATGTTATGACTGTGTGCCAAGCACCGAGTGAGCTTCTGGAACCCAGCACCTGGCCCTCCTAAAAGCAGGCCAAGTAGGCATTTCCCCACAGATCACCATCCCACCTGCGTTCGGGGCAGCGCACTAACACAGATCTACCTGCAGTTCTGTGCTTCTGACCTCTGGAAGCCTGGGACAGCAGTCAGGAGAGCGCTGCTATAAAAGGACTTTGTACGGGCTGACAGAGTTTTTCCATTCTGGTGCCCCGGATATTTTGTTGTGAGGACTTCTTGCAGCCCAGCCTGAGAGCAAGCAATAACTCAGACCTGGTTTTCAGAAAAAGAAAAACACGAAATCCATCTTCCTTTTAAACTGTTCTGCTGCTTATCTTAGCAGTTTTGAAGGGATTTATGATGAATTGTTCTGCTGCAGCAAACCTGGACAGGAAGGAGCACAGGGAAGGGATGCTGCACAGGCAGAAGGAACTTGCTTCTTAGGAATTCTCCCATCTCTGTATTTATCATCCTTGGAATTTGCTCCCAGATCCAATCGGGAGGGCAGTGATTCCAGGGTTCCCGTATCACCCACACACACACAAACACACGCACATTTCCAGAAGCAGACTGGAGTCCCCTGGGTCAGCATGGCTTCTTTCTTGCTGCCCTGGGGATCCTCATATTTCCTTTGCTCTTAAGGTGCACACACCTTAGCTCAACACCAGGTCTAGACATATTACAGGAGGGAGCCAGTGGCCCAGGATCTTTCAGGAAAGGCAGGAGATATACTCCTTTCCTCTCCAGGAAGGCCAGCCTAGCCTCCCCTGGACTGTTCTTCTGCAGCTCCCAACTCCATTATGGACAGGACAGGTGCGGAGGGGGATGGCAAGACCTGATCAAAGAGCAGGGACCCGTGAAGTTTAGCGAGTGCTGCAACTTGGGTGTAGGCCACAGCCATGAACAATCTCAGGAGTCAAAGCCTGTGCTAGAGTCTCACCCTGAAGCAACTGCAGGCAACCAACGGCACCCAGCAGACCCAGCACAGCCCCTCACCCCCCACCTTCCACTCCACCCACCACAGCACTGCTCTTACTCAGGCTTCCCCATTCAGGGTCTCCCAGGGGAGACCTGAGGGTTGGAATAGGTCAGTTTGAAGCTGAGTTATGCGTCCTTCTTAACCCCATGGAAAGCCCTGCCACTTTCATTTGTCTCCACGCCCCCTCTCACACCAAGAAACAAGGACAGGAAGAGAAAGAATCACTTCTGATTAAGGCCCATAAGGAAAGGGGTGGGGAACTAACATTTAACGAGCATCTGCTACATGTCTAGCACTGGTCTCAAAAATAAGCCTGCAGAAAAGGTACCACTGCGGGGCTTCCCTGGTGGCGCAGTGGTTGAGAGTCCGCCTGCCGATGCAGGGGACACGGGTTCGTGCCCCGGTCCGGGAAGATCCCACGTGCCGCGGAGCGGCTGGGCCCGTGAGCCATGGCCGCTGAGCCTGCGCGTCCGGGGCCTGTGCTCCACAACGGGAGAGGCCACAACAGTGAGAGGCCCGCGTACCGCAAAAAAAAGAAAAAAAAGAGAAGGTACCACTGGCATCCCTGCTTCACAGCTGAGGAAACCGAGGCTCAGGAAGTAAAGGGACTTGCCCAAGGTCACCCCACGCTGGCACATGGCAGAGCACTGGGCCAAGTTCTCACTGAAATCACAGGGCCCCCCCCCCCGCCAAGCCTCTCCTCCAACATCCCCCCAACCCGGCCCTGCTCACTTTCCCCACAGGGTCAGAGCTCCAGGACCCTCGCCCAGCAGCCAGGCAGCCTGAGCTCTGCTTAGCTCATTCTGGAGACTTGCTCACCTTTGGTCAGTGACTCCAAAACACTGAGAGCTTGGGTCATTGCCACTCACAAGTCCTGGTAAACTCCATTCAACTCACAAACAGCTGACACATGACTGTGTGTGACTCAGGCCAAACACACTCACTCCAATCAGAGCTGGTGGGCACAATTTGCCTTCTACACTGAGTCACCCTCCAGGCTGAGATGCAGAGATTTCCTGAAATTCACCACCTACTTAGCCACAGCTGCTCTATTAGACAAAAAGCCAGCAGAGGAGCTGAGCTTCTCATGGTCCCATGGATGGGCCATGGCCAAGGACAAGCAGGTGTGACCTCAAAGCTCTTCCTGCCCAGGTGATGGGTCCACCTCACCAGACCATGGGATAATGCAAGCAGAGCATGAGACGGAAGAAGCCCTCTGTTAACCTCCACACACTCTGGCCTTGTCCTTCAGACATCAGTCGGCAGGTCCAGCACAGCATAACTAAAGTTTTGGTTGAATTTTGGGGCGAGCCATTACAGGATTTTCTTAGTTCCTGAAAGTTCCTGTTAACAGGCAGGGGCAGTGCCCTCAAAAGAATCTTCCTTCTCTACACCCCTGACTTCTCTCCCCAGCCCCACCCCACCTGCCTCATGCTCACAGCGGAATTGCCCCAAAGGTAGCTCTGGTTAGAAATTTCCTAATCCAAAGGGTCCGTTAAATTTTTTCTCAATGAATGAAAGAGGAGTGGGAACAGTTTTTTTTTTTAACTCCGCGTCTCAGCGACTGGGTCCTGTAAGGTGAGTGGCCTCGGGATTTCTGAACACTTGCAGCCCTGACAGGGCTGTTTGAGCTTTAAAAGGATAGAGCAGGAGACCGCGCCCCTGCAGGAGCGGCCCTCCCCAGAGCACTGTGCGCTAGACACACTAGCATCGCTAGAGAGCACGGTGCGCACAGGTATAAACGTGGCAGAGGCCTCTCTCCCGAGGCGGTGCCCCCTCCAGACCTGCACCCCGCGCACGCCCCCCATATCCGCCATTCGGTTCCCAGATGCGCTTTCCTCGAGGGAGGATGGGCTCCCCGCTAGCTCCGAATTCAGCGAGGACCAGCCCCAAGACTGAGAATTCAATATTCATCTCGCGCGTGAGCGCTCTGCTTCTCTTGCCAATGTTACTGTCAAGGTCACGGGCCTGAAGCCGAGCGGATGGGGCTGGGGTCTCCTGCAGCGCAGGAGCCTCCCCGAGGGAACTGCGCCCTGGGCGCGCAGCTCCAGGCGGCGATTCTGGCCGGGCCTCCTCCCCGGTCCTCCGCGGGCGCTTGCCTCTGCAACTCTGCCCGATTACCTCCGGAGTTCTTGGGCCCTCTTAGCCCCGGAAGCTGGAGTCCGGTGTCCAACCGTGAGCGCAGCGCAGGGCACCCCCGGAGCGCCCGAGAAGCGCTGGCCCCGGGGCTCCGTCGCCAGGCAACGGCGGCTGGAGTGGCGGGAGGAGCCCGGGGCCCTCGCAAGGCTGGGTCGATACCCCGGCAGCGCCGCCTCTCACCTCGGTCCTTAGGCCTCCCTGGCTGGGGCGGGGCCGGAATAGCTGAAGTTGCGGTGGCTGGTCCCATAAAGCCAGACGGGGCGCGGCCGGCGACTCACCTGTCCCGCGTGGCCGTCGCGCGGTCTCGGCCGCTGCACTCCGACCGAGCAGCTGCGGTTCCCAACGGGTCGCGGGCGCACAGCCCCTCCCACGACGGGCAGTCCGACTGTGGCGGCGACGGGCCCCGGCCAGGGCTGGGAGGGGACCCGGGGCCGCGCGCCGGCGCACGAGACTCTGCTCGCTCCTCTCTCCCTCTCCTCGCCGCTTGTCTCTGCCCGTCTCTCGCCCGCGGCGCGCTCGGCCCTCGGGGGAGCGGTCCGGGAACCCAGGTCCCGCGGCGGAGGCAGCGCGTGAGGCTGCAGGCACCGACGCCGAGGGCCACCCTCCCTGCGCCCTGGCCGCGCCGGCTCTGCGGAGCGGAACGGAGCGGGGCGGAGCGCAGCGCGCACTGTTCCCTCGTTTTGCGAAAGGCCACCCTGGCGGCGGGGCGCCGTGACGCAGGCTTGACTCACGCACGGGCCCGCGTCAATGCGAGGCTCTGGGGCCGTGAGCAAGGCTCTGATGGACGACCCAGACAGAGGGGGTGGGCAGAAGAGGCAGGGGGCTGCCCTGGGAGCAGCCTCTGGAGGCCCCTGACCCAGGGACCCAGATTCTGGAGCATTACCAGGTTCTAACCTCAAAGAGGAATGGGAGCCCCATGGCCGAAGCCCTCTGAGCCCTGGGCCTCACTTCCTTCATCTTTCCAGGCGCATCTCTTTCAGCCTCCTGGTATGAACTCAACGCCCCACAAAGTGGTTATTCCCCTGCCCTAGCCACTTCCACCTCAATGCATTTGTTCACTCTCTTCTCCACACTTTTCCACTCCACTGTCCTTCCCTCCTACCATTCTGCAAGACCCTTCCCTGTGCCGTTCAACTCCTCCATACATCGCTCATCTATTGAGCTCCTACTGTATGCCAGGGGCTGCAGGAGTTGTGAAGATCACCGCTCTGGGAGATGAAGGCATGGAACCTCGGGGAGAGGCAGAGTGGGGTTTACCCAGGAGGCCACAATTCAAGACAGAAGGATGGGAGGACCCTACAAGATGAGTAAAGTGAGTGAAGCTTGGAGAGTGACTGAGCTCTGGGCAGGCCTTATGGAGGAGGTGAGACAGGATCCTGGCCGCAAAGGGTGGACAGGATTTCAGTGGAAAGGGTGAAGGATGACCCTTGTGGAGGGAACAGCATGATAAGGGCAAAGGTGCAAGAGAGTGGAGAAGGTGTGCAGTTGGGATGACTGCCTGAGCTGGAGCAGGGGTGGGCTGAGCGGAGGTGCAGTTAGGGAGGTAGGAGCCATCCCTCAGCGCCTGGGAGGGCTGTGTGGGGAGTCTGGATGAATTATCTGGGCTCTAGAGGACACTAAGGGGACCTTGGCATTAGAGGCAAGTGTCTGGGAGGGATGGGAGGTGGAGGCCTTATCAGTTGCTCTACTGAAAGGCAGTAGGACCATTGCCATGAATTCTGAAGGCGCTGAGATTTTACCCTTGCATCTCACTCCGGGTCCAGAGACAAAGGACTTTCGTTCTCATAGCACAGCAGGTAGCATGAGCTTAGCATTCAAATCAGTTTCTCTAACCCCCAAGTCCCATGGGAGGGATGTGCGGCTGGGCCCAGGTGATACTGCACATGCTGAGGAGCTCCAAGCTTAGGAAACCCCAGTCTTTTTATAATGCAAGGAAACCTGCCAGCCTTTGCTCCTGAGGGAGACATTATCTTTATTATACTGGACGGCAAATATACCTGGCCTCCCATGGGGGAGACACTATCTCTGTCTTTCAAGGCTGTTTGCCATGCAAACCTCCTCAAAAAGATAGTCTGGAACAAAAAGCCATCAATGCCTCTACCCATGAGACTTGCAGAAACTTGAGTCACTCATGGAGTGACATATCTTCTGATAGACACTTATCTCTTGACTCAACCACTACTTAGTGTTAGCCTAGTGTTTGCCTACACTGTTTTAGGCCCTGAGGATACGGCAGAAAACAAGACAGATAATGATCCCTGCCCTTGTGGAGCTTCCACTCTGGTGGATCCAGCCAGCGATGCAGAGCCGGGGTGGAGGGGCATGGCAGGCAGTAGCAAGTGATACAGGAGGCTTGACAGACGTAAACCAAACGGAACGTGATGACTGACCCTGTGTAGGAGGGAGGAAAAGGAAAGAATCCAATAGGTGGTTATAAGGCGGGGAACTTGAAGGTGGTGCAGTGAGGAGAAAGGGGAAGGACTTTGGACTCATACAGACCTAACTTTTCATCCTGACTGCCATTTACTAGAAACATTGAGGAAGTTATGTAACCTCTCTGAGCCTCAGTTTCCACATCTGTAAAATGGGTAACACATACTCCGTAAAGTTATTATGGTGATCAGAGGAGATGATTCTTTTAAAACATCTGGTATCACATCTGATATCACCTGCTTAATAAATTACTGTTATTACTGATATTATTGGGTAATTGTATTGTTGTTAACCAAGGTAAGGAATCTAGAAAGAGGAGCAGATTTGGGGAGCATTGGGGAAGAAAGTAATGAAATAATGGATTTGAGGCATATTGAGAATGAAGCATCCGGGGATATCAAGACATAAGCAGGTGTCCTTGCCTCTCTGCCTTTGTATCACGTCTACCCAGTAAAACCCCAACCTTGAGTGAACTCAATACTTGGTTTCTCTAGACCAAGTTCTCTAGAGAAAAACACACTATGGGGGTACATGGGTCCCCCTCTGACTTCATGGTTTCCAACCTCAGGTGGGCTGCTCCTGCTGCCTGATCACCTTCCTATGACTCCCTGGTCGACTTACTTCCCTACTCTGATGAAGGTCACTCCAACCCTCTCCACGGTCCTCTAACACCCATCCTGCTCTTTCTAACCCTAACCCTTTCTTACTCCCTCACAAAATCTATCACTAAATCCTGGAGATTTTATCTCCTAAGTACCTCTAGAATCTGGCCAGTTCTGTTTAATTCTGCTGCCACAACCCTAGTCCAGGCAAAGTCACCACCCGCGTGAACTCTCACAATCGCCTCCTGACTCAGACTTAGTCCCGTCACCTTTTCTCCACGCAGCAGCGAGCGTGATCTTTTAGAAGCACAGATATGCTCACACCCTCCTCCAGCTTGCAGACTTTTGCCCACATCTTTAACATGTCCTTCAAGGCCCCTCATCATCTCCAGCCTCATTTCACACCCCTCCCCCCTCAGCCTTCCCTGCAGCCCACTACCTCCACGACCTTCTCAGCTCTCATGCTTACTCACCCACTCCTTCCTGACTCAGCCTTCAGTCCCTGTGCCCTCTCTGCCCCAAGCTGCTACGTCCCACTCCTCTTCCCCCCTTCCCCATCCACTCCCCCGACCTGGAGAAGAATTCAGTCCACTTCCCAGGTAGACATGGCTTCTCCTTTGTGGCTCTCATCATGATTGTAACTGAGGACTTAGTGGTGTGACTGGGGGCTGAGTGATGGTCTCCTTGGCTGGGGTGTAAGCTTCGTGGGGCAGAGACCGTCTTCAACACAGAGCAGACACTCCATAAAAATTTGCTGAAAAAATAAAGTGTGGTTAGAAATATGGGCATAAAGTCCAGGAAAGAGGGTAGAGATGCCGACTGGGAAGTCATAAGCATAAAAAGGGTCGTTAAGCGGAGGAAAAGGTGGCAGAGGAAGTACATAGAAGACAGTCAAGAAGATAGAATTTGGGGGATGCAGGGCAGTACTCACTTCTAAGGGGCAGGAGAAGCAAGAAGGGTCAAGAAAGAAGACAGAGAGGAGGAGTCAAGAGGTGAGATGACAATGTCTATCACAGAAGAAAGACATTTGAGCCTGAAAACTTGGTCCCTGCAGTCGAGGTGTCAGCATTCATATTCACCCCATTATGACTAGCTTGGGAACTCTCAGGGCCGAGCCTCCTCATCTGTGAAGTAGGGAGAATAATAGTACCCCTTCATGGGATATTGAGTGTTAAATGAGATTTTTTTTCCCCAAGTAACACGTTTCTAAGAGCAGCCTGGACCATAGGAGGACTCAGTACATGTACCTGCTGCTGTGTTGATGATGATGATGGTGATGATGGTGTGAAGATACACAGTGAGGAGCTGGGCCAGGGGCTTGGAAGGGGGGCTTCAGGTCAGATCTCTTTGTCCTGGGGTCCCATGCAGATGCAATAGCACCTGGAGCTCTGCCTTGCAAACCAGGCCATCCAGGAGGTCACCTGTCCAAACGAGTCATGTGTAGAGGGAGCAGCGAGAACCTCAACGGGGAAGGGATTTCCCTGGGCAAAGTCAGGACATGCAGGCAGCTGTCCCTCCTCTCCTGCCTCACCTGGTGCCAACCTTGGAGGACGTCAGCCCTTCATATAGCTCTGAGCACACCTGCTCCTGTCTACAGGCAGTGATCTGGTCTTCAAATCCAACGACATCGTATGTGGGGAGAGCTAGTCCATGTCGGGCACTGTACTAAACTCAGTAGCTCGTGGCTGAATTCAGAGGCAGGTTTTATACAGCCAGTCAAGGACAACTTGGAAGGTGTTAGGAGCTAAACAACTTTCCTCTGCCTAGGCCAGAGCCTAACAAAAGCCCCAAAGCAGCCCCAGATGGGAGAAGACAACCATGAAATTCATCTTATGTCCGTAAGAGGAAGCAAATGTTTCCTGAAGCAGTGAAAAAGGGACTTTGTTAGCACCTAGGGGTTTGTGTTGAGTTCAGTTTTTGCTCTGAGTATTATGTTGTTTGGAAAAGGGAAGAGGACTCTATCTCTTCCCCCCCCCAACCCTCTCTGTCTCTGCTTGGGCATGTGCAATATATATATGATTCATGTAAGAATCTTTGTAGAAACAGCACAGATGATTTCATTCCCTTTTACATTTCTGTTTCATGTTTCTTCTCAAAATCCATCCTTCTCAGTTCCATCAGAGTTTATATGAAAATAACTGGAGTTTTATTTTATTTTAAGCTATAAATATGAAGCAGCCATGTGAAATGCTGCTAGAGCAGCTGATGTTAAGTTTGAGCTGCACTAATAGAATCATCATTTTCAGATGAAAGGATGGGTATAACCAGTCTATCTAGCTTCCTCTCTGGAGCTAGAGGACCACTCTAAAGGAATAGAGAGCAACCATTCCTCCTCAGTTTGTGAAGGAATTTACCATGTCTCCAGCCTCACAGACCTAGGTCTGGATCCAGCCAGGCCATTTAGAAGCTGTGGGCTTAGGGGACAAGTGAGAAATAAAGCCAGAAGGCAAGCTGGATTTGCTAATGTGGAGGCCTGACATGCCAGGATAAAAAAGCCTCTACTTATTTCAGAAGGTAATAGGGAGCCACTGAAAGTTTTACAGCATGATAGTGACATTATAGGGATGACTTCCTGTCTAGACTTAAATGGGAGGTGGCAACCCCAGAGCCCTTCAGAAGCATCACTGCTCCCTGAAAAGAGACTGCAATTTCTATTCCCAGGTCCCACCTCACAGCAGCTCTGAGAGTCTCTTCGTTCTTGACCTTAACTCCCCAGGCTGTAAAGTGGAAGCCTCACTTCCGGGCCTGAGAGAACCCCAGAGGTGAGCAGGGTTGGGGAAATATGAGGAGAGAGAGAGGCAGTGAGAGGTCAGAGTCCCAGGAGGACCGAGGGGACCTCCAGATTTTTCCTGCACCTCCACCTCATTTTCCCCACGTGTGACTCAGCTGAGCCTGTGAGCCACTTGTTCCTCACGTCCCCCACCCCCACCCCCGGCATCAGCATCGCAAGGTGGTCATGTGCAGTGCTGGAGGAGAGGAATGGACAGCTCTTCACAGGAACAAGAGGTACCATACAAAGACAGACCAGGCCCCACTGCCCAGCTCCAAAGGCAGCCCGACCTCCTGCTTATGGGGACTCAGTGGCCTAGAATGCTGGCCCCGGGGCCTCTGACTCCATAGAGCCCTTATCAAGCACAGTGGGTGCCCCAACTAAACACACCCCTTCGTACACATCCAAAACACAAATCAAAACCCACCTGTGGGATGAGCGATTCTAAAGGACCCTTTACGTGACAGAAGGACTTGCCTTGTTCTCTTTCTCTGAGACGGTGTTATGTATACCGTCAGATAAACTCAGATGCCAATCCAACACTGCCTTGCCAGGTGACCTTTGACAAATTGCTTAATATCTCTGACCTTCAGATTCTTTTTTTTTTTTTTTTTTTTTCGCGGTACGCGGGCCTCTCACTGCCGTGGCCTCTCCCGTTGCGGAGCACAGGCTCCGGAAGCGCAGGCCCAGCGGCCATGGCTCACGGGCCCAGCTGCTCCACGGCATGTGGGATCTTCCCGGACCGGGGCACGAACCCGTGTCCCCTGCATCGGCAGGCGGACTCTCCACCACTGCGCCACCAGGGAAGCTCCTGACCTTCAGATTCTTTATCTGGAAAATAGAAATAATGTGTTCTCTAACCTCATGGGATCTTTGTAAGGATTAAATGAGATAAAACCCTGTGTAAACTCAAGGCATATTCCCACTGTTGCTATTAGCTCTTAAGATGTGCCCAGTGCTACTCTAAGCGTCTTACACCTATTAACTCATTGAATGATTAAATAGCCATTTACCCTGGAAGTTTTAAAATGTAATGTGCTTTCTTTCCTTAAAAGCTGAAAACTTCATTTAAAAAATAACTCAGAACTAAAAATCTTAAACAATATAATTCAGTAAGTGATTGTTTGCAAAATTAACATGTAAGATATCTATAGCCTTCAGATCTACAACAACCAGTAAGAAAACGTAAGAAGTGCTTCATTTGCAATAGCAACAAAAAAAAGAAAACTACTTAGAAATAAACTTTAAAAGGTGTGTAGAAAGCTCCTGAATGCCACTGAGAGCTCCAAAAGGACATTTGACCATAAGAAAAGACACATGTTCTTAGCTTGGAAGACAAAACATAATGAACATGTTAATTCTCTCTAAGTTAATCTATGTTTTAAAATGACCTCCATGAAAATAACAAAGGAGTTTTATTTTTCTTTTTAACTAAGCAAGCTGATACTAAGCTTCATTTGAAAAACAGAAACCAGCAAAAATATCCAGGGAAATTAAGGGAGAGAATGGGTGTGGTGTGGGAATTTACCAGGTGGTAAAGCATAGTATAAAGCTACGTGTTTTAATTAATGTAGTCCTAGTTATGAGAAATACATGAAGCAGAACATAGTCCAGAAATAAACCCATATTCAGTCATTTAAAATATAATAAAGATTACATTTCAAATGAGTAGGGGGAAGATGGATTTTTAATAGACGGTATTGGTTTGGCCATCTGCAAAAAAGTAAATTTGAATCCCTGCCTTACTCCTATACCCACATATATTGTAGATGTATTGAGATAATAAATGAAAGAAAAAAATAATCCATAGGTGGCATCAAAAGCAGTACTTAGAGGGGTATTTACAGCCTTAAATAGATATATTAGAAAAGAAGAAAGAGTGAAAATCAATGAATCAACCAATCATCTCAAGAACTTACGAAAATAGACCCGAAGAAAGTAAATGATAGAGACAAGGTAGAAACTGATGAACTAGGAAAGTAAACATACAACAGGATCATCAAAGTCAGAAGTTTGTCCTTTGAAAAGTCTAATTTTTTTTTGAATGAAACCTAAAAGTACTAAAAGAAAACATGGGGAAAAAAACTGTCACAATGTGGAGTAGGGAAGACCTTTCTAAGTCTGATATAATGACTGGTACTCCCTTTGCCTCCTTCTCCTTTATTGTTCTCCATATCACTTCTCACATCTGGCACTCAATTCACATTCATGTTTATTTACTTGTTGTCTGCTCCCAACTAGACAGATGAACTCTGTATTCCCTAGAACAGAGCCTAGAACAGTCCTGCCATGTAGTGGGTGTTGAGGGATATCTGTGGAGTGGCTGTTTAAAAAGTGGAGGAGGTATTTTTTTAATATATAAAGAGTGCCTAAAAATCAGTAAGAAAAAGAGAAAATGACGTGAATAGAAAGTTCCTGGAAAATAAAATACAAGTGGCTCCTACATATATAAAAAGATGTTTAGTTTCATTCATAGTAGAAGAAATGCACACTGAAAAATGAGATACCATATTTTACCCAGTATGTTTGCAAATTTTTTTTTTAGTAAAAGAAGGTTGATAACACACATGTTGCTAGTGGGAGAAGAGTTAAATTGTACAATCTCTGTGGAAGATAATTAGACTATATTTTTCAAAATTACAACGGTGCATCCCATTGCCCATTAGGCCACATCTGTCAAAATTATGGAAGTACACACTCCTTTTGCATATGTGTTTGTTTAAAGACATTCATCTAAAGATTCTCCTTCAGCAGTATTTGTAATTTAAAAAATGGAAACTATTTAGCTGTCTATCAACAAGAAACTGTTTACATAATTTATGGTACCATCACACAATCAAACTTTTTGCAGCCATTAAAATGAACAAGTCTGCTCCATGTTCTGATTTGGAAACATCTGCAAACTGTGTTGTTAAATGATAAAAAGATGCAGGATAGCGTGGAGAGGGTGTGACCATTTGTGTATGCTGCACATACTTGTAGAGGATAAAATATTTCTGGAATGATACATAAGATACTGATAATAGTGCATGCCTCTAGGGTGAGCCTGGCTGTGGGCAGGCATGGGAGAAAGATTTATTTTTCACCTTTTGAATTTTATACCTTATGTCCGTACCATGTCGATTCAGTATACCCATATCTGCTTCTATAGTGCATATGATACCTCTAGAAAGGGACATCTGAATCTGGCCATGGTGACTTCCTCTGCAGAAGGAAACTGGGGGCTGGAGGGCCCTGGGAACAGAAATTTGGCATTGAATTTACTGAGTTTTTAAATTTTTCTTGACCGTGGGCATGTATTACCTGCTCATTAAAATAGCAAAATGCATTTCTCCTTGCTCCCCTAGACTGCAACTGTCTGCCGCGCTCTCCTTGGCCCCTTCCTCCCCTCCTATCCCTTCGCTCAGGCTTGCTCTGCCTTCTCCACAGCAGGGCACGGTGGGAAGGGTGGGGACTGTGGAATCAGATACGTTGGGGTTCTCATCCTGACTTGGAGCTTCCTCGTCCGCATCTGTGAAATGGGGATAACGGCAGTATCTATGTTCTAGGGCGTGTGAGGCGGGCGTATATGAGATAACAAGTATAAGGTGAGGGCTCAATAAATAACGGTCCCCGCTAGCATGAACTTGCTTTTCTGGAACACGGCTGTAACACCCACGAAGGGCTGGGTGGCTGAAGCCCTCCTCCCTTTGGCAGCTGTCTCCAAACTTTGAAGGAAGAAAGAAGTGGCAAAGCCTTTGAGCAATATCTTCAAACATTTACGAAGAGCAGCAAGGACATTCTTCTGGTTTGTACTTGGGGTGGGGGAGTAGTGAACGAGGGTGTCCCAATCTGCCCACATGCCCAGCATCCTGGAGCCCCAAACTCCCAGCCTGGGAAGAAACCTTGTTCAATGTAAACAGGAGGGAGCGGGGCTCTGCTCTAGTAGGAGCAGCATCAGCTGGGCGTGAGGTGGGGAGGGGAACGTTCCAGGAGACAATAGGAAGGCAGGGGGCTATCTGCCTCACCCGACCTGGGGAGGGAAAATCTGGTGCAAAACCTGCCTCGCCCCAGAGCCAGCATGAAGTTTTCAGTACCGGAGTCAAATATAGACCCATTTCCGTAAAAGCACCAGCCTGCTTCTATAAATACCTCAGCCAGTTTTCTGGGGTTCTCATGTGACTTTGATGCCTACCTCGTCTGCGGGGATCCGTCTCCATGGTGACCAGGCCATGTGACCAGCCACTCTTCATTCAAGGCAGGTTGCTGCATCCTGGGTTGGGGGTGGGGTGATGAAGGGGGCTGGAGGGAGGGCTAAGGAGAGGGAGAAAAGGGATGAACAATGAATAAAGATAAAGTGTCTAGTCTTGGGGAAAACTGCAGAGTTCCAGCCTACTGCAAGGATGCTCTGACAGAATTATTGATCTCCCAAGCTGGCTGTCAGAAGAGGAATATTTTTATTTGAGAAGCAATAGACATCTTTGCCTCTGAGTCAGAGAAGCAAAAGTTCAGAGCCATAAAGCACCTTTACAACCCTCGAGGACTGTTACAATCCCCTTGTTGTCAGATGAAGGTAACCAGGCCCAGAAAGGTCGAGGGACTTGTCCAAGGTCACGCGGCGAGTCAGTTGAAAACCAGGGCAAGAATCAGCATGCGTGTCCTTAGCAGACTCCCCCCCCGCCCCGCCTCACTGGGGCCCCACTCTGAACTGGGGACTGCGAGGGGCCACTGAGATATAAGTGTGACTCTGGTGAGTGGGGATTTCGGTACCTTGGCTCCCAGGTTATCCCACCTGGCTGGAGTCAAAGGTCCTCCAAGGAAGGAGAACAGAGCTTAATTATTCTGTGCCGAGACTCGGCCCTGGCCCCTTGCCTGATACATGTGGAGAGAGTGGCTAATATATCATGAGAAGTCCTGCAGTGTCGAGCAAAGCCAGATGTCATCCATGGTAATCTATGGAAATCTTTTTTTGATCAGAATGTCCTAGATCTGCCCCCATCCAGCTGAATCCCTTAAGTATCACCAGGTCCTTTGCCCTTCTTTGATTGGTGCTGAGGATGAGATGAAAAGGCAGGAAAGGACACTTCCTGCCCTTGCAGAGCTGCCCTGCTTTACGTACATATGGATAAGTGAATAGAAGAGAATCTTGTGAACCATTAGCTGCGCTCTGGGGACATTTGAGTCTGGAAGTAGGGTTGGGCCACAGAAGTCAGGGAAGGCTTCCTGGAGGATGAGAAGGGAGAACACAGCCAGGCAGGCAGATGGGAAGGAGCATTCTCAGGGGATACTGGGTGCTGGGATAGGACCTGGGGAGGGGGACAGAGCTCTGACTGAGGTGGGCTGAGGAGGAAACACTAGCCACGTCTTGGGATAGGACACTGCCGACCACAGACCTGATTCACGTGGTTCAATCCCGTGGGCTCAAGCTGCCAGCAGTGGAGGGTCCAGGGGGAGGTGGATTCAGAGAAGACAAAGAAACTCGTGCATCGAAAGAGAAAAACAAACGTCATCACAGGGCTGCCTCTGTCAGCATCAGCCATGGGCTCTGTCACCACCTGGCCTTGGACGGGTGTCCAGCAGGCTCCACAGAGGTTAAAATCCACCGGGCTGGAGGCCAGGAGCAGCCAGAGTGGCTCAGGGCGAGCCTCTGTCTCCCTAACTCTCTTCACCCGTGCAGTCTCCGTGGAGCTGAGGACAGAGTGCCCCGCCTGTCCCCGCCCCACCGGCTCTTAGCCGGCCTAACAGTGGACTGACCATACCAGCCCGTGCCCAGGCTCACGGCGGGGGGCGTGGAGAGCAGGTACTCTGATCCGGGAGGCCGTGCCACGCAGGCCACACTTCCTCTGTGCTTCACCGCCAGCCAAGCACCCAGGCTGTGCGTGTTTCCTTTACCAAGGCTGCCAGCTGCTGGAGTGCAGAACCAGCGCCCAACCTGTTTCTAGAAAATCCACCCCTGGCTCCCAGCAGTGGGTGTGGAATGGAGGCACGCATTCATTCAGCGCTGGTTGGTAGCTAGCATGGCGGGGTGTCACAGCACCCTGGGGAGACAGACCTGAATCTGAGTCCTGGCTCTGTCACTCACTTGTGACTCCCTTGGGGAGCTTACTTAGACTCTCTGGGCCTCAGCTCCTTATCTGTGAAAGGGATAATGTTATCTACTTTGAAGAAAGTTGTGAAAGTTAGAGTGATTACCAAGTGTCCGGCACATAGAAAGCGATTTTAAAAGGCAGTCCCGTCTACTACAGTGGGCGGATGAATGGAAGCACCTCCTCGTGGGTTCCAGCTTCCATGCTCACGGGCCCTAGCATTCTCCTGAGTCTTTCCCCCAGCATCATCTCTTCGGCCTAGAAGGTCCTCCCCCTTGGTTCCCCTCATCAGAAGCCTTTCTGTCCTTCAAAGCCCCATCTCAGTGTCACTCCTCCCTGCTGTCACCCACAGGATGTTCCTCGGGGAGACTCTGCCCACACTGAGGACCGGCCACACTGCTTCCCTGCGAAGTAGGTGATGGGTGATTCTTCTTCCATTACTGCTGTAAGATAGTTAAACAGGAATCACAGATTCCATGTTACAAATAGAACAGTAAAAGCCTGAGGTATCAGGTGACTTGCCCAAGGTCACATCCAGCTGCTAAGAGAGTCAGTTCTAGAACTCGGGGCTCCTAAACCCGGGGCTCCACTTTCTCCCTCATCCCTGCTGCCTGTGGCTGAGATTCTTGAGATGGAAACGCCAGGACTCTGGGACCTCGGCCAGGAAGTCGGCCACAGGTCTCAGCCTGGGCCCAGGACGACTCCAACCTGGGAGGAATCTGCTCTGAAGACAAAGGATGATTCCTGGCAAGGAGAGTCGCTCCTACTTCTGCTCTAGACAAATGGGAAGCTGTCACAGGTTCCATGATAAATCTTTTGGCTAAAGATGATGCTTCACTTTGAGCTTGTTATATGCACGGAGTCTTTGGACATCATACAAGTCAATTACGGAGATCAAGTTCTCAGCACTGAGCAGAGATATTTGCATTGAATGGCTAAAACAGAGCCAGAGCCTCCCAGGGACCTGGCTGGGAAGCTGGTCGACTTCAAGTTTGATGCTGGGGGTGACTGTAGAGTGCTGAGACCTGCCCCAGGAGCCCGGTGGGAAAGGTCCCCCATTCCCATTCTAATGGCCTGCATCTGTTTGCCCTGAGGCCACCACAAGTCTTCTGGGCAGGATTATTCACAGCCAGGATTATTCTGCCTATTTTATAATCCCCAGCCTCACTCTCAGCTGCCTGGACTTGGGGAAACACCAAGTACAGAGCTGCAAACTGGGCCTTGCTTCCCTAGCCCTGAGTCTCAGAAGCACTTCCCTATACCCTGAGGAGCTCCTTACCTGAGCCTGGAACACCTCCAGGTCAGCTCTCTGCCCCCCAGAACTCCCCAGAACCTCTCATGCATCACAGTTTGCGGAGGCTGGCCCCTGGGAACTGCTCCAGGCCAGCAGATCCAGCTTTCCCTCACTCTCAGACCCTAAGAGAAGCACACGGCTGGTCCTCTGAGGCCATGAATTTTAAACCTAGTATGTTTGTTATTCCAAGAGGATCTTTCTCTGGCCTGAGCCTGGCTTTCAGTGCTGCAGAACCAAGGTTTGAGGTCCCATCAAGAACATAGGGGATGTGAGTTTCACTTAACCGCTGCGTGGCTTTGGGCAGGTCTTTAATCTCTCTGGACCGTAATTTCCTCATCTAAAAATGTGACAAATGGTCCATCCTAGCTCCAAAATGCTAAGAGTCATTCTCTGGGATTCCAAGAAGGCAGGTGGAGATGGCTGGAGCATAAGAGGAGGGGGCTGGGGATGGTAAGAAATAAGGAGGTGAGAGATTAAATGGAGAGGGCAGAGGTCTGAATCACTCTTGAATGTCATGCTAAAAAGCTTAGATTTTATTTTAAAGGTAATGGAGAACCAGGGGAAAATTTTAAGCACGGGAGAAGAGTTGCCAGATTTAGCAAATACCAAACATCTATTTAAATTTAAACTGGGCATCTTGTATTTTATCTGGCAACCCTGCATGGAGTGACAGAGAAAGCTCTCTGGCCACTGAGTGCAGAATGTATTGTAGGGGATAAAACTGGAAGCACAGACCATTGAGGAGGTGATTATATTCCAGGCAATAATTACAAAAGTTAATATTTGTTGAATACTTGTTTTTGCCAGGCACTGTTCTAAGTATTTTGTGTATATAAATTCATTTAATTCTCATAACAAGGTGTGGTATCTAGTATCATTTCCATTTTACAGGTGAGGAGACGGCAGCACAGAGAGGTTAGGTCACTTGCCTAGGTCACACAGCTAGTTAGTGGCAGACTTGAGGTTAGAGTCCAAGGCCCACATGCTTAACCACCGTGACATACTGCCACTCCTGGCGGCCATGAGAGCCCAAACCCAGGCCCTGTAGTGGGAATTGGGTGACAGTCAGAAGCTGTCTTGAAGCCCCAGCCCCTCGGGTAGGGGTTGGAACACTGTGACTGGCAGAGAAGTGAGAAGGGAGGCTGTACCACAGTGACATATTTTCAGATCACTTGGTATTTTCAAAGCAGGAAGAGGAGCTCAGAAGAAAAAGAACTAGCATCTCTTCAGCATCTACCAAACACCAGGCAGGGAGCACAGCAATCCTCGAGGTGTTTAGGAGGCACAGTCAGCGGGGCGCAGTGGTGAACTGCACATGGAGTGAAGGAGGACTCGATGGTTCTGGTTTGGGGTAGCTGAGGGCCACATTAACCACAGATCACTGGGGACAACGAGCTGAAGGGCATCTGGGCCCCAGGTGTGAGGGACTGGAGAGAAGAGGCACCTAGTCCTGGACATGCTCAACTTATCAGGTACAAGACCATGAGGCAATTGAGGCCCAGAGAGGTTAAGTAACTACGCTGGAGTCACACAGAAGATAGGTGTCAGGGCAAAAACTGGAACAGAAGTCTCTTGACTGTGTCTGGGGTGCCTAGCACAGATAGAGCCCTGGTCTAGGTTCAAAGATGGGGTGGGGATGGAGACACCCCAGAACACAAGTCGCGACCAGTATTTGGGGGCCACTGTTTGATGCGGGTTCAGGCGGTGCCTACGCGGTCAGCTCTCAGAGCAGACTGTGCCCCTTCAACTCCGAAACGAAAACTGAGGGCAGAGCTGGGCTGAGTTTTAGGCACTGTGAACCAAAACAGTCTCTGCAACGGTTTTCTCCATCTGTAGAAAGAGAACAATATCTACAGCAGAGTTGTTTTGAAGATTAAATCAGGTTAAATAAATGGGAAAGCCATGAGCCATGCAATGTAATCTGTGATTGTGCTATTATTCCATTCTTCTGCCTCTGCCACTACTCCCTCACCCTTTCCCTCCTCCTCCATCTTCCTCTCTCTCCCCCACTCCGCCCTCCTATTTTCTCATCTTTTCTCCCCTCTTTTTAGGCCTTGGGGCAGAGCCTGTTCCAGGGAGTGTCTGTAGATAAGCAGCCTAGAAACAAACGTGCAGCCTCACATCTCCACCAGCCTAGCTCCCTCCTCCTGCCTCTGGCCCTCCACCCCCGACACACACACTCACATGCCACACAGGACAGCCCATTACATCGGAGACCAGTCCAACTGGCCTCCTGTCCAGCTGACCATCAACTCCCCTCCCTGCTTCCACATCCATGGGCCTCCCAGGGGGCCCAGGGAGCCCCACCTCCTGTTGCCCAGGGAGCGCGGCCAAAGATGGCAATAGGGACTGCAGGGACAGCACGAGAGGCCCAGGAGGATGGAGAGGCTCCGGCCCGGACAGCCTGGAAATGCACAAAGCCGATCCCTAGGGACCGAGCGAGAGACTGACGTCAAACCGAGGCTGAAAATATAGTTTGGAAAGTCACGCAGCACAGGGAAAAAATGAGCCACTCTCCCCAGCCAGAGACATGGGTGGTGGGGAAGGGACATGAATCCCAGCTCTTTAGAGGCTCCAAACAGCAGGGGTTGCTAGCCTCTAGACTGCCTGTCGAGAGGTCTCAGGGATTCCCAGTGTCCGATTCAGGGGCCAGGGCACCTGCAACCGCCCGCATTCCTGAGAGCAGCCAATGCCCTGAGAACCGAGGGCCACCTAGGGAATCTAAGGGTATTCCTGGCCGCCTCCCCCACACCCACCCCTGCCCCGGGCATCTCTGGCTAAGCTGCGGTGTGGTGGGTGACACAACCTCCCGGACCACACCCAGAGGGTCCAGAGAGCCAGGGCCAGTGCCTTGGTGTGGAGGTCAAGGTCCATGATGGCACTAAGCTGTGACATGCAGCCTGCCCAGGGAGCCTGTCTTCCCACCTCATTTTCTCCACCCACCCGCCCTCACAAGTACATAAGAGTTGCCCCTTTGAATAGGAGAAACTGAGGTCCAGAGCTGTGTTGGGTGGCCTGGTGTCCACCCCACAGGCAGTTCGTGTCAGGGAGGGTCCAGAATCCTCTGCAGTATGAGGCTCTCAGAGACCAGACGTCCCGCTGCCCTCAGATGCCCAGGCATCCCCCTCAGACTGGTGTGAAAGGAGCAGAGGCGCCCCAGGCCTTGAGGGCTGGTCATGGGATTGGGGCTTTCTGGGACAACTAGCAACGGGCCCTCAGGGCCAGCGATGCCAAAGGCAGACATCCCTGCCCCTACCCATCTTGGCTCTCCATAAGTCCCCAAGAATTAAAGTAGTCCCAGGGAAAGTGACAGGGGTTCCCCACCAAAGCAACCGAGGTTACATTTTCACCACGTCGTGGCAACAGAGTCAAAAGAGAATTTGAGTTGTTGTAAGAAAATAAAGAAAATTGGATTCATCTCACCCCTGAGTTGGAGATTCAGATTCTTAGCTTCTACATACTTTCCTATCCCTGTGTCTTGTTCCCTCTTCTGGTCTGCCCCTTCGACCTCTCTTTTTAGCACCCAGCTCTGGTGGTGCCTACTCTCTGAATGCCCCCACCTCATTCCCTGCCCCCAGCAGCCCGACCCTCCAGGACAAACCGCGCTCTCCTCTGAGCTTCTCCACAGATGGGCCTCCTCACACTGCGTCTTAGTGTGTCACACATATGTCTGTCTCCTCCTGCAGGGCTCCTCCAGGGCAAAGAGGTGCCTTGGTCCTCTCTGCAACCTTCAGGGTTCGGCTCAATCCAGCCAGGAGGGCTTGGCTCACGTTCACAGAATCTAATCAAACAGGGTTCATTTGTATGTTATCCTCACAAAGACCCTAAAAAGACAACCAAGGGCTGGAGCCCTAGGCTGGGAGTTGGAGGTGTCGTCAGACTCCCCTTCTCTGGTTGCCGGTCCACAAAGCCCTGGACCTCAGGGCTCTGACAATCCTGGGTGGGACTGGGTGGGAAGCAGAGACATTTGCATGAAAACCTAAGTCAGAGCATATCCCTCAGCTCAAAGTCCTGCCCTTGTTCCTCACCTCACTTGGGGTAAAAACCAAAGTCCTTAGCAAAACCCAAAAGCCCTGTGTGATCGGGTCACTGTTATCTCTTACCCTGTCTCATGCTGTGCTCTGCCTCCTTCTTCCTGTTCCAGCCACAGCAGGTCTCCTCCAACACCCACCTCAGGACGTTTGCACCTGCTCTGTCCCATGGCTCAAGTGTCACCTCTAGGGAGGCCTTCCCTGATCAGCCTATCTGAAACCACACACACGCACACATACACACAGTCATGTTCCCTCTACCTCTTCCCTGCTTTCTTCTTATCATTTATCATCAACTGATATCTATATATTTTATTTGTTTGTTAATTATTTCTCTCCCCCACTAGAATGGAGACTCGATCAGAGCAGGAACTTTTATCTGTTTGATTCTCATTCTTCTCCTAGTTGATTCACACTCCTCCCTTTAATATTCTGTAACTTAAATTCTGAGACATAAAGTTACCTACTGTTTTATGTTATGTTATGTTAGATGGTGAGAATGAGAGAGGAAAAAACAGTAAAATATTTGCTCAATAGAAATATACATATAAACATACTGATAAGGAAATCCTGTCCTAGTTTCTACAACTGGCAGAGTATTGATAATTCCCTTCCTCCACTGGATGGTCCTTGTTCCCTTCGCCCTCAGCAAGTACCTCAGTCAGCCATAGTCCTTGCAGGGTCGGGGTGGAGAATGTTGGGGCACATAGCAGACCCTCAAATGATATTTATTGAATCCATGAGGAAGAGGCTGGTCTACACATACCATAGGAAGTAGAAGGGAGCCCGTCTCTGATTTGTGTAGACAACCAGAATAGATAAACCGACTAAAAAGTTATACTCACAAGATAACTACGTGACTAAAACACCCAGATCGGGGGATATTCTCTTGTCAGCTTTCATTTCCCAAGGTGCTAGGACACATAGTCAGAGAGCTGTCACTCTGGCTGATGGTGCGGACCTACCTGCCTCAGTTTCCCCACATCAGTGGAGGGCTCTTTCAGGCTGGATGGATAGCAGGGCTTAGGCCCTGGGAGGCGGTGTGTGGGAGGGAGATGAAAGGCAGTCCCTCACGCTCCTGCGCACCTCCTTCCGCATCTCCCTCTGGATGGCGTTTTCCAGTGCCCTTATCAGTGCCTCCAACAAGGCCCAGGGGACCCTGGGAGACTGCCACCAGGGTTTCTGCTCGTGCCCTGAGAGCTCTCCACTCTGTCTGCAGGCCCAGAGCACCTACCTCTGCAATGGCTTCTCCTGCAGGCTGTGAGCCTGGGTACTGCTCAGGACAACCAGGTCCAGGCAGGAAAGCCAAGTCCAAACCACAGCTTTCTGAAGGCCCAGCATCAGCCCTCAACCAGCCGTAGGCCCCAGAGAGATGCCTGGACTAGGAGCTCCCTGAGGGCAGGGGAAGAACCTGATGGTTCACTATTAGGTCTCCATCTCCAGCCCTGGGGCCTGGCCCCGAAGAGGCACTTGACACATAGATGCTGAACAGTTGCAAAGGCAGCTAGCAAGACAATGGGTAGTGCTGCTGGGAGGGGGCTGGGAGGGCCCCTGGGGACCAGCCAGATCTCACTTCTGCCCCTTATTGGTTAAGTCACTTGAGTTCTCTGAGTCTCCAATTATGACTCTTTATCTGAAAGGTGAGAATAACAATGTTTGTCTCACCCACTGTTTAAAGGTCGCGATGTGACCCTGTGTGTACCACTGGGCCGGGGGCTGGCAGGAGCACCAAAAATGCTGCAGTGCAGGCAGAGGCAGAACTGCCACTACCACACCTTCATGACACCCTGGTACCACTGCAGAGCTTCCACGGGGGCCTCTTCCACCAAACACTCCTCCCGACGCGTTCACTGATGCCTCCTGCCATGCTGTGTGCCGGCAGGAGCACCCTGTACCAACCAATGAATCAGACCCAGTAGGAGATGTATATGAGTTTATTACATGGAATTGGCTTTCATGAGTGTGGGACCGGCTAAGCAGGTCCAAGGTCTGTGGGGCAGGCAAGCAGGCAGGAAGGGATGATCATGGGCGGGCTGAAACCCACAGGCACCAGCTGAAGCTGTTGGCCACAGGCCTGAGTCCCTCTCAGGGAAGACCCAAGCCTTCTCTGAAAGGGCTTCCAACAGAGTGAGCCAGGTCCCGCTGGGATAATCTCCATAATTTAAAGTCAACTGATTAGGGACTTTAATCACCTGTGCAAAATCCCTTTGCAGCAGCACCTGGGTTAGTGTTTGATTGAATAACTGGGAGATGGGGAGTGTATGCTACAAAATAGCTGCTGCTTCCTTTCTGTTCTCCAACTCCATGAGAGACTAGCACATGGGAATTCTAGCCAAGCCAGGCTACCAGGAAGCCATCACATACCCCATGGGCTTAAATCTGCATAAAGACACGGTAGTTACACTTCTCGTCAACATACAGTCACGGTTTACAAAGCACATTTCAATTCCATTGTCTCACATGATCCTCCTGACAGCTCTCTGAAGGGGACTGAATTATTTTATTTTACTGGTGACTTACCCAGCCTCACACACAGCTGCTAAGTGACAGAGTTGGGACTTGAGCCTCTGTTGACCTGTTTCATTCACATCCTCACCGGAGAGTGAGTCTGATAAGGGGAGGGAGGAGAGAAAAGCTTTGGTTACTGGATGCATTTTAGAGAAGGACAAAGGAATAGAGACCCAGGTTTGCAAGACAACCTTTGCCTACGTTTTGGTTTTGCTGGGGTCCATTCTGGATGATAACAAGATAAGGTGTCACGAGTAGGGGATTTTACTCTCCTGCATATGGTGCTAAAAAGGTACCATTGCTTTCCCCCAATTAAATTGAATCTGTTCCAAGATTCTATCCTACCTGTCCAGAGGGGAATTCAAGGTGCTGTTATTGGAGCTTCCTCTCCACTATCCATCAGAGGGCAGCAAAGGCTCTGGGGTTTCCCACATCACAGCAGCTTCAGGAAAGGGTCCACTGGCCTCTGTGCCCACTACCCACCAGCTACGCTCATGACCAATCCTCATTTGGTCTCTGCTGAGAGTCAACCTTCTCAGGCCACCCTCCTGCCGTTGTCCTCAGCGCCTGCCACCTCCCTGGAGCATGACAATGAACCGTGGCCCCTCCCAACATCCTTGGAGCCCCCATCCCTTGCCCTTTAGCCTGTTATCTTCCACACTTCCCTCCCACCATCTCCCCATACAAGACAATCCAGCGTAATCTCCTCAATGAACCTATATTTTTACAAAACAAAATCCAGGAGATGGTAAGAGTGGTCTTCTAGGTGCCTGACAACTAACTGGTGTTTTTGGCCTTACCACCCCAAAACAGCAGTAACAATGACAAAACTTACTGAACATTTATTGTATACTAATCACTTCACTTCTGTTCCTTCATTTAATCCTGTTAATAAGGTGCTATTATTATTAACCACTTTTACATACAAGGAAAACAGACAGAGGGCTGAAGTCACATGTCCAAGGTCAGCCCAGCTCACAAGCGCCTCCCAGCATTCTGACTCCAGGGCCTGCGCTCTAACACTGCTCTGTGCTATTTCTCCCCAAAATCCGTGTAAGGCAAGGTGGCATAAAAGCCTGCCTGTGATCTTGGGATGGAGGAAGGACAATTAAGTCCTAAAAAAAAAATCAAGTCACAAACTAAAATTGCAATAAATTATCCCACCCAGGGCTTCCCTGGTGGCGCAGTGGTTGCGAGTCCGCCTGCCGATGCAGGGGACACGGGTTCGTGCCCTGGTCTGGGAAGATCCCACATGCCGCGGAGCGGCTGGGCCCGTGAGCCATGGCCACTGAGCCTGCGCGTCCGGAGCCTGTGCTCTGCAACGGGAGAGGCCACAACAGTGAGAGGCCCGCGTACCGCAAAAAAAAAAAAAAAAAATTATCCCACCCAGGTGGGTGGGGAGTAGGGAAGGGGAGTAAAGGATTCAGATGCTGGTTCTACTATCTACCAGCTCCCTGACTTATCCTCTTTGAGTGTCAATCTCCTCCATTATAAAATGAGGATGGTGATCCCAACCTTCCAAGCTTGATGAGAGGACAAAAAGAGAAGAAGTATGTGAGAGCTCTTTGTAAACTCTGAATTCTGTAGATGTTCCACGTTAAGGGCATGGGGCAGAACATGTGCCTCGCCAGCACCTGGGTGTAATAACCTCAGCCTTGGCAGCCCCAAACGAAGGACAGCCCGGTGCCAAGGTTAGGTCATTGTGCTGGAAGCTAGGAGACCAAGCAAGAAATTCCCTTTGAGACTGAGGCAGAGAGACAGAGAGTTTGCTTTCCTGTGCTAAAGATGCTGGAAAGCATAGAACTACATTTCCCAGACTTCTTTGCAGCTAGGGCCCACATGTGACCGAGTTCCACTAAGAAAATTCGTACATGAGACTTGGACGGGTTGGGGAGGGGAGGCGTGGAAGTAGAAAGAAGCAGCAGACAGCAGCTGGGCCAGGGAAGGTGAAGCCTCCTGGGTGAGCTGTGGGAGGTTTCCAGAGCCTGCTCCCTGGGTAGAGGGCAGCAGAGCTGTGTCTCCACCAGAGCAGCCCCGTGGGATGCTCGGGGGAATTCTCCTGGCTCTGTGATGCCTTGGCCCTCTCCAAGGTTCTATAAACTACCTAATGTCCTCTTATAAATTCCTTTCTGCTTAAATCAGCCAGAGTGGAATCTGTTCTCCCAGACTGGTATTGGAAGAGATTCCAAGCAAGAAACCCTCGAGGATATGAGAATCTGGGACTGGTTTCTGAACGAGTTGCATTTCCAGACAACAGAGAGCTGGTTAGCATCAGAAGACAGGATTTTAGCGGTGGACGGTTTCCTGGTGAAACAGCTACTGCTATCACTTTGAGGTCTCCACAATAAGGTGTCTGTGGAAGGCAAGGCTTCAGCAACGTGGCAGCTGCTGAGATAAACCTCTAAAATAAACTTTCATTGTGAAAAATTTCAAACCAACACAAAAATAGAGTTGCATGATCAACCCTCATGCACCCAGTTTCTACAGTCATCCCCCTATCATTGTCACTTCAGGAACTTCCTCTGTCCCAATTCACTGGATTGTTCTGAAGCAAATCTAATATAACATTTCACCCAGAAGTACTTCAGCGTACTTCTCTAAAAGGTGACTTTTAAAAACATAACCACGATAATATTATCTCACATTTTAGAAGTTAACACTAATTCCTTAAATGTCGTCAAATATTCAGTCAATGTTCATACTTCCCCATCGTCTTGCCTTTTGTTTTTTAACAGTTTGTTCAAATCAGGATCCAAATAACTCTGTACACTGCAATTAGTTGATACATCTAAGTTTCCTTTAATCTATACATTTCCCTTCCTCTTTCTCTCTCTCTTTTTATTTTTTTCTTCCTGTTGAAAAAAATGGGTCATCTATTCCATAAAATTTCCCACAGACCAACCCCTCCCATCTAGCTTGTTGGAAAGTTAAAGACCACATTTCCAAGACTCTCTTTCAGCTAAGGTTTCATCACAACCTGGCTTCTCCCAGGCAGACCACCCACATGGAACTTGTAGGTAGAAGTGAGCCAGGTAAGAAGAGGCAGCTCTTCAGGGTGGGGCTGGAGGCAGCAGAGTCCCTGGGGGCACCTGTGGTGGGGACTCTGGGTTCTCCTCCCTGGAACCCGAGGAACCAAGTGGCAGGGGGGGTGGCAGTCTGGGTGTCTCTCTTGGCTGCAGTGCTCCTGGCTAAGTGTCCAAACCTGGTCCCTTGGCCTTCCCAGGGCTCCTGTAAGCCACCCCTCTCCATGCAATAAATCCCTTTAGGTGTGAACTGGTCAGAGCGCATTCTGCTGACTGCAGTAGAAATCAATGTGGGGTGGGGGGAGTAGAAGAAGCCTTAACGCAGCACAGCGCTTTAGGGTTTATAAAACACTTTCACATACATTGGGGGCTCTTAACCACCCCACGAGGAGGGCACTGAACAGATGAGTCAGACCAAGGAACCAAATCTCCCAGTTAAGCAGTATCTCAAGACTCAATCCCAAATCTTCAGATTCCAGCTTTCACACTGTTCTCTCTCACCAGCCGCCTCCCTCTCCTCATGGGCTGCCAGACTCACGGCGCAGACGAGGGGTGTCTGGGGCTAAGATGGCCCCGGGAAATAAGGCAGCGCAGAGAGATGGTAGAGGCTATAGAAAGAGGTCTCACTTTGCGTAGGATGAACATGCATCCTCCTTAAACCCCTCTGCCTGGTGATGTCAGCGACAGGGCCACTTGGACAATGTCCTGCGGTCTGAGCACCCCGACACTCTTCTCCTTTCAGCCAGGCTGCGCTGGAGGGAGAGGCAGCAGTGGTCAGGAAAGACGGCCATTCAGGCTAAAGCCCACTCTGTCGCCCCAATTCTGTCACCAAAGCCTCTTCGGGGTCCCTGTTCCTGTGTGTGTGTGTGTGTGTGTGTGTGTGTGTGTGTGTGTGTGTAGCGGGGGTGCACTTGGAGTCGGTCAGGAAAGTAAAGTGGAAGGGGGCCCAGGGGAGGACTGAAACGACTGAGGCTTTCTCCAACGTGTGGTCATTCAAGTTTAAGTAGCGGCAGTGGCCTGAGGTTGTCTGGATGAGAGGAGGGGCCGGGGAGGGGGGCTCCGAGGGCCTCCCCCCGGCCCTTTCTGATGGACAGCAGCTTTGATCCTGGGGTCTGCGGCTCATAAATAACGTCCCAGGCACGGGTGCCCTGGGACTTCTCCAAGGGCGGCTGGCTGACAAGGCCAACTTGGGCAGGCCTCGCGGGCAGGCCTAGCCCCACTGCAGTGGGCCGTGACGGGTTTATGGCCAGCAACCAACAGTAGTTACCTCAGATTTATCACCCTTCTACGAGGGCAGGGGGAGCCGCTAAAGGCTGCCAGGGAGCCCTTAAATCACTGTGATGGGAAACACTGTCAGAGGCAGCGGCGGGCAGGCAGGTAGGAGCCACCCTGGGGGCTTGGGCTTCCTGCTGGCTCCCTGGCTTGCAGTCCTTTCCAGACGGGGATTTACAGCCCTGGAGCCCAGAGGAGCCACGAAGCCCCCCAGTGGGAGACAATAGGGACCACAAGAGCTGAACGAGAATGAGGGTGCCAGTGCAGCTGGATTGGCCCAGGCAGAGCCATGAGAGGGAGCACAGGGACCCAGCACCCAACCTGCTGGCCGCAGTGCCTGTGAGAGGGCAGCCTGCCACCTTGGCCAGCACTGCCTGGGCAGTGCCACCCTCCCGGAGGCACGTCCATCTGTGAGCAAGGCTGTTTGCGGCAACCCTCTGTGTGCAGATACCTGTGCCCTTTCTCTGGGTGTGTGTCTGTGTCGGGGTTTATATCAGCCAAAAAACGTGTATGCGTACCATGAGGCCATTTCCCATCATTCTCGAGCACCGGGCTGGAGAGTTGTTCCTATGAATTAGTGTTGCACGAGTGTGCAGGTGGGGTGGAGGATGGGACATCATCAAAGGCAGTGGGTTCTGGGTCCTCGTCCACGCCCGCCTACTGGGTGAGTCTGCAAATACAAGAATACAAGAGAGAGGACACTAGGAGGACAGGGAGAAGAGCTGGTGGGGTTTAATAGAAGGGCAACTACAGATGCAAGGAATGGGAGGAAAGGGAAGGTGGGCAGGGGTGGGTGGAAAGAGACAGAAGGATTAGAGAAAGAGCTCAAAGGAAGTGCCCAGATGTCCACGCTATGCAGCCAACTCAGCCCCAAACATGGTCAGAGAGAACAGGAGGGAAAGGGTGGAGAAGTACAGGAAGAAAAGCAGAAAGGACAAGGAGAGGAGGAAGGTGCCCCGAGAGGGAGGAGTGGGGCGAGGCAGCCAGCGGGAGCACCATCTGCTCCGGGGGCCCGGGACCCGGCTTTGCAGCTTTCTCGTCTCAGCCGTCTCCACCAGCAACAGCTGGCTCTGCAGCTGGATCTGAGCACAGGGCAACCTGCCCACCTGCCAGTCCCCTGCCACAGGCTGGCAGCCACCCAGGCCCAGCTCAGAGCACAAAGAGAGTGATCCAGGCTGGGGCCAAGACGGGAAGCAAGCTCGCCACCTCGGAGAGTTCACACAGAGAAGGGAGTCTCTGCCCTCGGACATACATGGGCTGATGCCAGCACGCATGTGCAGCACCCTTGCAAGGTCCAACCGCCAGCCAACACACAAGTGTGTGCACCCACATGTCCATCTCCCTGTTCCCATGTGTCCTATGAGCGCTCGGGTCCTGACTACGATGTATCACTTAAACAGAGCAAAGTCGGTCCAGGCCACCTCTTCCTGCAGCCCCAACAATTCCTGGGCTTGGCCCTGCAAAGTCTCCCCTTTCTGTCCTTACATTTGCTGTGAGGGATCTTCTGGCTGGACTGCCTGGGCTCCAGCAGCCTGGACCCCAAAAGGCCAGGTGTGGACCCAGACACTGCAAGTGGCACAGAACCTAGAGCTCATTTCTGCAAACCTGGCTCTGCCACTATACCCCTCACCGCATGGGTGTGAGAGGTTGGGTGTCTGTGTTTGTGGGTGTGCACCTGTGGTGCGTCATGTAACTCGGGGTGTCACGGGACGCCCAGCCAGGTAGGATGCTGGGTGTGCTGAGCCAGGCGACAGTGCTCCAAGTGTGATGTGTGGACCCCTGGGTGTCAGGAAAAGTCCCTCAGGGGCCCTTTAACTACCCGCCTTCCTATCCTTCACTGGCGTCTGGCCCTTTGTGAGATCCCCTCCCTCTGAACTTGGGCAGGACCTGTGATTTGCTTCTAACTGCAGCATCAGGCATCAGAGTCTCTGGAACCCCTGGACCTTGTAAGCTCTCTCCTTCTACAACATCTACCAGAATTTTCATCCTGACAGACCATTCCCTGCCCCATCCTTCAGGGCTATGGGTAAAAACCATGCAGTGAGCTCTCCACACATCCCCAGATCTCTAGCCTGGGCTGTGGCTGGGCTTCCCAAGGCCCCTCTGCTGCACTATGCAGCAAGGGACAGCAGGGGGTGCACTTCTCTCTAAACGGCCTTCTCAGGGAGATAGGGCTTCTTGTCCACAACCTAAGTCCCTAGCACAAAGCCTGGCACAAAGTAGGATCACCGTCAATCTTTATTCATCAAAGAATGAAGGACTTATGAAATAGCACACAAACTAGAGTGCTGTGTCTGCTTCTCTCAGAAAGACGATTTCGCCAGGGACCAGGGGACCAAGGGTGCTGGCCTGCAGTGTTGCAAGAAGGAGCTAGGAGGAGAGGCCAGACTTCTCTGTGGCTAAGAACGCAAAGCTGGAAACCTGGATGTGGTAGCCATCCTAAGATGCCTCCTACTTGAGCAAAGTTGTTACCTTTAGGGACCTTGTGTCCTTTCATGGCAGGAGAGAGGTGCTGTGGTGAACTAAGTGGCAGAGCTACATGCCCAAGGCTGCAGTTTAAAAAGAGTGCCCCCCTATTCCCACCATCCTTCAAGTGGTGGGGCAGAGGAGGGGACGGGGGGGTGCTGGCACAGGTTTCAATTCGCCTTTGAAATAAGGTGAAACAGGGACAGGGAAGGATCTCCAGGGCAGGCAGTCCAGGAGCTAGGGCTCTCCACACAGAGTAGGATTCTAACCCATTGCTAGAGGATGAGGGGCCACTCTGCCCCCAGCCTCCCAATATTCCGTCATACCTGTAAGTTCATCCATCAGGGGACAAAGCCTGTCACCCCGCAGTGAGAAACGCAGCATTGAGTAAAATATCCCTGGGAGGGGGAACAGACGGAGGCAAGTCCCTGCTCAGTTCCATGTGGTGGTGCAGCCTCCCCCAGGCTCAGCTTTTGTGGGGAGGGTCAGGCGCAGGGCCCCCCGGGAAGGGTGGAGTCAGTAGTGAGAGGCAATCACGGGCACAGAAGGGCGGAACAACTCTCCTTCCCCCCATTTTGGGCCTGGAGTCACCCTCCCCTGCAACGTCGGGGACGAGCAGTGGAGGTAGCTGCTCCCAGCAAGCCCTGACACTCCCGCTAACCAGAGACAACAAAGGCTTCCCCATCCCTTGTGCCAGCTTCTCTCTCAGCAAAAGGAATAAAACGGCCCACTTATTTTTATCACTCACAGATTTCCCGGGAAATGGGCTATTAGTTTCCCTAATGTAAAAATAATAGGCTCGTCCCCCTTGGTAGATGGTACAGCCCCAGCACGAACACACTCGAAGACCCGTCAGGAGGTCTCTCCTGTGGAGGCGGGGGGGACCTGAGAGCAGGACCAGCCCCAATGGAGGCAGAGACACGGCTTCAGGAGTCTCTCCCTGCCACTGCCACTGCCCCACCCCGCTCTTCACTGTCGAGTCTTCACGCCTCACCCTCACAAACACCTGGGGGGGAGTAAATACTATTACAACGCGCCCCAGTTAATAGGATGCGGGGCCCCATAGGCCAAGGACAGGATGCCTCCCAGGGACCTGGGCGCTGCTTGTGCCTTTCTAGACTGTGTCTTCATCCCCTTCCTTCTATCTCCATCCCCCAGGATTGACCGACCGCAGTCACAGCACTTCTGGGACTTCGGGGGACCAGGCTCTCAGTGAGTTCCCTGCCCCCTCACACACGGGGTGTAGGGGCTCCTCAGCCCTTGCCAAGGGCCATTCTCTCACACCGAGAGCAGAGAAGGGCGCCTGGCTTTCCTGTGGTCTATGGGCACTGGCCCCTCCACACTGAGCCCAGGGCCCTGCAAGGCTGCAGCTGGCGCCTGGGCATTTAGTCACGCAGGCTGTACTCTGGTTTTATGTTGCTGCTTTACTTGTCACATTTATGACCTCTCTCTCCATCTAGGCTGCACGCTCTGTGAGGGCAAGGATCCCGGCTGGTACCAATTTTGCTCCCGGGAAGCCTGGGCAGTGGTGGGCGGGAAATGGGGGGTGCTCAGTGAGACCTGGTGATTGATGAGACTTGGGGCAGGGAGAGGTTGGGGGCACGGCTCCGTTCACACTGGCCACGGTGAATGTGTGACGATGCAACCGCCTTTTCTGCCTAAGCTTCCTGCTCTTCCTGGTCTGTGTGTGTCTCCCTGAGAGCTCCAGGCCTGGCACACAGTAGGTGCTCTTCCCCGACTCCTACCTCTGCTGTCCCTGCCCCTGCCCCTTAAACTGTGGAAGCACAAGCAGGCAGACAGCAGGGAGAGGCTCACCCAAAGGGCAAGGGACAGCTACCTGGTACTTCTCCACCCCTGGCTGTCAGGAGGCCTGGGGGGTGGGCGCCATGGCCTGGGGATGGAAGAAAGGAACTCACATTATCTGTCTTTCTGTCCCCAAGGAGAAAGAGGGTCTGTTTAGAGACACGGAGGTGTGCTGACAGCCTGGCTTGCTGCTGGGCATACAGCTGCCCAGGAGGCAGTGCGCAGCCTACAAGGGGGAAGCAGCCTTTGAGCGCCCCCTTTCAGGCTGCCCATGGGGCGATCAGAGCCCCTTCTAGGGGATGGTGATGGGGAGGGGATCATTCTGTGTTTCAGAGGGGAAACCACAGGCCCAAGAGAGGAGACAGGGGTCCAAAATCCCTCCAGTTACTTTGAAATTTCAGAAAGGGGTGAAGATGCACGTACATCAGCAGGAACTAGTGGGGAGTCACCAGGGAGCACTTAAGGATGAGGCTGGGCGAATTTGAGCGTGCAAACGAGTAGGATGGCCGGTTTACTGCTTGGCCTCCTCCTCTCCCTCCTTGTCTCCGGGTCTCTGAGCCTCAGGCTCCCTCTCCCCCGTGGGCTCCGCGAGCGGCTCCTCGCTCAGGAGGTGGCGTGCCAGCCGCTCCAGCTCCCCCAGGCTTATCCTCTGCAGGCGTTCCTTGTGCTCCCGCCTCAGCAGCTGCAGCACTGCCTCGGTGTCCTGGGGCCCAAAGTGTTTGGCTAGGACCTGGCCCAGATGGTGCCACAGGGGCTGGGGCTGGTGGGCCTCCTCGGGCACCGTCTTCTCCAGGGGCCGCACCATGACATTGGTGGAGGCATTGGGCCCAATGCAGTAGTTGGAGAGATGCTTGTCATCCGCCAGAAGCTGGTCGCGGAAGAGCAGGTGCCGCTGCTCCTCGGGCGCCCGCAGCCGCTCGGACACCAGCTTCTTCGGCATGGCCACGCTCTGTCGCCCCGACACCTTCAGGCTACATCTCTGGCCCAGGAGCAGCTGGACCGTGAGGAACATCGGGCCGACGGCGGAATCAGGAGGGATTCATGCTCCTGCGGCTGTCCTGAGGGTTAAGGGGCTCTGCAGGAGGGCGCCAATGGAGGGCGGTGGTCCCAGGAGGGCCCGGCCCAGGAAGACAGCCATTGGCCAATGCACGGTGATGTCACAATACTGCCTGCCAGAAGGCTCATTTGCAGAGCGGGATGTCAGGGAAGTCAGAGGGGGATTTGGGACACAGAACATCCTTCCTCCATGAGAGGAGAAAGGAGGAGAGAAGAGGAGAAAAGGAGGGTCAGGAAAGAAAACATAGGGCTAGGAGAAAGGAGAGCAGGAGGGGGAATGGGAGGGCCCAAAGGACAGGGTGGCAGAAGGAAACATGTCCATATTGACTCATTCAGCACTATATATTGGGTGCCCTTTCTGCCGGACCTGTTCCTGGGGAGAGACCGTATCACAATAGATACTTTCTGCCCTAATTTATCAAGTGTCTTTCTAGCACGCACTTGACATGCTCTCTTGGATTGGGTTTCCCAGACACAAAGACAGGGATTCCCGTGCATGTATTTAGTTGGCAGGTGACCCCAGGATGTGCCAGTAGGTGGGCGAGAAAGCAAGTCGATGGGGGGTGGGGCAGCCCGCATTGCATCAGTGAGCAGATTGCCTTTGCGGTCACCTGGGAGCCCTCAGTCCCGCCAGGCGCTCTGGGAGGCCTCGTGGAATACACCTGCCATGCTGGCGGGGAAGCAAAGAGGCTGGATCCTTGTGTTCTCGGTCCTGCCTTTGGTCAGTGGGGTACTAACTCCTTGGCACTTGTGGTCTGAATGCGTGCAGAGCAGGCTCCCATGACCAGAGAAGACCCTTGGGCAGAGACTTGCAGGTGCTGGCAGCACCTTCAGCTCTCCCCATTCCCCCCATCCCCCACTCAAAAATAATTCTCTCTTGTCCCAGTTAAAACCTACCCATCCAAAAGAATGGGACAACCCAAGGGAGATGCCAGGACAAATAAGTAGCTATGAAGCTAGACATAGCTTTCAAGCGAGTAGCTATGAAACAAGACAATACGCTAGAACTTATAAAATCCCTCATGACCTTTGAATTCCAAAGTCAACTAACCCCACCCCGGCCCAGCCCCTTTTGCTGAAATGAATCCACCAGAGCCCATCTTAAAGAACGGGAGCACTGAGGGGTTCAGGCTGGGCCACCAGCAGGGTCCGCAGCACGGGCATGGCCTTAGCCACCCCTCCCAACCTCCGGGGCGGGTACTGTCCTTTCCTCCACCTGTCAGAGGAGACAATGGGGCTGGGCTCACACAGCCGGCAGGCAGCAGAGCTCACGTCTTTGCCGCTACTGAGTCCTGCCTCCCGCAGAGCCTGCTCAGTGACCCCTGTGTGCCAGGCACGGCGCAGGCGCCCAGGGCTCCAAGGCCAGTAAGGAAGGGGCATGACGGGGCCTCCGCGGTGTCAGCCACTGCTGCTGCCTTGGGAGTTTTCAGTTCAACTTTTAGCTCTCCTGGGCCAAGCCCTTTGTAACTGCTGGCACATTTCAGCGCGTGAGGAAGGTGATCACCTCATTTTGGAAATGAGTGAGCGTGAAGGCCTGGCTGATGTCCACAGCTGGTGGTGGGATACTGTCAGGGACGCCTTCACCTCCCCCCAGCCCTCCATGCTCCAGGGCTGCGCTCGGCAAGCACCTACTTCTTTCCTCGCCTCCTCTCTCCCTCCTCCTTTCCTTCCTTTTGCTCCAGCCTGGGCTACACTTGATTGACACGGTTGCCAACGTCCCTGGACTTTCCAGGCTTTGCCCTTCCATAGCCCTGGGCCGATTCCCCGCCCTGGTCGCTCCTGCCCAAGGCTCTGGCAGCCTTGGGCAGCGGAAGAAAACACCCACGGAGGCCACAAACTCAGCAGCCCTCCCCTCTCCTCCTAACCCCATGTTCTCACTCTTGGCAGGTGACCAAATTCTAGTCCATAAACAAACTAAGCTCAAAAGTCAGGAATCTCCCCCAAGAATGAATGGCCCCAAGGGGGTGGGACTGGAAGGAGGAGATGTACTATGAGTTCCGAGCCACAGGCTGGAGGACAGTGACCGTCTGAACTGGGTTGGGGTCAGTGGAGATGCAGAGGAGGGGTGGACAGAAAAAATAAGAGGGCTCCTTTGGTCGGGGAGAGGAGGCGAGGAGGGAGGCAGGGAAGGGGCAGCTGACTGGGTGGCACTCCTGCGAGTGGCACCATCAGGTTTCATCCTTTTGCTTTTGGAATCAAAACTAGCTCCTCAGCCTGGCATCCCAGGGCGTCACGACCTGGCTCTGCTTCCACCCAGCCTTCCTCACACTGCATCCTCCACTCCAGCCACGTCAACCCACCTTTGCTTCAACTTGCCTGTTTCATTTGAACTCTTCAACTCATCCTTCAAAACGCTGGTTAAAAACTCCTTCCTCATAAGGAAGCAGATGTAGAGAATGGACTTGAGGACACAGGAGGGGGAAGGGTAAGCTGGGACGAAGTAAGAGAGTGGTATGGACATATATACACTGCCAAATGTAAAATAGATAGCTAGTGGGAAGCAGCCGCATAGCACAGGGAGATCAGCTCGGTGCTTTGTGACCACCTAGAGGGGTGGGATAGGGAGGGTGGGAGGGAGGGAGACGCAAGAGGGAGGAGATATGGGTATATACGTATATGTATAGCTGATTCACTTTGTTATACAGCAGAAACTAACACACCATTGTAAAGCAATTATACTCTAGTAAAGATGTTAAAAAAAAAAAAAACCTACCTCCTCCATGAAGACTTCCCTGCTTTCCCCAGTCCTGGGTGGAAGTAATCCCACTTCTCTCTGTGCAACAATTACCGGCCTTGAATGCTCCCCGTATTGATGCACCCTTATGTGTCTGTGTCTCCCTCAGTGACTCGCAGGGGCAGGAAGAGGCTTCATCTGTCTTCGTACCCCCTGCCTCCAGCACACAGAGCCTGGCACACAGAAGGCCTCGCATGCATGTTTGCTGAATGAAGACAAAATTTAGACAGGCCGAGCCATGCAGGAGGATGCAGTGTCCAGTACGGCAGGCTGTGGAAGGCTACGAACCTGCCTGCAGCCTCTCCTTCTTCCCTAGAGAGATGACAATCTGAAATTACATAGAAAAGAAAGCAGAAAGTGATTCCAGTCTTTACCCAAGGATCTTCTATAGTATTCTTTAAATAGCCACCTCCCTTGGTGCATTTGGAATAAGATAGAGTTTGCAGATGTACATGCAGTGTGTGGTGGCCCCCATGGACTCCGTGATGGCAGAGCGTCTGTCTGTGCTGAGGGAGCAAAGGGTGGGTGAGGTTTCTCCTCGGCCATCTGGGAGTTCCCAGCCCCCGGATGGGAGGACCCTGTGGTGGACAAACCGTGGGATGGACAGGATCGGAGGGAGGGGAGCTTCGGTGGGAGACACCCTGAGCACAGCTAACATAGGAAGGCTTCCTGGGGGCCAAGGTTTGAGTCGTCTTCTGCAGGAGATGAAAGGAAGGTGAACTGGGGAGGGGAGTGGCCTGCAATCTCTCTCCCAGGCTATGGGACATCTCAGGAAAGTGACAGGGGCCAGAGTCCTGAGCTTGGAGGAAGATGAGAACCGGCCACCTGCCTCAGCCTGCCCTCCTAGATGCAGCTGCCCGGGACACTGGCAGCCACTGGGGGAAAAATGTTGGGGCCTGGGCCTGTAGAAGCAGGTAAGACTACAGCTCAGGCTCCATCTCCCCAAGGCTAGTGGCCACTTGCAGGCTGGCGCCTCTGCGACAGGGGTTTCAAGGGCCACAGATGCTGGGTCACACTTTCCAAATCAGGCTTCCTGGTCTGGAGAGCCTCAGTGTGTTAGTGGGCCATGAGGACAGAAGCTTTAGAATTAGCAGTGTCCCCGGAAGCTGAGAGATGGTCACCACTGACTTCTGCCTCTGTGTTGGAGCCCCCATTGCCCAAGGGGGACAGTGGAGGCACGTTGCTGGGCCCTCAAATTGTATTTGGAGCTTGGAAATTTCATAACTTTTTCCCATGCAATTGCTTGTCTTCATTATGCAGTTAGCATGAGAAAATGTAGCTGTGTAATCAGAACAGGCAATCAGACAATGATTGCCGTAATTAGGGGGGAAGATTAATGGGAATGAGTGGGTTTTGCGACTTGAGGGAAAGGAACAAACGTGTACAGAGAGAACGTTGGTCAGTGGTGTGTCCCAACCCCTCTCACAAACAACTATAAATGCAATTGTGTCACTGTGAAACCAGCACAAAGTCTGCAAGAGGGGAAGAGTGGGCAGGGGGAGGGTGCTTTGGGACAGGTCTGTGAACCCTTACGTGCCTGGAGCCCTTGGCAGGACTCCTGGACATTGGTATCCAAAGGGCTTGAACTCTGTAGGATAAGAGCCATGGGTCCAGCTGCCAGGCTGGGGCCGCCTTGAGCAGCCTGCTCCTTGCGTCTCATTTGTGTCCCCTGTCTAACGCCTCTCCTCTCTTGTAAAGGTCACAAGAGGCAGGTCATGCCCCCAGGACCTTAGCACAGTGTCTGACCCATAAAGACATTCAGTGTGTATTTATAAAAACTTGGAAATGTGAGCTCTCACCCTCAACTGTCAAGGAAGACCCCGTGGCATGAAGATACATGCCCAAGTGTGATTCCCCACAGGTGGGCTGAGCTCTCCTGCTGGCACAGGTAGGCGGACAGAGCAGCCTCTGCAGACCTAGCAGGCCAAGGGAGGAAGGGGCCGAGAGATGCTGGCTGACAGCTGGTGGCAGGGGTGCCCTGCAAAAGGCTCATGAGAAAGGTATGCTATGCTTCTGCCCACCTCACTCCCTGGGCAAGTTATCAAGTTATTATGACACTTTAATAATGTCAAACTGACCTTCCAGGGGAGGCGGGGGTGGGGGGGCGGAGGAAAGGCTGAGTGGAGGGGGACTAAGAGACACTGAGAAACGGGGATGGAGACAAAGCGAGCAGAAGAAAGACAGATGGAGCCACAGAAACAGCGGAGAGGGGAGAGGGGTGGAGAACAAGAGGTCTGAGCACAGGAGATGCTTAGAAAGGGGAGAAGTCCGGAGGGATTCGAGGAAGGGGGTAGGAGTGAGGGGCAGGGCGGAGGAGCCACACAGAGGCAGCAGGGAGAAGGTACAAAAGGACACTTGTGCCAGAAAAGGAAAGAGGGGGAGCAGAAGAAACAGGAAGGAATTGTTACTGCAAAAAAAGGACAATAAATACCTCTGCAGGCCTCCCTGCTGAGAACAGCATCCTTCTTCCCCTCTCCTTATAGTCTGGAAATGGTTCACGGGAAAACTTTGGCAGAGAAAGTGGAGTCCGGGAGTGGAAAGCCTGAAATCCTGGTTCCGGCACCCCATGCCTCCTTCCCCCGACGGCAGCCCCCCGTCCAGCACTTCCTGAGCACACAGGGCGCGCTCCGCGAGGCCTGCAGGAGAGAGCGCTGAGCGGCAGGCAGGTGGGACACGGGCAAGCCCCCGACACAGCCCTGCTGCAAAGGCCGCCCTCAGGTCCGCCACCGCGCTGCTCAAACCCCATTCAGCCCGTGCCACCGCCTGTAGCTGTGACCAGGGACCCCCTGCCCCTTTGAGTAGGGGTCTCCCAGAGCTGCTCTGTGCAGGCCAGTGAGGGCTGGCCCAGGACAGGGCAGGCAGCTCTTTAGGTGGCCCCTACCCTGAGCGCCCTCCAGGGTAGGCGTTTGGTAGCTAAATGAGGCCCATCGTTCGTCCCTCATCCACTGGCTGGCACTGGTTGTCTCAGCAGCTGTACCAAAGTGGGTCTGTGGCTGCTCCAGTGGGGACCTCAAACCCCGCCCCCGACATGGTCCTAAGGGGCTGAGGCCGAGGCAGATGGGCCGGAGCCTGGGCGGGCAGGGAGAGGGAACTGGAGCAGGAGGGAGGGAGATGGCAGGGGGCCTCGGAGCCCAGCGGACGTGGACTGCAGTCTCTGACTGAGGGTTGCCCAGCCTCTCTCCAGGACTCAGTCCTTGCACCCAACCACCTAGGTCCTGCACTGCCCTGCTGGCCTGCTGGCCCTTGGCTGGGAACCGCTCAGAAGCCCAGCCCAGAGCAGACACGTGCTACTCAGACTCACACCTTCTGGAAAACCTTGTGGGGCTGCAGCCTGCTGTGTGACCACTAGATGTCACTGGTGACCTCCCTGGGCGGCTCCAGCAGCCCCAACGGAGTGGGTCTAGGGCCTCCGCCCCCTTGGGGCCTGGGCACACAGGACTGGGACTGGGCCCAGAGCCTCATCTGGAGATGAGCCCCGTCCTCCCACAGACTGCCCGTCCTCCCTGCTCCCCGACCCTCACGGGTCATGCTCCAGGCAGCCATGCTCTGAGCACAGACGTCAGTGCCCACCCTGAGCTGGGCACTGGGCCAGGTGCTGAGGCAGGAAGAAAGGATAGAAAGACACGTCCCTGTGTGGGGGACACATACACATAAACCTGTCATTTTAGCACCGGGCATTATCTTGACAACGGGGTGGAAGGAACTCCCAGCTCCAAGAGGAGGCGGGGGTCAGGCCAGGAAAGCTTCACCAGGGAGGGACCTGGGTGGGTCTGAAGGAGAAGCAGGAGCTTGCCTCCGTGAAAAAGGCAAGAAGGGCACCCTGGCTGAAGATCCAGCATGCACAAGCCCATGTGTAAGAGTGTGGGACTCAGTGTAGGTGGAGCATGGTGGGCGGGGGTGAGAGATGGGGCAGGATAACCAGGCAGGGGCCAGTCACCTTCATACAAGTGTTCACTGCAGCTAAAACTTCTCTGAATTATCCACATCTCACCCTAAATCCCTGCAGTGCACGTAGGAGCCCCAAAGGAGCAGCCCCCAGCTCACACACACACACACACACACACACACACACACACGCTGCCAACCTAAGCTAGGATCTGCAAAGAGGCTTTCTTTCCCACGCCATCTTTGTGCTCTACCAGGGCTGCAGGAACACCCACCCGGCACTGCTGCCGAGAGGGAGTTCCCTCCTCCCCAGGGCCTTCCCCGGTGGGCCCTGGTGGAGACGCTACCCACGGCGCGGCGCGGCTGGTGGCCTGTCATCTCAGTTGGGGGTGCTTCAACCGTGATCCACACTGGGTGTCCTCTCAGCCCATCTGCACCCCGGGGCTGCGTGATTTCAGATGATAAAAGATAGTCTGCTTCAGCCTGCAGCCACGGTATCTGACGTTCATTTAAACATACTACATGTGCTCTGAACTTTAAAGGGGTGTATTATAAACCCTCAGAAGTCAGCAAGATGACTCCTCGGAGAAGGAACCATCAGTGGGCCCTGGGAGTGAGGGGGGTGCTCCGCTGCCTGAGCCAGGGCTGGTTATTCATGCTGCATCCGCGCCTGCGTTCCACAAACATTCCTCACACACTAAATCCGTGCCAGGCGTTTGCGCTAGACGGTGAGGAGTAATCTCCGCTCTGCAAATCTAGCAGGGGCAAAAGGTGGGGCTCGGGCTGGACTCCGACTTGGCAGGTGGGGCACCAGAGGGGCAGGTGAGAGGGAGAGAAGCAGTTTTCTTCTGTCCTAGAAAAAGGGACAGGCATGAGGCTCTGGGAAGAAAGCTAAGGCAGAACCAGCCATCACCAGCTTCCCAACATCCATCAGGGCAGCATGGGGGGGGCTAACTGTGAAAAGCCTTGTTCCAGGCCAACTTTAATTTAAAGTCCTCCGGGAGGCTGTGAGCAGCAAACGATCAGATAGTGTCAGAGATCTGGGGAGGGATGTGTGCGGCGAAATAGGAAACTGCCTTCCTCACTTGGGGCCGGGGAGTGGGGATAGCTACAGGGTCCTGGCGGCTGAGGGAGGGCCTGATATGCCAGGCCGCGTGGAGCATTATGGGGCAGATTCTGGTTCCATTAGGACTGACGCTCTGCAGCCCATCATGTGTCCTTCAGTTCCTGAGTTCTATTTCCCCCTTCACTTCCTAAAAAAGAAAAAAAATCTATAGTTTTGTCTTGGATGCAGCAATAAGAAAGATTTATTCACATCTAAGCCAGATTAAATGGAGAAGCAAAGGGGCTCCTGGGTCAGGCAGAAGGGTGGTAGCTGGGTCCATAGATCCAACTGAGGGCCAGAGTGGTTCTGGAGGGCCTAGCGTTGGCGGGTACCGCCCTGGGAACAGCTTTGATTAATCCTCCCCTCCCTCCAGGGATGACTGCTCTTTGAAGATCTGTGTCATCAATCAGAGTGGCAGGAACCCTCCACCATGCAGCAAAGATCAAACATGATGCATTAAAACTGAGGACAGAGGAGGTGCCCACAGAGCCCTGCCCTGAACAAACTCCTGCTCTTGCTGGTCTGCGAGTCCACCACTGGGTCTGGATGGAGAAGTCAGTGGCCATCCTATGCTGCCACACTGATTCTGCAGGACCAAAGGGGCCCCTTGCCGCTCCTGGTGAGATGCCAAGGCTGGTCCTCCAACAGGGCAGCTTGTTCCACCATCTCAGTCCGGCTGTTGACCTAAGGATGCTCAGGCCAGCCCTGGGTTGAGACTGTTGCCCACCAGCCCCCTTCCCTGAATTGATTGAAAGGCAGTCTCCTGCCAGGGAAAACGGCATGGAACCAGCCACAAGACGGTTGCCCCAAAGACGCTGGGACCAAAATGGAGGTCCAGAGAGAAAAGAGGAAAGAAAGCTGGGAACAGACCAGGTGAGGCTGGGCTTGGGGGTACTGAATTACCTGGCAGGCAGGCCTCTGTCAGGAGAAGAGGGACCGAATTACAGCTGACAAAGGAGCTAGTGAACTTGGATTTGACTTGGGCTTGGACAACTACAAGGACATCCAGCTGGCAGGTGGGGCACTGGGCTGGGCAGACTGTTGATCCTGTAGTGGTTGACTTCCTGCTCTTCCAGCTGGCAGTACTAACCAAAGACCGTAGCCAAAAGCAAGAGGGAAAACTTCTAATCCAACCAACAGCTGGTTGAATGTTCCAGGCAGCAGCATGGGCCGTATGAACCAATGGAAAATCTCGGGCCCAGTCAGGAGCTGCCTCACCCTTCCTAGGAGATATCAGAATTTCTTCAACTGAGTCAGTCCTGGTATGGAATCCCAAGAGACCAGCAGCCTGAGATCCCAGCTGATGGCCTTCCCAGGGTCACCAACATGGGCTCAAGAGCTTCTCAGCTGTAAGAATATCACCCTGGACATTTTGGACATTAAGTCCATTTCCTAACAAATGCTCCTGGGACTCCTAGACAAGTCAACCCATTATTCTCATTCACAGGGGACTGATTAAGAGTTAAGTGTCGGGGATAGCAGGACTCAGGGTCAGGCAGGGAGCACACAGCAGCAGGACCAGATCCGAGAGTGGCAGGGGCCCTTTGCCTTGGAGAGAAGTAGAGATTGTCCAGGGAGCCACGAGCCAGCTGTCAGCCCTGCCCCTCCCTTGGCCTCTCCAAAATACTGTCCCCCATTGACACCCTTAATATACCTGTGTCTTCCCACCCAGCAGAACTCTGTACCTCAGATTCAGTAACTGATGGCTTGAGGCTGCGTCTGGCATTTTCAGTTGGTTTGGACACAAGGTGCTCAAAAGAGGCCTGGGAGGCAGCGGGCAGGTGGCTGGGTGATGGTAGGGCCAGGCTGAACAGAGGCTGAGAACTGGTCCTGCAGCCCTACCTCTGGACACCAGCTTCCTGGCAGGATGGCAGCTGCCCGTCAGACGCCAGCGTGTGTCAGGAGTGGTGTGTCTGCAGTGACAGCCCTGGGGCCAGGAAGCAGGGTGTGGGAGGCAAGACAAGAAGAGGAAGGCTCCAGACTGGAGAGTTGTGCGGAAATGGAAACAAGGCCCTGGCCTATAGCTTCTGACTAAGCTTAGGTGCTGGGGATCTGGTCTTCAGCCCTGAGGCCCTCTGGCCCACTGGCTGAGGAAAGGCAGAAGCGACCGAGCTGGGTTCTTTGCCAGGCAGGAAAAGAACTGGCCCAAGAACAGGGTCTGGTGGGAATCCCGTGGGTTGGCAGATCGGCTCTCCTCACCCAGCTGCTTGAGCGGGTCACAGAGTGGTCAGTGCAGGAATCACTTGAGCTGTCCAAAACCACAGTGCACCCTCTCCAGCTCATGGCTGGGGAGAAGGGTAAAAGGGGATCTGGGTTCAGAAGGATTTAAGGTAACATTTAGGGAGAAATTTCTGATATGAAACTGGGATGCTGCTTCGTGTAAACTTTTAGCAATAAAGAGAACAAGCCCTGTTTAATCGACCCAGTTAGCCAGAAGCAGGAAGATGGAGACGCAGATGACCTTGACAAGCAGATGCCCTTGACAAGCCTTCATGGTAAACTCAAGCAGGGGTGCCAGGACAGAAAGACCCCTGCACTCGGGTCCACCAGGCCTCAGCCTAATGCAATAGGAAAAGAACAACTGAGATGTAATCCTTGTGTTCTGCTCAGTAGAAGAGGTGATGAGACGGTCCTGCTGTGGCCTAGCCTGGGGACCCCTGGGTGGTAGAATCATAGGTTGCCAGAGAGAAAGGGGAGCTCAAAGAACAAGATCTGCTACCCCTATCAAGAAACTGGGACCAGAGAGGTAACTTGCTATTTTCAGCCCTATTTTGGAGGGGTTTCCATGCCCGTGGACCCCTGGGAGAATGCCTTCCAGGAGAGGAGCTGAAGCCCAGCTCAAGGAAATGAGGGAGGACAGCCACGGGGAGCTGGGTGTGGGGAATGGTCCCCAAGGCCCCAGCCAAGCTTCTGGGCCCCAGATGAAGAGTGAATCGCTGGTTCCCCCTGGAGGGGAGTAGTCAGCCACCCCCTAAAAGTTTATTTTTATACATGTCTGATCTATTTCACATCCTCTCAGATATTTTGACACATATACAGGAAATGTAACTCTCCCCCATATGGCAGTGTTTGGTTGGCCAGACCTGGGGAAACTCAATAGGGTCACAGAGAAGCAGAGGGGAGCTGCAGCGTCAGGGAAGAATGCCAGAGGCCTGAGGCCACAATGGGCACCTGGGGCCAGCAGGCCAGGGACAGGAGTCAGAGCGAAGTCAATGCAGAAATCCCCCTGCCTGGGTACCAGGCTCCAGGGCCCCAAGCCTAGGAGGCTGAATGTGCTCCGGCCGCTGCTCCCAAGGAGGGACGAAGCGAACCAGGAGAGGGCAGCTAGAGCCAGGGAATGGGGCTGTTAGAAAGACAAAAACAAGTCAGGCCTGAGAGCCAAAGGCTGAGACACCTCAGCCATCAGCAGGGCTCTTCTCCCCGCCCCCGCACCCTGGCCTCTGAGCGAGAGACTTACAGCTCAAATGAAACAGAGGTAAGGGGGAAAGAGCTCTGGGATGGGTACTACCCACCTGGACCTTCCCTGCCTCATTGAACTTCTATGGGCCTCAGTTTCCTCACATACACATCAGGTTGATACTATTCAGGTGGGAGGCCGGGAAGATTAAAGCGGAGAATGAATGTACTGTTTCTCAAAAGGGTCTGATAGAGAAGAGCTTTGGCAAATGCTAGTTCTCTGTCCTGAACTATAAAATGCGGAGGATGCTGGCGTCTCCTGCGCAGGGCAGCGGGAGGTAGAAACGGGACGATGTGAGTGAATCACCCGGCACAATGCCTGGCTCCAGGGGTGGCCAGACTCTTTGGTTCTTTCCTTCGGAACACACCGGGTCTCTACATGATGCTGGCATCCGCGTAGGGGTGTGAGCACAGGATGCTGCGGAAGAACAGAGAGGGGCGGCGTGCCCCTCCACACGGGTCAGGGAGGGTCCTTCTCAGCTCTCCCAGAGAGGAAAGTAAACTCCTCATTCCATGACGGACAGTGGCCAGAATAGCACACTCACTTTATGGGGCCTTTTTTCCCTTTTGTATTTTTATTTTTTGAAGTTGAAATTCATGGACGTCGCATTCCTACAGGGTGCCCTGCGGAGACAGGTTGAGGGATGGGCACCCCTAACTCACAGAGATGGGGGCAGATGCCCAGCGCTCTCCCCATGATCCCTTAATGCTGGCATCAGACGCAGGGCATGGCAAGATGGGCCATGGAACAAACTCTCCAAATGGAGCCATTTGGATTGTCCTACTGCTACGTGTTTGAAAACCACACGGATAGCCTGGCCTCTGCCTATGTTTCCAGGGCTTCCTTCCCCCTGGCTGTGGGCATTGCCGGCCTGGAATATGTCCCTGCCTTGGTCACCACTGCCCCAGCGAGCTGGTTCAGGATCTCAAAGAACCGAGGAAGAGCCTCACAGCGCCGGCTTGGTAAATGGAGTGTGACAGCTGAGAAGTCGCTAAGCCCTCCACTTCCTCCCTTCTCCTGTGGGACCCAGAGGGTTGAAGCTCTGAAAAGCCTGGGGAGTGTCAGTCGGTGGAGGCTGTACTTGGCCTCACCTCACCCCATTCCCCCACCCATCTCCCTGTAAATCCTGGCGACACAACAGGAAGGCCCTTTAACTAGCACATAAAAGTGCTTTGGGCTTTCAAAGCCCTGCTCTGCATTTATGGGGAGCCTGAGACTTTTACGGGCCATTTCTAGTCCTCCTCTCCCTGACCTACTGATGCATCGTGGTTTCTAGCTGTGGTGTGGGCAATTGTCACAGCCCAAGGCAAGTGACCATGGGGCAGGGAAGGAGAATGAGACAGCCCTGAACCTGGGAGGCGAGGATGCCTCAGCAAAGCCAAGCTGATCACCCACCCTCAATGCGCCAGCGTGGCCCTCTGATTGGCCCTCTGTCCTTCACATGGGGCTCAAACTAAGGTTGCACAAAGTTGGTATTGATCAACTGACCGACTTGCAGTCACAGTAACTGTGGGTCAGTCTTGGAAGGGGCCCAGCAAACTCCTCTGAAGGACAGGGAGGGCCTTGTCCTAAGAGGTATTCAGCCCATTCTGGAGTTGGCCAGGCAGATGAGCTCTTCACACTAGCATTCAAACAATTGATTTTTAAGATCTTGTCTAGCCCTGAAAGACTGAAGCTATAGACATCTAAGGATTTGGGGGAAAGATGATTAAGCATCTCTCCAACGTCGAGCTAGAGCTTCACCCCAGCAGCCTCACAGAAGAGCCCAGGAGAGTTTTCCCCACCTGGGCCTCTGATCCTACTCGGTGCAGAGATCTCTCTGGCTCAGTGCATAGGCAGTGGGGATGGGGTGGGGCAGCCTGAGAGCTGACAGAAGCCTGGTGGCGAGGAAGAAGCGGCCAGGGTCTCCACCTGCTCCCGGGGTCTCCCTGCTTCTCCTGCCTAGAGACCTCAGCCAAGGAGGAAGCCCAGCCCTCCGGGCTCCCAAGGCAGACCCCGAGACCCCTCACTGAGGCCTGCCTGTGTCCCCTCTCCATCCTGCTCACTGCCCCTCCTTTCTTGACTGTCTTCTCTATCAAGCTCCTTCTCTGCTATTTCTGTGGCGGCTGTTGTTAGTTTTTCCTCTCCCTCCTCATTCTCCCCTTTTCCTTTTCATTAGTCTCACCCCTATGCTCATTCTCTGGACCCTTCCACTTTGTATTTACCTTTTCTTTCTCCTCTTTCCCTTTCTATCTTTTTTATTTGATCTACCCATCTTATTCCCTCCTCTCTTGGACAAGACTGTCCCTTAAGGTCTCATTTAACAACGAAATCACATAATTTTTAAGATTCAATAAACACAGCACTTTCGTGGTTATTATTACGTTTAAACTTCACCATCATTCTCTGAGGTTGAGTCTGTTCCCATTTTACAGGTGCCAAACTGAGGCTCAGAGAACAGGCATGATTTGCTTAGAACCACACAGCTATTAGATGACTGATCTAGGATTACCTCCACCTGCCTTCAATAATAATGATGATCAAGATTTCTTATGGTAGCGGTATATAGTAGAGTGCCAGAATACAGTATAGTACATGCCAAATACAGATGGTATATTTAGTATAGTATACAGTACAGGGCTGAGTGTTTGTGTCTGTGTTCCCAGCTCACACCCCTATGAGGTAGGTACTGCTGTTACTACCCCACTTTACAAATGATGAAACTGAAGTGCAAAGAGATGAAATAACTTGCCTGCGTAACTAGTAAGCAGCAGAGTAAGATTCAAGCCCGGGCACCTGGCCTCCGGACTCTGTACGCACCATCTGCACCATCGCTGGGCCCTCCCTCCTCTCCATGCTCTACAGCAAGTGGTCCCTTCATCAGGAAATTCAGGGTGATGGAGGCATCATCTCTGGCTCAGACAGTAACAGAGTCCTTAGGGGCCTATGGGCCTAGCCTACCAGGGGAAGGTGTCCACAGTGTGTGTCTGGGTCTGTGTGTCCTGAGGAACTCCAAGGCCAAGTGCTAAGCAGGGATGTCACAGGGATCGGCTGAGACAAGAGGATTATGTCTCATTTCCAGACTAGAGAGAATAAAGGCCTCTATTTGGAGCCCCTGCCCCCCAGCTGGCCACTCTGCTCCCAGAAGGGCCTCTCGTTCCCCTTCTGGGAGGGCCTGGAGAACTTGTCCCTCCTCCTGACCTGCCCGGGGAGCAGCAGCTGAATCCTGCTCAGGGAGGGGTCCATCCACTATTGCTGGACAGCACCCCACTTGGACGCATGGCCTCCCCAGCTGCTGGGGACTTCTTGGCGGGTACCTGGTCTGGCTCTCCCCCCCTGGCATGGCGAGGAATGTGCTTTTGTCATCCTATCCTCCCTCCCCGACCCTAGCCCAGCGCACAATTGGATTAAGAACAAAAATACGAGCTGTGTTTGTTTTAATCAGCTTCAAGACATGGGGGCTTTTAAAGGGAAGGAGAGCAGGCCGGAGCTGGCCCCGGGGCAGGCAGGCTGGGCGGTGATGCCATCCCAGGGTCAGGAGCACGCCGAGCAGTGAGTGCATCTGCAGGTCAGATTCTGGGGCAGATAAGGGCTGAGAGGGAGAGGACCTGGGGGGCCAGGGGGCTGGGGGCTGAGGGAGGATGAAAAGGATAGGAAGGAGGGAGGGAAAGACACAGGTTTTCCCTAAGAGTGCAGAGGGCTGGCAGCCTACAGTTCCCGTGCTGGCACTGGTGTGAGGCAGGAGGGGAGGATGCTGTGAGGCTGGGGGAGCCCCCTGGAGCCCAGAAGAGCCAACGGGGAGCCGTTTTTCCCAGAGAAGAGGCTTCCTCCTGGCCCTTGGAATGAGGGATGATGGGAAAGAGGTGAGGGAGAGTCAACCGTGGTCTCCACCACCCAATGGCAGGAAAAACCCCTGCCAGGGGCCACCACGGAGTCTGAGCAATGGTGTCTGGACTCAAGCTTCATGCCAGAGGTGCCAGCACCAGGGGGGACAGGTGCTGATGGTGAGTCAAACACGCAGAACCCAGTGGAAATTGCGAGGTGTCAGGGTCAGGTTGAGGGAATCAAGGCCTGAAGGAGCAAGAGGCTGGAACAATAATGCCATAACCGGGCAGATTTCAGGTTTGATGAAGACCTGGAGGCTGTGCGGTGTAGAGGAAGGGCTCGGAAGTCGAGCCAGTGGGTGCTCTGGGATCCTGGAGCAAATGCTTTTTTAAAAGCTCCTGTGGCTACACAGCTGTACACTTGCTATCCGAGTGGCTATCCTCACATTTGCCCTGTGAGCCAAGGAAAGCGGCCCAGACAGGTTCAGGGACTGGTCCAAGGTCACACAGCCTAGGAGAGAAGAAGCTGGTACAATCACCGAAGGCTCGGGATATCTAGCCAGTGCTCCAACCCCCATGAATGGAACGGCCTCGGCTAGTTCTCAGGTCAAAGCCTCCAGATGGAAACAATAACATCAGACAGTTAAGGGCAGAACCCCCAGAGGCCCTTCCCAGACCCCTCCTGCTCCCCGGCCTTCCGAGCACCAGGAGAAAGGCCTGGACTGGCTCTGCCCATGCCCCAGTCACACTCCAACACTTTGGGCCACCCTTGCCCGGAGGCGACTATGAGGTGATAGCTGGACCTCTGGGCCAATCCCCACTCCCCCTTAGACCAAAGCATGGGCTCCTTGGGACAGAACTGGGTCTTCTAATTCGGGTCCAAGGAAGGGCTTTTGTCCACGATGATGCTTTTACCAGTCAGAGGTGAAAGAGAAAAATCGATAATGAATTCTGTATATGGTAACATTTAGTCAGCTTTTAAATTTGAAATATCGTCTCTTTTCTGATTTAAAATGTTCTTCTTTCTTGTTACAAAACATGATGAAAGTAGGACTTCTAGAAAACCTATTCTTGGCAAAATTATAATTGTCAAACCTATGTCCATCCCCTTAATTTTTAATTGGTCCATAAAATCCACAAGTTTGGGAACAACTGTTATTATTTTATTTGGAGACATTCTTACCTAGCCTGAGGCACAGTTCAGACCTCTGCGCGCTGCGAGTGCTTAATACATGTGGAGCATGGGACATATTACAGCCTGGGTCAGCAGGGACTTCGGGTGGGGAGATCTGGGCCATAGAATCTCAAATGGCTGGGCAAGCCTGAGCAAATTACTGCACTTTCAGCCTCAGTTTCCTCTTGTGGAGGAAGAGACAGAGGAGGAGACAGGACTTTCAGGCAACCTCTAAGATGAATCCCAAGGGCAACATTCCACGACTCCGGGAAGGGTGACTGAGCTCCCGGGAAAGAGACTGGCCAGTCTCAAGCACTGAGTCTGCAGCTCTGCTCCAGGCAGAGGCCTGAAGGGGGTCGGGGAGAGGCACCTGTTCAGTCAGCCCACATGAGAGAAGTTCTAGTAACAACAACCAAGGGTCTGCTGGCCATGAGACAAGAGCTTAACTGGACAGTAGCCAAGACTTAGGCCCAAACCAAATGAATGCCCACTGGCCCACGCCTTTGGATGCATCTCCCAGCCCCGCCAGGCTGGGACCAGGCTGAGAGCCGTCCTTCCACCGTGAGTCTCCCCACCCCTCTGTAGGTCAAGTGGATCTAGTCCAATGCAGCCAGCCTCCACTTAGCCCCTGCTCTGTGCCAAGGGCAGGGGACGCACACATGATCCAGGAAAACGGTGCATACGGTAGTGCCACATCAGTTAAATTTAGAATAGAAGAATTCATAAGTATCCAAGTGTGTTAAGAGACAATTAGACTAAACAAAATACGAGCAGTCTCCACACTCAAGGACCGGTCCTCGGAAAATAACTCTACTGACCTGAGGGGGATACGGAGGAGAGAGGAAACCCAGTCCTCCCCTAACGAGAATTCTGGACAGAAAAGGTGGATGTCGTGCACAGACCCAGCAACAAGGTAAAAGCAGAGGCAGAAGGCATGGACTTGGCCATCCATGGGGCCTGGGATGCAGCCATCTCTCTGAATGCGGAGCAAGATTAGAAAGGACGTGTGCCGGCCCAGAGCCAGGCACTGTCACCCCAGGCACGGTCTCCAGCGTGTGGGTGACTTTTTAGCCCTGATCCAGTTGTGAAGCAGGAAAGAGGTGTCTTTGCCAGGGTCCTTGGGTGCAGGGCAAGTGGGCACAGATGCCTGCACTGAGTATGGAAGGAACAGGGAGCCGTGGGGGCAGGGTGGTCGTAGCCCTTCCACCCCCTCGGGCGGCTCAGCTCTGCACAGTCTCAGCCCCATTCCCCAGACACCAAGGGACACCCGCTGCTGACACCATGGCATTGGGTTTCCCCTGGGCTGGCTCAGGCTATTGTCACCAGGCCTGCCAGGAAATTGCTGCTGACACTCGGGGAAGGGCCCCGGGAGCGGGGAGGCTAGGGATTGTGAAGTCGGTGAGTTCTGAGCAGGCGTTAGACGGGGCTGGAGCAGGGGAGTCCGCTATAGGTCTGAGGGGGATTCTAGCCATGTGAGTACAGGGTGGCAGTGTAGGAGTCCAGCCAGGGGACCCCAGAAGGTGATGGACAGGTCCTGGTACCAGGCTGGCAGCCTCCGACCTTACCAGCTGGCAGCTTGGAGCCTTCACCCCGGACAAAGACAGGTCTCTCTCCAGGAACCCCTCACGGGCAGGGATAGAGCATCTCTGCAGATGACCAATCCATCTGTCCACCCATCAGCAGGTGTTTTAAATGCCTGCCGTAGGCCTGACACAGTGACAAACACGCAGAATTTTCTCGGACAGGCCTCTCTCCCCCTCAATCTAGGAGACTCAGGAAGGCACCTGAGAGCAGTGCCGGGTGGGGCAAGGCAGGGGGTGGTGTCTAACTTGCTTGAAATTATTATTCAATGTTCTTACTTTTCATTTAATCAACTAAGGATATTAAAGAACAGACAAAAGGAAAGTATTTTAACACTTTTTTAAAAAACTAAAGAGGATAAAAGACAGTTTTTCCCAATATCAGTTAGTGCTAGAGGTTAGACTAAGGGTTACTTTGTGGGGAACTGAATCAAAGCGACACCAGGAGGCCTGGGGGGCACTAGGCCAGTAGTAGCTCCAGATCCGGGAGTACGTGGAAATTTGCTGATTTGTACTCTTGGTTAGAACACTTGGCCCACATAAGTTATACCTCAATGAAAAGAGCAAATAGAGACAGAAGTCGGACATTAGATTCATGGAAGCTCATGGACTTGGGGCCACGCTTCATGAGTTCAAACTCTAGCTCCACTTCTTGGTATCTGTGTGACTTTGAACAAATTACTTAACCTCTCTGTGCCTCAGTTTCCTCATCTCTAAATGAGGATAATAATTATACTTACTTTAAAGCGTCCTTGTGAGGGTTAACCGAGTTAATACATGCGAAGCCCATCAAAGTGTTTGCCATGTAGTCAACGCTCGGTAAGTGCTAGTCATTGTTATGAATATTATTCCAAGAAAGTGCAGCTGCCAACTTCATGCTGAAATATAAAAATAGATGAAACAACCTCAAATTAAGAAAACATAAAGTGACATTTCATAGTATGAATTACATTACATGATACTGCTTTCTTACACAAACTTATTAGAGGCTCTATATTTGATTACTCATTCATCACTCAAGAAATATTTAGTGAATGACACTAGCCTCCAAAACTATTCCAGACAGCGGAATAAAGCAGTGAATTAGACAAAGTCCCTGTCCTCATGAATTCACATTCTCGTGTGGGAGACAGGACAGAAATAATCAAATAAATATATAATACAGCATCAGCAGAGGACAGCAAGCAGGATAAATACCAAAAAATCTACACAAAGCCACAACACACTGAAATGGCAGAAAATCAAGACAAATAGCAAATCTTGAAAGAAGTCAGAAGGAAAAAGAATGCTTCCCACAGAGGAACAAGGTAAGAATTACATCAGACTTCTCCTCAGACACTTCATCATACAGACAAGATGAAAGGGGAGTGAAATATTTAACGTGCTGAAAGAATTCTGTATCCCATGAAATTATCTCTGAAAAGCGAAAGAGAAACGGACTTTCTCAGGCAAGCGATGTCAACGGTGGTAAATGCCGTGAGGAAAAAGAAAGCAGCATAAAGGGAAGGTACCATCTCAGAGAGGTCAGGCCATCTCCCAAAGGAGGTGCCAGTTCCGTGGAGACCTGAACAAAGGGAAGGAGCAAAGCTGGAGCCCTGTGGGGATCAGGAGTGAGCGCTCCTGGCAGAGAGAACAGGAGGTGCCGAGGCCCCGGGGTTGGTGGGGTATTGGAGAAGTAGAATGAAGCCAGCACTGCTGGAGCGTGACAAACCCAGGGCGGAGGGTGCAGTGAAGAAGGAAGGACCCAGGGCCCGGGTCACGGGAGGAGTTTGAGTTCGGTTCCGAGTGCCAGGAGAAGCCACTGGAGGAGTCTGAGCCGAGTGGTGATACAATCAGGCCTCTCACTTCCAAAGATCACTCTTGGCCTTGGTGTGTGGAGAGCGGGCAGGAGCAGGGAGACCAGGTTTGGGGCAGAGGGGGTGGGGAGAGTCATTGGCTTCTGCATACTTTGGGAAGGTGGAGCCAACAGGATGAGGGATGGACTGGATCTAGGGTGTGAGGAAAGGGGTCACGTGGGTCTTTGGCCTGAGCAACCGGGGAGGGGCAGTGCCTGTAGCTGAGGGGGGGCGCCTGCGAGAGAAGCTGGTTTGCGGCGCAGTGGAGAGCTCTGCTTTGTTGAGACGACTTTTAGGCTTGCAAGTGGAGAGGACACACGGGCAGCTGGACATACCAGTCTAGAACTCAAGGGAGCGGGAAGAGTGGAAAATACCACTGGGAATCGGCAGCAGCAGGAAGTCGAGTTCAAATGCCCTGCCTGTTCTCACGCTTGGGGTTTTCTCATAGTCATGGAAAACTGCCTGTAGCTCTGCTAAGAAAAGTGGAAACATTCTTTCTAGGGTTGTCTCATTAAGGCTGGAATATTCTACGCAACATCAGAGAAGGGGAGACGGGCATCCCTTGTCTCCAGCAACTCCATCAGTCCTCTCCCAGTGGGCAGGTGAGCAGACCTCTGATGGCAGGAGCTCCAGGAAAGGTGTGCTCAGGAAATCAGCCGAGAGGGATGCTTTGGGCCAGTGGCCAGAGGAAAATACCTCCTGGGCAGAACCACTCAGGGCTCTGGGCAGAACTGGAGACAATCTTATATGGTGCCCTGAAGAGACAGTGAAATAATCATTCCGGTCCAATTCTCTCTCGGACCTGATCACAATGTGACTTTTGAATTACAGCTGCATCTGGTCACTAAAACTGTGGCCGATGGGACTTTAACTGCCTCTAACACTTGCTGACATTCCTGTTTAAGGGAAGAAAGCAAATCTTAGACTCAAAGCCTTCCAAAGGCAACTCTAGCTACAATGTAATCACATCCTATGCTTTAGTTTTATTTATTTTTCTGGCTACCCTCTGTTTAAGACAAGTGCTACTGGTGTCCCATTTGGAGTTAAGAATGTACAATGTCCTTTTGAAAGATATTCGTGTGTATGTGTGCATGCATATGTGTGTGTGTGTGTGTGTGTGTGTGTAGTCAGTTAATTTAAAGAAAAATGTTAACAGTACAAGTGGCACTCATATGTGGCCAAAATGACGAAGGTGCTACTCATATGACTACAGCCTGAAAAACCATGGCTATAAAAGATGCAGAAATGAAAATAAGAGGGCATCCCTGATGGTGCAGTGGTTAAGAATCCGCCTGCCAATGCAAGGGACACGGGTTCAAGCCCCGGTCCGGGAAGATCCCACATGCCGCGGAGCAACTAGGCCCGTGCGCCACAACTGCTGAACCTGTGCTCTAGAGCCCACGAGCCACAACTACTGAGCCCGTGCACCACAACTACTGGAACCCGTGCGCCTAGAGCCCGTGCTCGCAACAAGAGAAGCCACCGCAATGAGAAGCCTGCACACCGCAACGAAGAGTGGCCCCGCTCACCACAACTAGAGAAAGCCCGCACGCAGCAATGAAGACCCAATGCAGCCAATAAATAAATAAATAAAATAAGTTTATAAAAAAAAAAAAAAGAAATGGAAATAAGAGCCTTGAGCCTCATATTCATACACAAAGCTCATAATCACCCGAGATCAAGGGCGAGAGCATCTTCCTTTCCCTTTATAGCTCTGTCAGGCTGCAGGTGGATAACTTTTTCTCTTCCATGTTGTTTTTGGTATTTGCTGTGGCTAGATTTCACCAAAGGCAAAAATTCTCCGCATAGAGAATTCTCACCATCTCAAGGCCACGAATTTGATGTTACCAATGTTATTTCCCCAAACGCTGCAAACTTACGAAATGCCTTCTGAATCAGCAAAGATTATGTGCCCTTTAAATAACAGCTGCATCTGATCACACTCCTAATTCATGGGGATTGAAGTTCTGGACCAAAACATCCCCAAATGATGCACTTACCAAATGATGCACTTACCAAAAATAAGGAGTGGGTTTGGGCATGACTCAGGGCCTTGAGCAGGCCAGACCTCAGGTAACTCTGTGTATCAGGTGGTCCCTGCACCGCACTGCCTGCCCAAGTCAGATGACAGTGTCCACGTGTGGTCCATAGACCCAGGTAGAGAACAGAGCTCAGGCAGAACAAGAACAGAAGATATTCAGATGCAAGTCGTGCTGACCTCTTAGGGCCCCAAAGAAGCCACCACACCCCTTCCCTGGAGACCTCTTGGCCCAGTGATGTTATCCCAAAAGTAGGAATTGTGGGTCCTGGGTTCTCAGCACCCCCAGCTGCGCGGCTGGGCTGAGGGAGGCACAGCTGTCTTGCCCGAGGCTGTGTCTCTTGTGAAGGAGAAACATCCGGCCAATTCCACCAAGAATGTCAGTCAAAATGCAGCGCAGGACTCGGTCAGCTCAGCCATCCTGCCCAGCAGCTCTTGTGTCCTGGGAGCAGGCGCCTGGACCGTCCTCGGCCAGGATAGGGAGAGGCTCGTGTCCCAAGGGCTGTGGCCTTTGCAGCCCCCTCATCCCCGCAGTCCTCTCCCACCTAAAACCTGCAGCCTGGGGGAGCTGCAGGACTTGGAGGATGTGACATAGGATGTGGGGACCCAGGGGCTCCGTGGAGAGATATGCAGAGGTGAAAGGGCAAACCTGCTTCTAGTCTCCTTATCAGGAATGGCCGAGGGAAAGGGAAGTGGGTAGCCCTGGAGGTCAGGCTGGGGGGTCATGGCTGGGGCAGGGTAAGACCCAGGAGACCTAAGAGGAGACCCTGCTGGGTGGGGGGAAAAGGAGAAAGGGGTGGGAGACTAGAGGAGGGCCAAGGAGGAACCAGCTGCTTGGCCCTTTCCCGAGGGGTTGGGGGGCGCAGAAGCTAGGGTGGCCAACCCTCCGTTTGCCTGCGACCGAAGGGCTTCCTGAGAGACAAGACTTCCCGGTTTAAAACCTGTATGGTTGGTCCCTCGAGGAGCAGTCCTGCCTAGGGACTCACCATGCCACCCTGTTGGAATGCCTTCTTACTTCTCCCCCTCCCTTTATCCACGCAACAAATAATGAAATGTCATTATTTGCTCAGCAGTGAAAGGACAGGCATGACCTGGCCATTGAAGCCCGCAGACTGGGCCTCCCTTACAGCTCAGGCCCCTGAACATGGGGACTGCGTCTAGTTCATGGCTCCACCTCCCGCTGAGCTGGCCCTGGGCCCTGAGCGGGACGGGTGCTGAATACATGTCTTCGGCTTGAGGGGCTAAGGCACCTAGGGCAGGCTGGGAGTGGGGACACCTCGGCGACCGGTGAAGGCCCACAGCCTCTCACCCACACCAGCCCACAAGCACACGCACCTACGCACACGGGCCCACCTAGTCTCTGAGCGACATTCTTCCTGACCCAGCACAGAGGGCACCCACCCCTCTCAGCTGGGAAGGGGGAAGAGGACACACGGCAGGCCTGTAGGCAGACGCCAGCCTAGGTTAGGGGAAGGTGGTCCCCTAGATGAGGGGGACCAGAGCTGGCTTGTTTTCCCCTAGCTGCGAGGTCTTAGCCTCGGGCTCCAGCATCCTGTTCCCTCAGGGGTCCCACCCGCAAGGAGCCCACAATAGTCAACGTACCCCACGTATGTCTGGGGTCATCACGGGAAGGCAGAGGCAAGACGAGGCTCCCTTGGCCTTGGTTCTTGCAGCTGGAGAAACCAGTGGGGACCCTGAGTGGAGACGAGGCCTCCGGGGCACAGCAAGGACTGCTGGGGTAGGGGGCGGTGCTGGAAGAGGCTAGGGTTTCCAGCTACAACTCCGACTGACTCCTCTGCCCACTTAAGGAGTAGGGAACTATATTACTGAAGTCACCACGGGACTGTAAGCTTCTTGCAGGCAGGGGCTATGTGTACTCATCTTAGTCTACCCTGAAGGGCAGTGTTTAGATGGGCTATGGACTCTCCACACTGTCCATGGACAATGCCCTTAGAGAGCAGCACCCCACGTTTCTGTCCTGCCCCCTGGTGGCGTTTTGTCATATTGCAACTCGTGAGATACAACAAAAAGCAAGGGGTAGGATTTCTGACTGGCTGAGTTCAGCCCACTGTACCCCCCATTTGGGGAGCCGGGTCTTGGGATATCATTAGGATAAGACCCTTTGAGTGTTCTAGGAATAGCTGGAAACTAGCCACTCCCAACCAGTTGAGGAGTGGGAGCAAAGAGCAGGATGTGGGAAGACAGCTTCAGAGAAAACAGCAGCCTGGGACCTGATGCACACTCTATCCACAGACCACAGACAGACAGTGAAAGCACAGAAGGGACCTTGGATCTTTTAAATCAAAACTTAGGTGTCCAGAATTGGATTATCACAGTCTTTGGCAAACATACACTCATGCTTTCATTTAGTTAACTATTCACTTAGTTATTTTTCATAATTCATAAGTACCTATGAACTAGGGATTTTCTTTCTTTTCAAGCGGTAGAGCCCCACTCTTCTTCTAAAGGAAATTTCACAGGAACCCCGGGATATAAAAAGTGGAACTGCCCTGGCTGCTGGCTGCTTGGCCTCCCCTTCACTGCCCCAACGGCCCTGAGTAGCCCCTTAGAATTCTGTGGAACAGGATCTATAGCAACATGATCGATCTATGCCAGGATGGCAGAAACCTGTCTCCTTCATTCCTATACCCCAGTGCCCAGCACATGCCCAGTTCGGTGCCCGGTTTCAACAAATGTTGGGTGAAATGAATTGAATGAGAGAAGCTTGCTCTAATAACTGCCCAGGTCTGATTTGGAGAGACGGCACCAAAAAGTGCCTCTGCCTCCAAATGTCTCCCCCATCAGCCTACCACAGTGCCTACTGTTCCGCATTACCACGCAGTCTAACCCTGCATGTCCTCCAGGACCCAGAGCAGATGCTACCTCCTCCATGAAGCCTTCCCAGATGTCTCCAGCCAGAGTCATCTTGCTGCCTTTGAACGCTGGGGCCACTTTATTACACCTCCTTCCTGCATTCTTCACACTCACTCAGCCCTCAGCCCAAGTTATTTGCATACATGTCTCCTTTCCCCAACAGTGCAGATGCTGCACTCCTTAAGGGTAGGACACGTTTGATTGACATTTGCTTCCATCTCAGTGCCTTCAAACAGTAATATTCAATACATTTGTTTGAGGAAGAAGGAAGTCTCCTGATACTCCTAAGGACACTGTGTCTCCAGAAAGGCCCGTTAAAGTTCTCAAGAAAGGCACCTGGAATCAATTTGACCTACTGAGACACGAGCATGGAGTGGTTTCTTCACTTCACAAACCGTCACCAAGCAGAGAGCATGGAAGGAAATCCAAAATAGGCAGGTTTGGGTGGAAAAGAGACACCTAGAGCCGCACTAGTGCCTGAGCTGTGTGCAGAGGATGGGTCCCTGGCCCTGAGAGAGATTCGAAAAATGTGGCCAAGGAAGAGCTGGAGGAAGGGGCCACAAGAGGAGAGAAGGGCTGGAGTGTCCTGGGTCCTGAGGCACTTGAGTTCGCCTCCCCACGCCTGTCTCCAGTGCCTGACAGGCTGGGACAGGGGGACTGGTTCCCTTTTTCTCCCCCAGAACATCTGGGGCTGCATCAGACATAACGATCTGGTAAAGAAAATTGTTATGGAAATATGTAACCGTGAGACGTTATCAAAGGCGTCTTTAAAGTTCCTTTTCAACCCCCAGCCGGGTGGAGGGGATTGGAAATTGGAAAACTGGGAGACGATTACAGGACCATCAAAGTGGTCGAAATTCAATCCAATCTGCAGGTTTAAGGATGGCTAGCAGACCCCTGCCCCAGCCCAGAAGGCTGCAAACCCACTGTTTAAAAACCAAATCAACAGCATCATCAGATCTGGGTCTGGAGCAAACAAACGGCGCCCACAAAGGCTTCCCTGGATTTCCCTTGCATTGAGGAAATCTGAGAAGTGAGGCCCTGGGGAGGCGCCTAGCCCTGGGAAGGCTCCCAGCTTCCAAGGCTTCTATCTTCTCCTCTCCAGCCCACCCCACCCCCATTCTGGGCTCCGCTCTTTGTCTCTCCATCCTTCTTGATGCCTTTCTTCTACATCTTTTTGTGCCTACTCTTTCTCCTTCCATCTGTCCCTCTTCTCCTTCCATCTCTCTTTATATATTTCTTGTCCTAACAGTGTTCTACCTCTCTCTTTTTCCCCTCTGTTTCCCTCTCAAAATCTGCCTTTTTGTGACATTTCCCTCCCTTTGTTGTGAATTTCTATCCCTTTTGTCTTTCAGCACTGCATCTGTCTCTTTACATTTTGTCTTTTCTTTCTTTCTCTCTCTCTCTCTCTCTGTCTCTCTCTCTCTGTCTCTCTCATGCTCTTTCTCTGTCTCTCTCATTCTCTCTCTTTCTCTGTCTCTCTCTGTCTCTCTCTCTCTTCCTTTTTCTTTTTCACAGCAACAACCTCTTTTCTTCAGCCTCTCTTTAATTTTTCTGCCCTTTTTCTGCTTGTGGATTTCCTGTCATTTCAGGCTATGTATGAGAGGAAATCCTCTTTGGCTGGTGTATTTACCATTATGAGTCCTGGGTGTTTCTCCCGGGGGTCCAAACACAAAGCGTGCTCCATGCATATGCTCATCGAATGACTCTTGTCCCAACGTCCATCGCCATGAACTGTCCATGGCGGCAAGATTACTGTGCCAGCACACACAGGCACACAAAATAGACATGTGGTTTTACCTATGAGCAGGCTCTGCAGACATGTAAATTTATGTCCGGAGGGGTGGAATGCTACAGCACATAAAATTGATACAGGCAGAGAACGTCGGTAATTTACAATTCTTTTTTATGTGGAGTGAGAGAAAGAGACTATAATTTTGCTACTAATAAAGTTCTCCATATTTATCCTCAAGATGTGAGGGTTTATCTTCATTCATATTTCTTGTGGTCGTAACTTTGAAGCCTCTATGAGATTGCAGGTTTATAATTAGAAAAGAGCTCAATTTGCACGTCTCATTGGAAACACCGGGGAGTTTCATTCCACCCTGCAAAAGTTGCCGGTGACTAAGCACGAGAAGAAAACTCCATTTGGTCATTCACCTTAGAAGAATCGTTTTGGGGACGCAAAGGGAAACACACGTATGTTTATGGAAGAACGGAACGGAGAAAACGAAAGCAAACGCACAGTCCGCGCCGCAGGAACCCAGGGAAGACGCGGGAGCCGGCGCGGCTCGGCGCGCACAACCGACGGAAAGTGGCAATTAGCTGCCGGGCCGCTCGCCACGGCCTGCGGCCCGCGGCCCGGAAGAGAGCGGGACGAGAGTTGCAACGGCGGGTTCGGAGCAGCCGACACCCGCCCTCCTGTCTGCCACCCTCCCGTCGTGCCGTCCGCCCGTCGCGGGTCGCGGGCCCCGCGCGCCGCGCTCCCGGCTCGCGCGTTTCCTCTGCCCGCCGCCTCCAGCTCGGCTCTCGGAGAACCTCGACGCGCGGCGGACAACCTGCGTGCCGCTCTTAATTCACCAGGCCCCAAGTTCACGGGCGCCGCCCCGGTTCCGCTCGCGTGCGCCCCGGCCGGGCTCAGGCCCCGGGATGCGGTGCTGGAATCCTCGGCCCCGGGTGGAGAGAAGAACGTGCCGGGCGGCCGCGGGCTCAACCCCCGGGGCCCCCTGAGCCCCAAGGCCCCCGGCGATCCCGGAAGAAACCAAGCGCCTGTTCTCTTTGATCTGGTTTTATAGAGATTTGATGCTGACATTAAACTTCGAATGCTTTTATCTATTTCAATCTCTCTCCTATTCCTTCTTTGGGCGGGGACTCCTGTGCCAGCGCGACAATGTCTAAGGGCTGGCCAGGGCGCGCGGTTGGGACTAGGGCACCGGGGTCAGCGGGCCCGATGGCATGTCGGCGCGAGGGCGACGCTGGGCGCAGCCACCTACCCACCTTCACACGCAACTCCCGATCGCCCCACGTATCCCTCCTTACTCCCACTCGCGCGCCAGGCCGCTTTCTCCGCAGCGGGAGAAAGCAGAGCAGGGTTGGGAGGCGCGGGAGGCAGAGCAGGGTTGAGGCGCGGCGGAGAGACCGGGGCTCGGAGAGGCGCAGAGCATGGGGCCGGAGAGGAACTGGGAGCCGCCGCCGCCGCCACTCCGTTCTCCCTCCGCAGCCCCTGTACCCATGCCGAGACACTCAATTACTTTCAGGTGTGGACCACTTAATAAAATAAATCTTCCGGGGCAGGAGGCAAGTTTTCAGGGGCCTAATTCAAATCAGCAGACTTTGCATTTGTAAAGAGGGGTTTCCCTAAAATCCCTACGGTTGGGGGACGCGAGGGAGTCGAGAATAGAGGTCTTCCTGGGATGATACTGCCAGTGGCTGTGTTGGGGGACCCGGAGAGCCCCTCTCTTTGTTTCTTTCCGTCGCTCCTTGGCTGTGTCTTTTCTATCTGTGTTCCCGGTACATCAGAACGGAATCAACCATTTTTGGACTGAATTACCGTTTAACTAACTAGAGCCCTCCAGCCCACACAGGAGACCCAGTGGAAACAAAAGGTTCTGCCTCGCCCCACCCCCCCACCTCTTGCTCTCTTTTCTCCTCCTTTGTCTCCATCATCCATTGCCCAATATCCTCTTGATCTGAGATTTCCAAACCTGGTTTTGCAGCACTCTAGGGAAACTCCAATTATCTCCAGGGCTTTGTGAAATGCTCAAAATGAAATAAACTTTAATTAACTTTAATTATTTAACTGCAGGTTATGGACCCCTGATTGGCAGGAAAAGCAGAGGAGAAGGTTGGTGAATCAGATAAAACATCCCTGGGTGTCACAGCTCCCTGAAGGTGAGAAATGCCAGCTTCAGAGATTTCAGGGCTCAGGAAAGAATCCCAGGCTCAGGAAAAGAAAGTCAAGTTCCCATTAATGTTTGGGGCCGGGGAGGGCTCTCTAACAAGAGAGGCCAGGGACTCTGTCCTTCCCTGGGGCTTCCTCCCCTCACCCTCTTGCAAACCATCTCCATCTAGGCCTTTGGAGGAGGAAGGGAGTGGGTTTCTCCCTTCCTACCCCACACCACTCCCATTTAAAATCCTTCAGTAAGGTCCAGTTTACACTGGACAAAGCAAACTGGTTCCTTCCTCTTTTGCTAGGAAATTTAGACCACAACAGAATTTTTGTATGAATTTCCCAGGAATCTGGGCTGCTGTAAACAGGCTATCTGTCATGGTTCTGCTCTTTTAGAGGAGTTACTCACCCCAAAGTCTTGAAGGGCCCCTCATCCTCCTCACACCACCGGATCTAGGAAATTGCCCTTCTCCTGAGCACAGGTACGGGAGCCCCAAGAGGTGACCCGATGGCCATGGTGGAGGGCAACTCGCTCCCACGGCGTCTGACAAGGGCCCACATGTTTCCCGTACAGAGAACAAATCTGCCCCATTAAAGCGTTACTCTGTTGGGGAAAACACTGATGCAATATTGGAAACATGCTGGGCCCACTGTGAGAGCCGGAAGCAGAGGCAGGTCTTCTCAGGAAGGCAGAGAAGGCCAGTGGGCGAAACTAATCCCACCACGTCCACCCTTGCTTGGCCCTGCAAATTGAGGGAGGGATTATTGACCAAAACATCCACACATAGAGGGAGCCTATGGGGCTGGTGGTGCAGTTACAGAGAAAGCAACTGGGGATAGACAGGGGAAGAAGGTGCTGGTGACTTGGGGGCAGCTGCAGGAATGGGACCTGGCTGCCTGGACTTGGGGGCAAACTGGAAGGAGAGTCCATTTCCCCGAGCCTAAACTTTACAACCAATAACTCCAAGGTTTGGGCCCCAGCGACACTGCTGATCTAAATGGTTTATTAACAAATGGAAAATATATAAACACATAACAATTGCCTCTAAGAAAAAACTTATTAAAATCCCCCCGTGTTATTTGCAAGATAAACAGCTGAGACCATATGGGTGAGGGGGAGAGTGGCTGTGTCCTAATTAGCTCTCTGTTCCTGGCAAAAGTTCCCTCTTCAGGCCTCAGTTCCCTCATTTCTAAGTGAAGATGACAACCTAGATCAGCGATTCTCAAGCTTTAGTCTGCATCTGTATCACCCGGAAAAAAAATGTTAAAACAGAAATTGCTGGCTCCACCCCAAGAGTTTCTGACTTAGTAGGTCTCACGGAGCACCAATAATCTGCCTTTCTCACAAGTTCCTAGATGCCACTGCTGCTGGCCTGATAACCTTTGGGCCAGATGCTGTTTAGACTCGCATCCAGATCTAACACTCTGTTCTATCCTCACGCCCCTGTATCTCCCCCTCATCCCTTGAGGTCTTTGGAGCCACATAAGAGAGGGCTGATGTTTTCACACTCAAGCTTGTATCCCCTGTCATCAGTGCAGGATAAATCTTTCGCTGGCCAACAGGGACTGGTCACCCTGCCCACTGAGGAATCCCTGCCCTCTCAGTACACATATTCCAGTTTGAATTAACCCCAGCTGGCTGACTGCAGGGCCTGAATCTCCAATAGTGGCTCTAATGCTTCTTTCCCTTTGTACCAAGCAGGGCTGGGCCTAATCCTAGCTAAATCTCAAGCAGGCCTTCAGAGGGGTTGGCAAGAGCCCAGGGTACATCTTCAGGCCCCTCGATGTAGCCTAGTATCTGCCAAACACTTGGCCCAACACACACATGCGCACACTCCGTCACACAGAGAACCCCGGTCGTCAGGAGAACTAGTTTTACTTTGATGTACCTCTCGCCGCACATTTGTTTCAGCTCCTCTCCTGGAGCCACGGCCTTATTTATCTTCTTGGCATGGGTTCTTAGAATACTTCCATTCAGGCAGCAGCAAAATCACTCAGCTCCACTGTTTTACGAAGTTTATCAAACAGCAAAATATCCGGTCTCTTTGTCCGATGGATCTGGTGTGAATGTGCCTACAGAGCTGCCTTTCCCCAGATGCCCTGGGGTCTGTGTGTGCTTATAGATACCCTCCCCTCTGAGGACCCCAAGAAATCCAGGGCTTGCCTACTTATGCTGCAAGGGGCCCCCAGAGCAAACGCAGGGCTTCGCGGCATCTTCCCGAATAGGGAGACCCAGCCACCGTACTCCACACGTGCGCGCACACTCCACCAGCAGAGCCTCAGGCGCCCACAGCAGACTAACAACCCGGGACCTCGCCCCCGTGGCCCCTCCCCAGACCTGGCAGAGTGCCCCCAGCCCCAAAGGACGGAGCTGCTTCTAAAATCATCACTGTCATCTCAGTCCTGAAGTTTGGGAGCTCGGTGGAGGGAACCACCTCTCCCGCAGCTGAGGGATCGGGCCCTCTCCACCCACTTAAAGGGACCAAGGTTTCGACTCAGAACAAGGTTTCCTCCGCTGCTCTCCCCCCACCTCAAGCATCCTGCTTGCTTCCCAGGAATCATCCTCAGGGCTGGGCTCCCTGCCTCCAACAGCCCCTGCAGCCTCGCAGCCAGGGCTCTTTGAAGAGCAAGAGAGTCAGTAGCCAGGCCCACTCTCACTCAGTACCTGGGATGCCCCGTGCTGTCACCAGGATGGCACTGATCACAGGGTTCCAGAGCCCAGAAAGTCCACTCGGTGCCCTCCTCCCTCTGTCCCCTAAGGAGATCCCCAATGTCCAGCGGGTAGCCTGGGGCTTTGGAGATGCACTGGCTTTACAGTTGACAACGTGTACTGACTGAGTGAAGGACCCCTTTCAGGATGGAAATCTGGCTCAGAGGTTCAAAATGTCCCCTGAAGCCATGTCTCTGTGCCCTGTCTCTGCAGCCCCCATTCTCTGGGCTGCAGGTCATCCATACACCCCGCCACCCATGTGACAATAAGTCTGGTCACTCCTTCCCACTAACTACCTCTTCCTTTCAGCCGTCCCTCTTCATTTCCTCTGCCACACCCCAGTCAGGCCTTAGTCACCTCACGCCTGGACCACTTTCCTATATGCTGGCTATGTCCCTTTCTCGTCTGTCCCCTGGCTACTCTGGGCAAGTTACTTACGCTCTGTGTGCCCTAGTTTTCTCATCTGGAGAAATGATGGTACCTGCCTCATAAGGAATTACATAAGACAATGTACTTAAAAGACCTGGCTCACAGTAAGTGTTCAATAAATGTCAGGTACCATCATTACTATTATTATTCTGCTCAAGCTACCAAAATCATATTCCCAAAGCACAGCTCTCATTCTCCTGCTGAATAACAACAACGATGACAACGGTAATAATACTAACACTTATTATGGGCCAGGCCCTGCTCCAAGTGCCTCTCAATACCCTCCCCACTGCCCAAAAGAAAGTAGGCGCCATATTGTGCATGTGCCACCTTCTGGTGCTGCCCAGCCCATGTGTTGTCATGTCTGCTACTCCTTCACAAAACCCCCTGCAGAGGCAGTCGAGCTCCCTGTGCCCAGACGCGTCCTGCCCACTTGACCCACGCTCAGCAGCTACCCTCCTCTCCACCGGCCCACATTTTCCTGGCCCTTCACATTTTCCTGGGCTGCTCAGAGATCTCCCAGGATTCCCTGAGAGGGGGAATGATCCTTTGCCTTGGTCCTCAGGGTGTGCAGCTGGGAGTCCAGGGCTCAGTGCTAATGTGCTCATGACCACCGAGTGGTGTCCTTCTGCACCTGGAAGTGACCTGGGAGTGCAGCAGCCCCTCCCTGCTCACATCTGTTCCTCAGCAAGGGCAGCCTGTCTCACCCTTAGCAGTTATCTTAGAGGACTACTGTTCACGTGTCCAAATCTCATCTCCCCAGGAGAAAAAATCTTAGAAGAAGGACCCACTCCGGCTTTGGAGTCGGGGTGCATCCCCCTGGCCCGCAATTCTGCCCAGCACAGTCTCTGCCTCACCGAATGCTCAGATCCACTGAATGGCTAGGGCAGGTGCAGCCCTTGTCTGTCTTTGAAGACTCAGGCAGTGTGCCTGCTGGAGATGGTGCAAGCTGACCAGGCCACCTGCCTGGGGGCCTCCTGGTTCTGTCATTTAGGAAGTATGTGACATCTTGGGCCACTTACTTCATTTCTCTGAGTTCTATATTGTCATCTGTAAAGTACAAGTAATAATAGCTACCTCCAGAGCAGATGATATGAAATTTTAAAATGTAGAGTGCCGAGTTCAGACCGGCCTCACAATGGGCTCTCAACACTATTTCCCCTCCCCATCGCTCAGCTCAAGCTCTAAGGCCAAGGTTCCCTCTGCTAAGCTGACAGCGAGGCAAACAGGGAATCTGAACACCCTTCTCAGATGAAAGGTGAGTCTGCTTCCTTCCTCCACCCATGTGAACCAAGAGCCCCCCGTGGAGCCCTGATATCAGCTCACTGTACTGAGGGAGCCCCCTAGGAGTTTGCCTGCTGTGACAGCTGAACACCCAGAGTGCACAAAACGTGTATGGTCCCATTTGGGGACCTCCCCAGTCTCCCTCAGGACAGGCAACGTGGCTCTCACTGCCCAGTGGGCTTTGCCACTTGCCTGCCAGGCACCCCATCATGCCCCGTGAAGTCCCCTTCTTAACCCATCAATGCAGCCACTCCCCCTGACCCAACATCTGACATTAGAGCCTTGCCTTCGGGGTCAGGCAACTTGGGTTGGGATCCGAGCAGCACTCAGCAATGGTGGGATACACGGTAGCGCCCAAGGAGCCGCAGTGTGGGATCCTCTCCTACACAAAATCAGGACTGATTTGTGTGGTCAGTAGAATATGGCAGCAGTAATGGTGTGTGAGTTCCGAGGCTGGGCCATAAACGGCATCTCAGCTTCTACCTTGGTCTCTTGGTTCATTCTCTGTGGGGCAAGCCAGATGCCAGGTGATGAGGCAGACACGTGGAAAGGCCCACATGGGGCTGAACTGAGACCTCCCGTCAACAGTCAACACCAACCAGCCAACCATGTGAGCGGGCCACCTTGGAAGCAAATCCTCCGTAGCCTGGCCAATGTCTGACCTGGGGTCATGAGGCACCTCAAGACAGACCACTCGGCCAAGATGCTCCTGAATCCCTGACCCACAGTCACTGACTATTGCTGTTTTAAGCCACTAAGTTTTGGAGTGACTTGTTATGCAGCATTAGATAACGAATACACAGACCAATCTCAGCTTCTTCATTCTGTCAAATGGGAATATTAATACCGACTCTGTAACACAGTTAGAGAGGACAGGAGACGGCGTGTGCCTGGCACACTGTAGCTGCTCTGTGAGTGGTGGATACTATTATTGTTACCAATCCTGCTCCCTCTCCTTCCCAGGAGACTCCAGAAGAGGCTGGGCAGAGGCCCTTCCACCCTCTTCACTTGCTTTTCTCCCAGTCCCTTGTAAGGTGCAGGCCCGGCCTTCATATTCTCTCTTCCTCCAACGCAGGAGCAGACCCTGGGCTGGAGTGGATGTATGTGTGACATGGTGGTGAGCTCCATCCAGAACTGTGGGGTGGGTTCTGCTCTCATTTCTAAGGGTGTTCAGTGGTGTGTGTTTGCATTTCCTTTGAAGGGCCCCAAATGTGATAATTACATACTTGTTAGCCCTGTAAAATAACAAATCTGGAATCTACACTCTGGAACCAATGGATTTCCTGCTGAAATGAGTTCAAGGGGTGCCTTGACCAGCATTCCCGGTAAGAGCCCTGCCCCATGAGGCCTTGCAGACCACCTGTCCGCCCACATCCCTCAGCTCCTCTGCCCCTCCACTCAGCTCTCCACCTCATGGCTCCAGGGAGCAGGTGTGCTTTTCTGTTGCTGTTGTTTTCCTGTTTTCTTAATATGCGCCCTCTGGGTGTGGCTCCTGCATTCCCGCCTTAGCTTAGGGAGGCCTTTAGGGACTGGGGCTTCCTCCTCTACGCCTCCCACTAGCGAGTCCAGCATTTGCAGCTGGGCTTGGCAGATGGTGGGGACTGACACCTGAGGTGCCAGCCTGCCCTCCCCCCAGACCTTCCCTTGATTCCTGTGGACTTCCTCCCACCCCCCCTCCCCAAACTCTCTGCCCGCCCAGGCCCCAGAAATATTCAACAAATCCAAGTTCCCCAAACTTGGCTTCCTCTTTCTCACCTCTGGGCTGTTCTCTCTGGAATGCCCCCTCTCCCTGCCATCTCCATACACCTTCCCCTGGTTGACCCTCACTCAACTTTCAGGGTTCAACCTGGAAGTGTTCCATGGCCAGCTGCCCCCAGCCCAAGGCTGGGAAAGTGCCCGTCTCATGGCCCCCATAGCCCCCTGTGCCCTCCTGCCTCAGCACAACATACCCTGCTATATACGTGTCTGTCGCTCTGTGTCTCTCCTTGCTGGTGTGGAAAAGCCCTGAGAAAAAGTGGTCTGTCTCTGAGTCTATCCCGACCGCACAGCCCCACTGTCTGGCACATGGCAGGCGTTCAACAAATGCTTGATGACTAAACGAATACATAAAACCGATTGATCAAAGTGTGAAAATTGCCAAGAAGTCTAAACCTGCCCCCCTCTGTTTCACACCAAGAAAGAGTTTATCAAAAACACCCTCACAAAATGACTTCCCCTGGTCCGTGCCGGCACTTGCCTCAGAACCCATTCACCTCCACTCAAAGGCAGCAAGGCAAACCAGATCCTTGGGACACCGCCACATCCCAGACATAGCTCCACCTCTCCGGCCCCTGCCCCCATTCCAACCCGACCCGAGGGAGGTGGGTGGAGAAAATGAGCAGACAAATACAGGTTTCGGGGGGACTCAGGCTCAAGAAACATCTCTATGCATACTGTTTCATTCATTCCAGAAAAGCTGAACTACAGAATCATCCCTCTCAATTCTCCAGGGGAGAAACTGAGGTACAGACAGGTTAACTGGCTCTCTCAATGAAAGAGATCAAATCAACAGAAGAGAAAAAATAGCTCCCTAACTGCCCAGAAATTTTACTCCGAAGCACAGACTTCAGCCTGGATTGTCCGAATGAAAGCCAAGGATTCTGGGTACCCACAGCACAAAGCTACTGCTTTCTTCCCCCCCCCCCCCCCCCCGCCCTTCCTTTCTTTCTTTTAAATATCATGGATGAGGAGGAAGTACCGGATCTGAAGGTTTATTTACCATTCCTTAGCCTGACCTTCCAGGAAGAATGTCACTAATGAGAAACAATCTACTTGGGCTCCCCGACCCAGAATTTTCATAGGGATCAATTTAGGATTTCAAAGTCTAAACAGGACAAGGGTAATACTGACTGTCTTGCCTTCAAAGAAAAAAACAAAAAAAAAGCAACTGAGTTTTTCCTGTCTGGAAGGAAGTTTTGTATATGTCAAACAAATGTCAGATCTGAGGTTCCATCTTTCCCGTTGTTCTGACCGCGTTTGGACATCCACTGGGAGAGAAAGGAGCACATTCGCCTTCGTGTGGTGTAGGCTGAGAGAAGTCGAAAAGGAAAGGAAAGCTGAAGTTGGGACTGATGTTTCCCTAATTCAAGAACTGACCTTACAGTCGAGCCTAGAAGCCAGGAACTCTGCTCTGGAGACCAGATTCCATTCTCATTCACATCCAAATGACGATTTTTTTTTTCACTGTGGAGGAGACATTTCCATTCCAGCAAAGTTTACACTCCACGAAAGCAGGGGTCATGCCTGTCTTGCTCTCTGCTGTATCCCACTGCCAGCAGATGCCTGTCACATAATAGGTCCTCCTATTAAATGAATGAATGAATGAAACAATCAGTCACTGTAAAACAGTTGCCTAGAAACAGCCAATAAGTATCATTTCCTTTTTTTTTTTTTTAATTTATTTTTTGGCTGCGTTGGGTCTTTGTTGCTGTACGCGGGCTTCTCACTGCGGTGACTTCTCTTGTTGTGGAGCACGGGCTTTAAGCATGCGGGCTTCAGTAGTTGTGGCACACAGGCTCAGTAGTTGTGGCTCGTGGGCCCTAGAGCACAGGCTCAGTAGTTGTGCAGGGGCTTAGTCGCTCCGCGGCATGTGGGATCTTCCCGGGCCAGGGCTCAAACCCGTGTCCCCTGCATTGGCAGGTGGATTCTTAACCACTGTACCACCAGGATAGTCCTTCATTCCCATTTTAAAAGTAGGTTTTCCTCAGCAGGTGGAGACATTTTTTTTTACATGATAGGACCCAGAATTGTCTGGATCATCCTATCAGCTCATCTCACTGAATCTTTGGACACTACATCAGTGACAAAATGCTATTGTAATTCAGCTGGTTATTAAATAGCACGAATGGTGAACTCACAGATTCTCTTAAAACTCTGCCCCACGTCTGGCTGTGTTGGTGGGTCGTAAAACCTCTCAGGTGTTAGATGCCCTGTTTCATTTGGTCTCAGCTTAGCAGAAACCACTCTCCACCTACTGTCCTGGCCACCACAGCTGGGTATGGCGAGTCTCAATAAACTGTCACTTGGTGATCAGAAAGGCAGCAGTACGGCTCCATCTTGGACCAACTGTCCCCAACCACTCTGGCCTCAAATTCCCTCTCAGGAAGAAGTTCTGACCTTCCTCTGGGAGAAGGAGGGTGTGCATCGAATGATTCCAGCTTTGTTACGTTAGCTGAAGAACGACTGAGAGACAGCTGGTGTCAGGTGGGAAACCATGGATCTGAGCGTAAATTTAGGTTCTGCTACTAAGTGGCTGTATCCACGCTAGACAGATGGCTCCCTTCTGTGGCCTCAGTCTCTCTCTGTAAAATGGGGATAATAACTGTGCCTCCTTCCTGGGGTTGTTGTGAGGGTTAAGTAAATCAGTATAGAGAGAATACATTAGACAGTGCTGGCACACTGTACATACTATGGGTTAGCTGTTGTTTTTATCTGTAAAATGAGGGCCCTATACTTCATGATCCCTCAGCCCTCCTAAGAAGGGAAAACTTAATAACTCTGAGGTTGCATTTTTGTTTTTCCTATGCACCTGCCCAGACCATATACGGATAAAGGTAAGAGTTTGCACTAGTGGTTTAAAAGGAGAGAAGGAAAGGCTCCTCTCAGTGCTCTGTTTTGCAGGGTCCTGGAAGAAAACCCTCCCAGAGGGGCAACCCCATCTACCTAACCCAACTTAAATGTAATCTGTAATTTCCTGCTACCTCAGTGCAATTGGCAACACCATCTCAGCATGGAAATTGGTTCTGTTCAAAGAGCGGGAGAATGGCAGGAGGAACTTCTGGGCTCGGGAAGGGGTGCAGGTCCCTAGGGCTCTCTGTTCAGCCCCAGATTCTGGCCCCTTCCACCTGGGGTCAGGAGCCTTCCACCAATTCAGTGATGTAACCCAGAAATCTGGGCTGCAGTTTCTGTATCTCTTAATGATAATGATAATCTCTTAAATGAACACAGTTCATCACAGCCATCAAAATAACTGCTTCTCAAATATCCCTCATCCATGTGTGTGGCCCATTTTTATGATGAGTAAACTGAGCCTCAGAACGGTTATCACCGGAGGCAAAACACTTGGCATTTAAGCTAAGCTGCCTTGTTTAGACTGTTGATGATGTTTTTCCTGTGTCATACTTCCATCTTCCACAGTAAACTGCCTGATTACTTTGTTAAACAGAAGAGGTGTCCTGAATTGATATTAACGTGCTCCTAAAAAAGTCAACAATATCTACAGCCTTACCCCAATATCTGTTATTTTTTAAATTGAGGTATAGTTGACTTACTGACCCAATAACTATTGAAAAACCCTTATTAATGGGCAAAAGTGATCGATACAAGTTGGTTGCCCAGAGCTGGGATCCACTGGATCCTGGAGAATGGATCTCCCTGGGGAGGCCAGAGAGGAAGCTTAATTCCAAGCTAAGCCTCCCTCTTGGCTGGAAATAGCAGCCCCAGGTGCTCCCATCTCACTACCCCAGTCTGCAGTCTGTGATTAGGGGCCCTAATGGCCATAATGCCTCCAATGTGGTATTTAAACCAATAAGGCTTCAGAGAAGTTACGGTATGTTTAATAATGGCTTAATGACTACTCGTGAGATGCAAGGCTTCTGGTTCCTGTTTGGCCTTGATTTACAGCCCAACTCTGGCTGAGGACAGCCAAGAAACCCCCTCTAAGCCCCCAGCGGAAGAGGGAGGTGTTCACACCAGGGCCCTTGGATTCCTTTAAAAATTGAGAATTCAAATGAAATACAAATGATGTTTGACTCCCCATCCCTCTTGCTAGCCTCTGGAGGCACTGAAAATAAAAATCGGTGTAACCAGACCTAGGGACTCCTCAATCCACTGAAGTAAGCAGGGTCCTAGGGCCCTTGGGTGTTTCTTGCCAGATCTTGGAGGTTGTTTCACTTTTTGGAAATTCTAAGCTACTGCTTTAGTCCTCTGCTTCCTCTGGGCTAGGGAGACCCAGCTCTCAGGAGATGGAGCTCCCACCTTGGCCTCCTTCCAAGGTGGCAGGCCTGGGGCAGCAGAGCCCCAAGGTCTGAGCTGCAGACAGCCTCTCTCCAGTGGTTCCCCAGGCACTTCCAGATCATTTGCCCACTAAAAGGCATTCACTCCCTGCCTGCTGTTCAAACACAAAACCCTCTAGGTATTCCTCCACCTGCTCCTAAGGTAACCTCTGCTGGACTCTGTTCAGTCCTGAGCTGCCTCTGGGAGACCCCCTGTCTGCTCTGGCCCTGCCTCTGCTTCTGAAACCCACCAGGAATATACAGAAAGACTATGAGGATTGACTCTGTCCAACCTCCACAGTCAGATGAGGACACTAAGTGGCTAGTTCAAGGCTCCACAGCTAAGTAATGATCGTGCCCAGCTCCCAACCCCCATTGCCAGATAAGAGCTGTTTCCACACAACACTCCCAGTGACTCCTCTCCCCGAAACAAGAGCTCTCTAACGGAGGTGTTTTTGCTGGAGGCAAGTTTTTCCAACTCCCAGTAAAGAGAGTTAGATAAAGTCCCAGCCCAGCTCCTACCTGCTGCCTGGCCATTATCCCAGGCTAATGTCAGGAGACCAGGCCTAAAAGTATTTGTTGTGGGTGGAGGTGGTCTCTATCCCTGAACTGCCTCACCCCTCCAGGGTCAAGAGCCTCCAGGCCAGATATCAGGGCCAAGGGTGCTGCTCTAAACAAGGGACTCACCAAGATGGGCAGACAAAAAGGACCCTGCCCTCGAGAGGGGGTGGTTTCCTCCCCCTCTCCAACTGCTTCTGATACCGCGACTGGAGTGAATCAGGGGGCTCCCGGGCTCCGAGGGGTTAACCCGCGCGGGGCCGCACGTGACGTGGATGGTTCCAGCATTAAGTCAGAGTGCGGCCCCCTCCCCTGTCCCCCGCCCCCCGCGGCGCGCGCCGCTCCCGGGGGCTCCGCGCCCCCGCGCCCAGGTCCCTCCCCCTTGGCGGGCGCTCACAGGCCGCGCGGGCAGCGCGAGCCCCGGAGCCCCCGGCGGCCTGTGTGCCCCGAGCCGGCATGGACCCGGAGAGCTGCGCGCCTTTCGGCGTGGGGCCCGGGCCTCGCCCCTACGCGGCCGCCGGGGATGAGCCTCCGGGCCCCCAGGGGACCCCGGCCGCCGCGCCTCACCTGCACCCTGCGCCACCCCGCGGCCCGCGGCTGACCCGCTTTCCGGCCTGCGGGCCCCTGGAGCCCTACCTACCGGAGCCGGCCAAGCCGCCCGCCAAGTACCTGCAGGACCTCGGCCCCAGCCCGGCGCTCAACGGCGGCCACTTCTACGAGGGCCCCGCGGAAGGTAAAGCGCGGCGCGGGGCGTAGCGCGCAGCCCCTACCAGCTCTCCGTCTTCCATCCCCGGGCCCGCAGGGGCCTCCCCGCTTCCCTCTCCCGCTCGCCTACTCTTTAACTTTTTACCTCTCTCGCCCTTCGCCGCGGCTCCCTCTGAAGCCGGACCGGTGCTGGTCCCGGCCGGGCGAAAGCCAGCGCGGTGAGGGAGGCAGAGCCACGCGTGCCTCTGGTGGCGGGAATGGGAGGCGGGAGGTCGAGAGAGGGTGGAGTGGCGACGGCCCGGGGCCCACTCGGGCCCGAAGGCGGTCGGAACCGGGAAAGAGAGATCGTACTTGGCCGGAACTGACACCGACCCAGAAGCCCGGACCGGGCCCAGGACCCGGGCGCCACACTTAACTCTTGGCCCGCATACGGGGAGAGAAGCGCGGCTTTTGTGTCTGGCGCCCGCTGAGGGCCCTGAGGCTGGCCCCGACCTACAGTGGCCAAGCCGGGACTCAGCCGAGGGCTGCGGCCTCGCCTCCCCGGGAAAGGCTCTGCTGCCTGCGCCTTAGGCGCTCGGCGCAGTGGCCGCGGCTAGTGCCGCAGTGCCGGGGCCGTTCTCAATACGGAATAACTGTGTTCTTATTTCCCAGACTAACCTGGCCTCCCCGTCGTTATGCACGGCGATGGCCGCCCTTCTCGCAGTCTTGGCTTCCTCGCACTGGATCGTCACCGCGGGGCCGTCGGGAGCGGGCCTAACCCCTGGGTGCCTCCGGCTCCTGGGCCAGTGCCCTATTCACTAAGGCCAGTTGGACCGCGCAGTCTCCCAAGAACGCGCCTGAACTCCGGGGCCTGGCGAGCGGGTTCGCAACCCCGCCGCCGCCCGCTGCACCGGCTGACCTGTGGAAATGTCGGTGCCCGCGCCCGCCTCATCTTTGCTGCCGCATCCCGCAGCTTAGGCCCAGAGCTGGATCCTCCGAGATCGGCTGCAACCCGCCTCCGCCCCGCTGGCGCCTCGCGGGCCTCCTCGGAGAGGCCAGGCAGCTCGGGCCTTCGCCCAGTCGGGGCGGTGGGAATGTGTAGGGGAGGGCTGGGAGGTGTGTGGGGGTCAGCGGAGGAAATGAGCGAGTCCGCGGAGCTTCGTGTCTGTGCCCTTTGAAAGAGGCTCTCCTGATAAAAACCACAGTTGGGACTTAATGAGAAGCAGTTGGCCTGGCTCCTCTGATCCCAGCCAGACGGCGGCGGCCGCGCAGCGCCGTGAGCACCGCCGGGGACAGGTACCCGGCCTGGCTTGGTGCGCCACGTCCGGCAGGACCCACCCTGCAGGTCCGAGTCCCTGCTGGGCGCGACGGATCCCGCACTGACCGCCAGGATCGCGACCGGCCCCGGCCCCAGCGCCGAGCAAACTACGGAGAGCGCTGGAGCAGAACGAGCGGGCGGGGAGGAATCTAGCGACGGCGAGGGTGTTCACAACGAAATGCGTGGAAAGAAAACCAAAAAGTGTAAGCAACCACCAAAAAGAGGGAAAAGGAAATTGGACAAAACAACAGAGGAGAGAGGAAAGAAGGAGAGCTAAAAGGCGGTCGGCGAACTGGGCAGAACGGAAAGGAATAAATGAACGAATGAAAAAAAGAAAGCAAGGGGAGGATCGAACGAAGCGGGTAAATGGAGAAGGAGGGAACGGAGGAAGAGAGAAGCAGCAGACAATACGAAAGAAAAAAAGGACATCCTAAAAGAGTAGAAAATAGCAAAATGGGAACAAGTGGGAGAAGGAAATTAACGATTCCAGCTGATCAGAGGACAGACCAAACGAAAAGGAGGTGCGGCGAGTGCGAGCCGAGTCTGGGTAGAGACCCCGGCCGCCACTGGATTCCTCAGTGCCCTGGCCTGAACTCGGCAGGCGGGCGGGTGGCCTGCGTCCCTGTGGCAGAGCTGGGCTGCTAGGGAGGGACAGCCTCGGGGACTGGGGCCCGCGGTCTGCTTGGTGGGAAATGTTGGTCAAAGGGAGAGCCCGCTTAGTTTCTTGGCTTTTAAAATAACGAGCTCCGAGCGTTTCCAGTTCAGACCAGTGAGCGCGCAGCTGCGCCCATCTGCTGCGCGATCCTTGCGAGGCCGGGCAACTGCGCGCTCGAGAGCCTGGCACGGCGCTCCTCTCCAGCCCTTGGCCGCCCTGTGCGGAGAGCGCCCAGCCCTGGTCTGCACCGCGGTCGCGTCCTGGCGGCGCCAGCCATCTTCGCGCCCTCAGCGCGTGGCTGCTCAGAGGGACGGAGAAGTGCCTGGCTGTTCCTTCCTGCTCTGCCGGGGTCTGTCCCCTAGCTTGGCTTCTTGATCTCGGAACGCGCCCGCCGCCGCTGAGGCCCTGAGCCGCATAACCAGGCTGACCGCGGTCTCCGGGCCGGCCGCGGACTTCGAGAAGAGTCCTCAGCCGTTGGCCCCCGCTGAGGCCTCTAGGGCAAGGCTGGGAACCTCGAGGGAGAGCACCAAGGCCCCACTGGGGGTTTACAAACGGCGTGTAGGTCCACACCAGCTTCGGATATTCAGCCGGAGCAGCGGAAGCGCAGGCTTCAGAGCGCTCTGCGAGTCGCTTGGGAAAGGGCGCGCGCGGAGCAAGGCTGCCGCGAAAGCTGAAAGCCGGATGGCTGGTCCTGCGGCGTCGATGGACGCCATCCATGGGGCCAGTGGGGCTCCCGGTAGGCAGCCCGAGCCGTGCGGCTCCCGAGCTGCCAAGGCTTCGAGGCAGCCGCTAGTAGGGGCTCTGGCAGCCCCCCGCGTGGGGGAGTGCCCGGGGTGTGAGAGCCCAGTCAGGGACAGAGCTCTGCTGGTTCTTGTCTTTCAGGCCCAACAGACTGCTGCTGTGGTTCTGCGGTTGTGCAGGCCACGGACACCCCAGTGCTGAGCTCCAAGGCTTCTTGTCTCCAACGGGAGCACTACCCTCTTAATCACCCAGTGTCCCCACCAGGTGCAAGTGACTCCTGTACAGAGCCTGTGCACATCTTAAACATGCACCGGGCTTACAGTGCACCTTTCCCCTGATAAGCTTAGATTCAAGCTGCTGGCTTCTGTTCCTGCTCAGCCTTTCTTTGATCACTGCCCTTCGCTTAGCCCACCTCCATCTCTTTTCTCTTCTGGGCCTTGCTCCTCCGGAGGCCGCTTGGTGTTCTATGAGGCGTGCCCCTGTCTCCAAAGTGGGGGACTGCTGCCCTTACACTGGAGTCCTCCAGGCGGATGGAGGTTCCAGGACAATGGCAGTGAAAAGGGAAGAAGTTCTGTGGGCGTCTGAGAGGGCTGCAGAATGGGCAGTCCTGGGAGGCCACGTCCCAGGAGGCCAGCAGGCTTGGCTCTGTTTTTGGATAGCTATTCTGAGACGGGACCTGCTGCATTTTCATCCTTTATCCTGGTAGCTAGGTGGCTTAAGGTCAAGAGGGCAAGTCCCAGAGCTCCAGGTCTGATCACTTCCAATCTGGGCAGATCCTATTGAGATAGTCACTGAGGGCCCAAGAGGCAGATGAGCCAGCCCCAGAGCTTTGGGGAGCCCTCTGCAGTGACATCAGTGCTCCTCTGACCCCGTCCCTGAGCCACCCTCGCCCTTTTCTGCCTGGAGTCCAGCTGTCCCTCCCTCTGAATCCAAGATACCGAGAGCCCTCCCTCTCAGGCCTGCTGTGTGTACAGTGCCCCCTCCCAGTCTCCCTGGTCTTCCCGACCATTTAAAATTATTTGGTTTAACTTCCATTGAGTCCTCCTTCCTCAGGTCCTACCAGGTGGAACTACCCCAGAACCAAAATGTGTTGCCCAGGAATAGAAGTCAGGGACTGAAGCATTTTCCCCACCTATGCTCCACCTGAATTACGAAAGAAGCCTGGTGTCTGGGCTGTCACTAGGCACTGGCCTGAGAGCGGGTCCTCCCTGACTCTCCCCGGCCTCCAGGACACACTCACGAAGCGTAGCTTATTTCACGGCCTGAGTGGTCCTGGGAGGTCACCCACCACCTTCCATCTGGGGGGGACCTTGCCCAACTTGTCCTCCACAGGCAGACAGGGACTCGTCAGACCCAGAACCCCAGAGCCCGTCTCTCCAGTTCTATCCCCACCCCCGCCCCCACCCCCCAAGCTGTAAGTCCTGGGAAAGAAACTGCCTCTTGGTGCCGGGTCACTGGGCCTCCTGGGGGCCAGGCCCCCCCTGGGGATGGGCCTGGGGCCAGGGAAGAGGCTGTGTGAATCAGAGGGGCATCTTTGTGGCGCTGTTTCTGCCATCCCAGAGGACTGTTAAGAAGAGATTTCATGGCGACGCTGCTGGGGGTCCTTGCCAGAGGGAGAGGGCGGGGTGATCAGGGTGACCTATTTTTCACCATGCCCCAGTTGTGGCAGAGCTCCATCAAGTTTCCTGAGTGAGGGCTAGCACGTCAGAGTGGGGCTGCTTGTTAATCGTGGGCAGTGGGGGAGCCGTCAGAAACTCCTGGGGAGGGGAGGGACAGACGATGACAAGAACGATGGGCTATGGAACTGTGCCGTTTCCGCTGTCCCCTACCTCTCCTTTTCCGAGCATAGCCTGTCTCTATCTCCTGCTCTCTAATGCTGGAGCTTAAGTCCTTGCCCAAACATCAGTATTTTCAGAGGAATTTGACAATCCTTCTTGAAGCTTCTTTGCCCCATCTTGCCTTTCATACCCCAGGGCAGGGGGACTTGACATTGTCCTGAGACTCGGGGTTCAGAGAATAAGGCCCAGCCAGACCGGCCAAAGGTGGTCTGAGCATCCCTGTCCCTATCCAGTCCTGGAGCAGAGGCACGGGCATGGGAGCCAAGGCCTGCAGAGTCAGGGTCAAGGAGGCCACCCCCACTTCCCGCCCCTGTGCTAGGCCCTGCCGTGGCATCCATCCTGGTACCTCCACACCCTGTGGGACGCGCCACCACAGAATACTTCCCCGAAATGAACCCCCCTCCGTCCCCAGCAGATCCACCCAGACCACAGAGCACATGGCTCCCCAGGGCCCCCTCCCCAGCTGGAGGCTCAGCAGGCAGGCCTCCGAATGCCAGGCTCCCTTGAAGGGTGGCTGCCAGGAGGACGGGAGGAAAAAGGAAGGGGGAGGCGGGGACTGAAGCGTCAACGTTCTTCCCCCTCCCTCTATTCCACCCACAAAACCCCCCGGTTCGGTTTCCATCCTCCTTTTTGTGTTTTCCATTGCAGCTGAGGAGAAGGCCTCCAAAGCTGCCAGCTTCCCCCAGCTGCCCTTGGACTGCCGAGGGGGCCCCCGAGACGGGCCCTCTAACTTGCCAGGCTCCCCAGGCCCCTGCTTGGCCAGCCTGCGTGTCCCTCTGTCCCCGGGACTCCCTGACTCCATGGAGTTGGCCAAGAACAAGAGCAAGAAGCGCCGTAACCGCACGACCTTCAGCACGTTCCAGCTGGAGGAGCTGGAGAAAGTCTTCCAGAAAACCCACTACCCTGATGTGTATGCCCGGGAGCAGCTGGCTCTGCGCACGGACCTCACCGAGGCCCGGGTACAGGTGAGGGCACCCCGGCCACAGGGCTCTCTGGCTGCCTCAACCATCCAGACCATAAGCCGGGCCCGGAGGGGCTGGGAGAGGTGGACGCTGGTTCCACACAGAGTCGGCCTGCCCCCGTCGGCCCTCCTGGGCTCCCCTCCACGCCCTGCTCTGCTGCAGCCACAGGCTTGCGGCCCAAGTTGAGGCTCCTGCATGGGATGGGGGTGACAGGCTCCTGGAGTCAAAAGACCTGTATGGGAGTCCTAACTCTGCCACTTCTAGCTGACCAGGTGACTTGGGGCATGTCACTGAATCTCTGTCTTGGTTTCCCAATTTAAGAAAAGGGAATGATAGTACTACCTACATAAGGAGTATCTTTGAGGATCACAGATGTGTGCATTTTGGAAGACGTGAAATGCTAAAACACGAATCCGGGCTTCTCCCAAGGTAGCTGCCCAGAGTGGGGAGGGTCCCTGCCGGGGGGGTCTCAGGATCGGTGATGCTTAAAAGCCATCCTGAACCAGTGACCTCAGTCCTGCCCACTCCCAGACTGTGGTTGGGAGAGCCTGTCCGGGAGCCCCTGCCCACAACAAACTCTTCCCCAACAGAAATCAGGCCCCGGGGCGGGATGGGCCAGCTTCACTAGGGTGGAGCCCAGCCTGTGTGGATGGGGTGGGAGGATGGAGGAATGCTGGGAAAGGACAAAGGGAAGGGAATCCATGTCCAAGGCGTGCTGGAAGCGAGCAAGAACATGAAGGTGGCAGACAGGGGGTGGGGATGGAAAAGGAGGCTTCAGTAAGAGTCTGGCCCAAGAGGAAGATGGTCACTGCTGCCTTGCTCTGAACCTGCTTGATACGCAGCAGGCTCCCTGATGCCAAATAAGAGGCACCGGGAGAAGGCTTGGGTCTGGGCCTCTTGGGAAAGGTGAGGAGGTGACCTCTAAGCAGAGGACAGTCCCTCTCCCGGCAGAGGAGACTCACAATCTGGGTGGGGCCCCTCCAGAGGCTCCGAGGGCACTGGGGCAGGGGCCAGCTCTGGCAGAATATGGGAACCAGCAGTCAGTCTATAAAGAGGCCAGCTGCGGCCTAGCAGAGAAGGCCCTACAGCTGGATTCAACATAGGATCAGAGGGAGTTGGGCTGTTTCCCCTCCTCTGCTGGGTCTTCCTGCTTCCGTGTTCCTACCAGGTGGAACCCAAACCAGACTTCCAGAACTGTTCCTCAGGGCTCCTCAGGGCCTGGGGCCATCAGGGTAAGAGGCCCAGCATTCAAGGTAACCCCAGACCACATAAGCCGTAGAAGTCCAAATGTCACCTATCCAGACACCCCAGCAGGCCTTAGTGAGGGCGAGGGGACTCTGAATAGCTGCCCCGGTGCAGCTGCTTTGGGGAAGCGAAGCACACTTCCCCCACTGCTCTTCTAGGCCTTTGCAACCCTAAAAGCGTGGAGGCGTGGCCACAAGGCCCCCCAGACCTAGTCTAGAAGCTTCAGTGATGATTGAAGCCCAAGAGTAGGGATGCTTGGCAGACGCATGACACCACCCATAGACCTCACCCCGTTGGGAGGAATAAGGGGACCACACACGGGACAGTGCAGGGGGCAGGTTCAGAGTGAGGAGGGGAGAGCGGGGTGGTGACAGGGAAGAATTCCCAGAAAAGTGATCAGCAACTCCAGGCTCTTTCATCTCCTGCAGGGAAGGGAGAGCAGGGAAAGGAGAGCTGGTTGTGGGTCCTTCCTCAGCCTTGCCCCAGGCCTGCTCTGGGATCCTGCCTGCATGAGAGGCGGTGTGGAGAGTGAGGGACTCAGGTAGGGTTACTTTTACACACTCGCAGCTTCTTTTGTTGTGGCTCCCAGCTAAATCCCTGGAAAGCAGGAGGATTTGGGGGGTTTGGTTTGGTTTTGATATTGCCAATGTCTAGCCTAGAGCCTGACACATAAAAGTTTATTAAATGATAGAAACACACAATACATGCACCAACACACATAGGGCACATACCAGATGACAAATCCACCCCAGATATGTGCACAGCACACAGGTATGCCACCCCACCCGCCAAGAGCTCACAAATGAATGGGAAAGGCGGATTCCAAACCAGATAATGGTAGTGGGATGTGGTAAGTATAACGAGAGCAATGCTGGCGTATTTAGGAAGTCCAGTGGAGGATGCCCAGCTCAGATGTATGTGCGTGGTGGGGATGGGTAGCGCAGGCAGGGAAAACGTGGGCAAAGGCAGGAGGAGTAAGAGAGCAGTGTTTTAAAGGCGAGCTGGGGTGAGAGGCAGCTAAGAATTGAGAAGAACTGAGTGTTGTTGCCTGACAGGAGATGAGGCTGTGGGGAGGGGCAGGGTCAGTGCCAAGGGGCCTTGTGAAGGAGCTGGGCTCTCGGCCGAGGTCTCCAGGGAGCCTCTGAGAGTTTAAGCAGAAGCAGGACCCAAACAGAAATATCTTTAAGATTTCTCAGATGCGGTAAGGTGGGAACACTGGGAAAGAGATGAGGCAGGGGGGCTAGACACCCAGCATATGTGTACTGGTCCAGGGCCTCTGAGGCCACGGACCCCAACGATACCCTTACTAGACACAGCCAGGCTGGAGAACCAGAGAGTGACTCAGCCCGGGAGCGGGGGAGGGCCTATGGGGCCAATAAACCCGCTCTGGGCTTGGGCCTCTCTTAGGCCCCATCCCAGCTCCCTCGCTGGCCCTGAGGATGATGTGAATTTATAAGCTCCTGCAACTCGAGATCCTCCAGCCTGGAGCCAGCTCCCCACCGCCCCACAAGAGGATGCAACCATCAGCTGTCTCCCCGGTGGGCTCCACGCCTCAGGGCTGCTTTATCACCCCCTCAACCTCTCCCAACCTGCCCCCAGGTCTGGTTTCAGAACCGCAGAGCCAAGTGGCGGAAGCGTGAGCGTTATGGGAAGATCCAGGAGGGGCGGAACCCCTTCACGTCTGCCTATGACATCTCCATGCTGCCCCGAACCGACAGCCATCCCCAGGTGAGACCCCTCACCCCCAGACTCGGGGCCTGGCAATTCCGTGGGGAAGCCAGCAAGAGTGTGAACTGTGGTCCCAGGGAGACCTGGAGCAGCATTAGAGCTCCAAGTGATTGTGGGTAAATCACGTCTTCCTCTGCAAAATGGGCTCTTACCAGTCTCATGAATGGTGTATGCAGAGCAGCTGGTACAAAGGAATCACCAGAGGAAATCTCATTTTGAGATGTAATGGCAGGGGCCTTCTGAGATGCCACTGCAAGTGTTGGGGGCAGGAGGGAGCAGATTCTAGACCTGGACCAAGTGGAGTTTTCTTGTAAAGTTTCTGGAGCCGTAAGGGCAAAGAGAGAGTCCCTAGGTAAGGAGGGCCCCCCAGGCTCCTGATTCATGGGTTTTCTTTTTCTTTCTCTCTTTTCAGCTGCAGAACTCCCTGTGGCCCAGTCCAGGGTCTGGGAGCCCCAGGGGGCCCTGCCTCATGTCTCCAGAGGGCATCCCCTCCCCATGCATGTCTCCATACTCCCACTCTCATGGGAATGTGGCTGGCTTCATGGGGGTACCAGCCTCTCCTGGAGCCCACCCTGGCATCTACTCCATCCATGGCTTTTCCCCTGCCCTAGGGGGCCCCAGCTTTGAGCCCTCCCCGGATGGTGACTATAAGTCTCCAAGCCTCATCTCACTCAGGGTGAAGTCCAAGGAGCCACCCAGCCTGCTGAACTGGACCACATGATCTGTCACGTGGACATGCAGACTGAGCTGCCCAACCCCGTTTCTGTTTCCAGCTGCTCCCACCCCACCCCGGCCTGGATGCCAGAGAGGACACACCTCTGCCTCCAAGGCCCAGATGGTTCCTGGAGGCCCCGGCAGAGCAGCTGGGACCCTCAGGCTTCCGCAGGCAACAAGCTACAGAATCTTTTCTGTTAGAATAAGGTGAGGCTGCCCAGGAGAAAAGGGGCTTCAAAGCAGGTAGGACTCTTCCTACCACACACTGGGTCCCCTCCCCCAAACCCTGGGCCAGAGGGAAAAAGATACTGCCCTGCTTCCTTCAGACTTTGTCTGAGTTTAACTGTCATCCCTCCAGCTGAAACAACTTAACTGGCGCTTCATTCAGGGAATGCAGGAAAATGGGAGGACGAAACAGGTTGAACTGGGCGGCGCTCTCTGCCTCTTAGGGGAAACAGTCTTGTATGACAACCTAGGGCCAGCCTCACTTCCCCCTCCCACCACAAGGGGGCGTGCACCCAGCATCTGGCGCTGACAAGGGCCTGTAAACTGGAGGTCAGTGTAAAAGGTACGCCTTCTCCCCTGCTCAGCCGTCTCTACTCTTGACCTGCAACATGTGCCCCCTCCTGCAACATGCTATGGAGTCCTCTTACCCCTCCAAGGGGCAGAAACTCCACCAGAAATCACCAAATATTTGGATTCTCTTCCATGAGATCAGGCCAGAGCAATGCCATAGAAACCTTAGGCTCCCTTGGTTTACTCATTGGCTGTTGGTAAGAATAAAACAGATTTCCACAGACTCAACCCCTGAGATTCCAAACCCCACTTTTGTAAAGGTACTTTTGTAAAAAATGTGCTGCCCAGCATAATAATAAAGGTGGCAGTATTTTTTATACCAGGTGATTGTGTATCCTCAGGGTTTGGCACTTGGTTGCTCTAAGGCTGGTCTGTGCCCGGGGTCCAAGCAGGGATCCTAGAGGCTAGGGGAAGATGGGCCTGCGGCCAGCCCTCAATGTGTGCCACGCCTGGCTCTGTCACCTGCTCGGGGTCTCTGTGGCTTCGGCTGGTACAAGGAGGAAGGGGGAAAAGCCCGGCTCTAGGGTTGCTGGGCTCATCTGGAAGGGAAAATGTGGCATGGGAAGGGGAGTGAGAGCGCTGAAATAAGATTGTGGCTGAACGGACACTGGAGGGGAAATGGAACGGAAGTCCGGGGAGCCCACCGAGGGTTCTGAGCTCCCCTAGGCTGGGACCCCAGAGTAGTGGGGGTGTGCCCATTCCCTGCTCCCAGACGCCCAAGAGCATGTCTGAGCTGTAGGGCAGAGACGAAAGCCAGGACTCTTTCTTGTGGTTTGAGAGTATTACCCATTCTATCCTTCATCCCCGCTTTCTGCCTTATCTTCCTGGAAGGCAGGAAAAAAGCAGGCCTGGCCCTCCCACCCTCCCAGTAAACACAACCACATTGCTCAGAGCAGCTCAGCCTCAGCTAGCAGCCCAGCTCCCCCGACCCCGGGCCTCCTCTCCTCCAGGCCCAGAGAAACCCAAGCACACAAAGATTCCAGTGGCCAAGGCCGTGCTTCTTCCCAAGGAGAGTGCAAATCCATCAGATCGGATTTGCCAGCCAAGACAGTTACTGTGACAAGGCTCAAGCATCACCCAGAGGAAACCAGTGTCCTCCTTCTCTTCCCTTCCCTTCATCTGAGGGCCTGGCTTCTGAGGTCCAGGTGCGAGCCCCATGTGCATCAGGAGGGGAAGAGTCTGGGCAGTAAGGAGAGGCAGCCCCAGCTACTGCTGATGAACAGAACCACCTTCGCCCAGCTGGGCAATAATGAACTGGGGTACAAATCCACCCTTCTAATTCCAGGGCTAAGAGAACTGCACTAGAAGTTTCTTCACCCAAGGAGTGGCCAGCAAAATTTTGGACTTTTTGTCTCACAAAAGTTAAGAGAGATGCAGAGAGAAAGATTAGTTTGTTCTACAAATACTGAGTGCCCACTCGTGCTAGGTATTGTGCTGGGTGCCAGAGACAGAGTGATGGTCAAGAAAAACCATGATTCCCTCTCTCACGGCTTAGAAAGAGGGAAGAGGAAAGAATCTGTGAAAGCAAAGGAAGCAGAAGTGGGGAAGAGACAGGCAAGAGAAGAAACTAAAGTTGAGTCAGAGATCAATGCAGCAACGGCAGGAGAGGCAGGCAGAGGCCAGAGCGGGCCCTGTGCGGGAGGGAGGCCCTGGTGGGGGAGGGCACAGGGAGGCCAGAGACCAGCTACTGGCTCCCATCCAGGGGCATCTGCCCACAGCTCATATTTTTCTGTCTAGTGACAGCTAAATGAAGAGAAAGCTAACTTTACAACCGCCCACTTCACACATAATGAATATGAATGGGCATCCCGGAGCCTGTTCCCTAGGATTATCTGTGAGTTGACGGGTTCTCCCACTGACTGGGCCATCCCAGCCAGCCTGTCCCCTGGCTGGGACTCAGGCAGCCCTTCCACCTGCTTCCCATTAGCCGTCCTTCCATCTTCCCCTCCTCCTCCACACCCTAGGCGTCTCACCCCTAAGACAGCCCCCAGGTCTCCAGACGCCCCTGCCCCCATGGCCTCACTCCAGAGGCAACCTCAGCCCTCAGCCTAGGCCCGATGTTTTCCCAAGGCCAGGCTGGGGCTCTGGTCGGCCCCTCTGAAAAAGAAAAGGGAAGTGGCCCCACTTGGAATCTCAACCTAAGAGAGGTGCTAGGCTCGGTCTCCCTTTGCTAAGGTTCCTCTCTGCTCCTGTGAGGCCCACCCAGAGAAGCCCTAAATCTTGGTCCTGGCAGGGGCCCGGACACCAGGCCCGGAGAGGAGGGCCCTAGCCAGATCGCCCTTCAGTCCCAGCTTCTAGCCTCAGTCCAGCATCAGGAAATGCTTCTCATTAGAGGAATTCAGTTTTCATGCCCGGCCTCCCCCAGTCCTTTACACATCAACCTGAATTACAACCCCTAAGTGCAGACCCTCTGCAGTCACAGACAGGAACAGAGCCCAGTATCCCCAGGAACTGGGCATTTCCTGTATCCGGCAGAGGGAGAACATACCTCACCCCTGCTCCAGCCTTGGCCACGGGCTCATCCCAGCATGAGCACAAAGCGTCCGCTCTTGGAGCCCTTGTTCCTGATGCTGGAGCCCCCTTGCCTTGCCCTCAACAACTGCAGCCTCCCCTCGCCTTGTCCCTTCTCCAGTAGGTGGGCACCAGCTGGGAGCAATGGGTCCTGTGGAGCCCTGAAGATGTCTGTCTCAGTACCTAGCACACTACTGCTCTTACTTGCTTTTATGGCCAGCTCTCCATCAACTGTGAGCTTGTCAAGGAAAGTAAGAGTGTGGTGTCCTATTCACCTGGACACTCAGGGCACCCAGAACGGGGACCGCCAGAACAGGCCTCCAAGGTATGATGGCAGGGCTGATGCTCCAGAGGTACTTCTGTACAAAGACCAGGCTTCAAACAGCCAGTCTGCCCAGAGCACACTCTGTGGCCATGGTAAGGCAGCTCCCCTCCTGGGCCAGCCCCTGGGCCCACAGATGCGGGATCCACCTGCCCAACCTTTACAGCCCTTGCTGCTTTGATATTCTGTGTTCTTTCTGCACAGAGTTATATAGAGATATTTACAGACATTTGCAAACCAAGAGAGGAAATGGCACCTCTAGTTAAGGTGAAGCCTCAGAGAAGCTTCAGAGGAGAGATCTGGGGAAATCAAAAAATGGGAAGGAGGTCAAAGCCTCAGCCAGACGGCTTCAGTAAACCAGGCTGTGTGGTCAAGCAAGAACGTGAAATTCCAACTTACTCAAATTGCCACCTCAAGATGCATACTTCCTATTGACCCTAGTAAGAAACAGCAGAGAATCCACTGTGCACACATAAATTGTGTCAAAGTCCCTTGTCCTGTGCAAGTTACTTTGTGGCAAAGGCCAATCACAGGGACTTCCCATCTCCTAGGCCGTGTGACTTACATACGGACGCACTGCTGGCTCCTACCGGCTGCTCATAATCACACTGGCGCATAAAGGCCTGTCCTAGAAGCCCAGCTCAGGGCCTGGACTGAGGCTCAGTGGACACGTACTGAACGGAAGAGCCAACAAAGGGGAGATTTCCCCCAGAATACGTTTCTTTTATTATTCAAGACCCCTTGGAGACTTAAAATCCCCTACAGGTGGCCTACAGGTAAGATAAGGGAACTTGAAGCAATTCCTAAAAGGGAACACTCCTTTCCTCAGCATCAGAATGGTAAGATCCTCAGAAGCAGAGCGTCAAGATGGAGCAAGGTGGAGGCAGACACGTCCGGGGATCTGAAGGCCAGATGCAGGCTCCAGAAGCCTCAGACTGACACCGACCACAAAGGTGTTTGCTTCTCCCTCAGCCACGCGGGCCCCTGGGCCTCCCGACACTCCCTTTCCTGGGACTCCTGACGGTCTGCTTCCCCAGGCTCTGGGCACTTAAGCTTCCTCTCAGTTCCCATCTACCCCAGTGAGAGTCCAGCACAGTCGAGCCCCTCTCTGACCTGCCCCTCCCTCCCTAATACTGATACCAGCTCAGGGGTGTGATCCAGAGAAGCCTGGGGTGCCTACTGTAATACCTCTAACCCAGGGGTGCAGACAACTTACAGCTCCAGCAACCCAGAGCCCTGGGGCTGGGCGCCCTGGAGCAAAACCAGACTGATGTGGGGAAAGAACACTTGGGATAAGTGCCAACTCCCCCCCCTTCCCCCTCAGATGAGAAAGGTGGGCAGCTTGGCAGGGACAAGGGGGTGACCTATCAATGCTGGCAAGAAAACTCTCTTTCTAGACCTGGAGGAGATATTCAGGGGCCATATTTCCTGCAGACAAGGCAATGGGCATTGTTTTTGCTTCCTTTTAATGTAAACAGAATACACAAACACATTAAAAACCCCAATATGACACAAGAGAACACACACAGATTCATATATATTTACAGACCCTTGCACACCAAGAAAAAAAAAAATGGCACCTCTGGTTAAGGGAAGCTTCTCTTCCTGTCCCAACCCCGTCCAAAACCAAACTGCTGAGGCAGCTGCAGGAGCCTCTGCAATTGCTTCTAGATGAAACTTAGCAAGAGGCTGGAATGACATCAGAAAGCCCCCAAAGCAAAACCAAGATGCTGACTTTCTGGCCTGGCTCTAATCGTAAGCCCTCCTCTTTGGCAAGCTGACATGCCAAGGATTTGTGTCTCAGGAAGAGTCAGCGTGACCCCTGAAATTCAGATGCAGCGGGTTCCCAGCCCATCCCAGGTTTTCCCAGCCTTGGGTGGAATGACAAATGAGCTGCAACCAACTATGTCCAAGAGAGGAGGGCGCGGAGGAGTGAAGGAAGAGAGGATCCCAAGCAGAGAGATGACCACTCACGAGCAGGACGCTGGGAATCAATGAGAGGTCAGATGCAGACTCCCCAGCCAACCCAGCACTGGCTGGGAAGGGCACAGTGGGGCTGTGCTGCCACCTGGAGGGGGATGGGAGCACTGCAGCAAGGAACCAGGACAGCCCCTGGGGTACCTGGAGATCACCCCTTCTTTCATTTTCAGTCTCTTGCCCAGGAGCCTCACTGCAGCAGCTCCTCCCAGGAAATGGGCTTGGAGAAGACCTCCCTTTCTAACCAGAGGTCGTAGTTCATCTGGAAGTCCTCAGGGAGGTCCACCCGCTGGCCCAGGACACTTTGCAGGCAGTTGTCCACAGGCAGGAAGTCGGGGTTGCTGTGGACCCGGTCGTACCGCCTGGCGTTGAAGCGCTCGATGTTGGCACGAAGGGCACACTCCTCTGCCTGGAAGTCCCAAGGCCGGGCATCAAGATCTAGGACAAAGCAGGAAGCCATGGTTAGGAGGCAAGCCCTTGTGGCAGCTCCCCTGGGGCTCACCGCAGCTTAGGGCCACGCCAGCCTGGGCTTGGAATGTTGACTGTCAACCAGGAGCGGGAAACCTCCGAGCCCCATCCTCGGGAAAACTGACAGGACTTCTTTCCTAGACACACAGGTAAGTCAGGTCAAAGGCAAAAAGCCAGAGCTACGGAGAAAGAGGCTACACTGCAGTTTATGTGGATCCAGTGAGGGAAAGCCAGGGGTACAACGTGCTTCTCTCAAAGTCACGCTCTCCCTGGCTCTCTGGGATCAGAGGCAGGAACGTGCAGATCCCCTCCTCTGCTTGTTCTCTCAATTCCCTGACCAGGTGCTGTGGGCCACCTTGGCTCTGCACAAATTCAGGGCGTTGGGAGTGCAGATACAGCCATATGGTCCTGGTGCTGTGGCCGGGAATCGTAAGGGTGCGGGTAGCTCAGGGGACACCGGGAAGACCCACTCTGCCAGGGAGGCCAAGGTGCGGAGGGGAGGAACACATGCAGATGCAGAACGATTAGGGGGTACGGGGAGGTGCGCTGCCGGGAGAGGGTACAAACTGGGGGAAAGCATGGCCAATGTGCACTGACTGTGCCCAGAGCCCTATAGGTGTGATGGAAGCTGGGCTGAGGGGAAGCTGGAACAGATTAGATGAGGACACGGAGGGACAAAGTGTGGGCCTTAAATACGTTAAGAGTTTGGCACTAATTCTTAGGGAAATCAGAAGCCAATGAAGGATTTTACTCAGGGAGGTACCACCACTGGATCTGTATTTTAAAAAGATCACTAGAGCCAAGTCTGAGGCACTGATGGAGAGAAAGGAACTGGCAGGGAATCCATCAGGAGCTGTGAGAATTTCAGTGACCAGAACCACGGCAGCTGCAGCGGGGAGAGAGGACGAGAGGACAGAGAAAGTCTTGTGACCATTTCTGGAAAAGGAAAGGGGAGGCTCAGAGAGGAATGGGTATGATCACAGATGCCAAGCCTGGCAGCTTCTCCAAGTCCTTCCCAGGGCTCCCATCCTGACGCTACAGAAGCAGGAGCTGGGCTCTTCCAGGTTACTCAGGGAAGCTTAGAGGGAAAGCTGTCACCTCCCCGCGCCCCTCCACCCCCGCCCCGCCTCGCCTCGTGGGGAGCCTCACCGTTGCCGTAAGCCCAGTCGTCGTTCAGCCGATGCCGCACCTTCTGGTAGATGGCAGACATCGTCTTCATGTTGCTCTTTCGCCACTGCCGCCCCAGATACTTGGTCTGCACCTTGAGCAGCTTCAGCACATAGAGCTGCATCATGGCCTGTTTCACCTTCAGGGCCCGCTTCAAGATGGGGGCTGACTTGAACACCACCAGCATCTGGGAAGGGTTAAAAGGGAGGCCCACGTTGAGGGCAGAAATAAATACCTGCACCACCACCATGCTGCTATCCCTTCTGGGGTTAGGGGCAGGGTGACCAACTGCTGCAGTTTCCCCCAGACTGAAGGGTTTCCTGGGACTTGGGACACTTCCACTGCTGAAACCAGGAAAGTCCCAGGCAAAGCTGGATGGTTGGTCATCCTAATTATGGGTCATTCTGGAATCTGAAGAAAGCTATGAATTCCTTCACCAGAAATATCCCTATGTGCACATATACCCAATTTCAGAGGATTCATGGACCTCCCCGCCCCAAAGGGATCCACAGACTCAGGGTTAAGGAGACTCTCAGAACCTTGGTGGAGAACCAGCGGAGATTAAGAGGATACAGAAAATTCCTTCTATATATGTAGATTTGTTTCAGCACATGACCGAGCCTCTTCCAGCTTCCAGTTCAACTCATCAAGGCACCAGAGATCAGCCCTTAAAATGCAAGGATGTGGCTATAGGAAAGTTAGGTGGGGACCCCTGCCCCCTAACGTGAAGGGACCGGACAGCAGGTGGCATGCTGCTTTGAGCTCCAAGATTCATGCCTGCTGACTGCGCTGACTCACCATCGTCCTCGAATGCTTCCATTTTGTCAGCTTGTTCAAGATCCGAAGCAGATTAATACAGGAAAAGAGGTTCCTCCAGCAAAACTGGTTATTGTCACCTGCTTCCTACAGGGAAAACCCAGGAACAATCATCTCTTGCACAGCTGCAGGTGCTCCGCAGTTTCCAAGGCCCTCCCCTCTGTGACGTCAGCACAGCTCAGTCTCTCCACACGTGTACCAGGAACCCTCTCCTCCCCTCAGCCCAGGGGGACGTCCATCCCAGAAGCTGGCAGAGGGTAAGGGGTGCTCCCTAGAATTTTCCTGCAGGAAACATGGAGCATGATATTGGGGGCTGTGGCTCCCTCGGAGCTGTGGCCCCAGAGAGCTCCAGTGTGGGGAGAGGGAAACAACTCAACCAGGTGAGCTCTGGGTCGGCAGCACCTGAAGACCACACTTCTGAAACAAGCCCTAAATCCAAATCTTCCCACTCTGCAGGGTCCGCCCCTCAGCCCTTCTATGCAATTACAGTGCTTCAAAAGCCCGGCACTTAACAGCGACCGCACCTGTGAAGAACCTGTACCCCTGTGAGGGGGAGGCAGGCTCTCCACCACAACCCTCACACCAAAGGGACCGCCGGGGAAGAGGCTAGTTACTCACCAGACTCTCGGCAGTCAGCTCCGGCAGCTCGTGCACCACGCACTGAGGGTAGTCTAGGACAGAGATGCTGCACAGGGCAAGAGAGCCCAGGCACCCGCCCTGAGCGAGGGCTGGAGTCTGGAGGAGCAGCTGCTGGCTCCTGGCCTCCCTCCCTCACTTGTGGGAGCAGAAGCAGTAATCGGCCTTGTCCGCACCACCCCACTTTCCCCAGCTCTAAGACGGGGAAATACCTGCTACGAGTGAACTTGTAAGATCCCTCTGTAGCCAGAGACAAGCTCGTAATCTTGTAAGGGGTGGAGAGAGCACATTATCCCTCACAGCAATAAATCTGGAGCGGGGGGCGGACTTCTCAAGGCAATTAATTTATGCCAAGCCGCCACTGGAGACTGTGTCTGGCTAACAGCTCAGCTTGTGGTGTTATCACGCTGATGAGCCGTCAATGTCAAGTACAGCTGGCGCCAGGTGATGGCGTAGGGACAAGACATTATAGTGCACGGGGCCAAACTCCTTTGAGAGCAAGCGCCCAGCCAGTCCCCTCAAAAAAAAAGGGCACAGAAGGGCAGTATTGGAGCCCAGGATGAGAACCCTGCCATCCAGGCACAGACAGACTGAGTCACCTGTCACTAGACTAGCTAGACTCAGGTTTGACAAACTGGCGCTCTCTATAGGCAGGCACCATGTCTCATTCATCTTTGGGTCCTGATGCCTGGCAGAGCACTGGCTTGTGGGTGCTGAACGGACTCAGTGGGAGAGGCCAGCTGGGAGCCCTGCCATCTGGCCATACCCACCCCTTCCTGATCCCTGGTCCTTATCACCTGTTCTTGGCAGTGATGTAAGACATAATGTTTTGATTGAAGAATTTCAGGATCAAAGGGATGCAGTTGGCAAACACCAGGTGCTGTGCCATATACTCAAACTGCAAGCAACAGGAAGAAATATAAGCATGCCCGTGGGACCTCACCCTCCTTCCTCCGGTGATAAAAGGCCTTGGCTGGAGGACTGTGTCTTAGAACATTCATGCAGAGCTCAAGGAGGTTTGAAGGCCAAGGCCTCTGTTCTTTGGGGCTAGAGGAGCAGCACTGCCTGAGGCCCTGGCCCAGTGGACAGAAGGAAGGGGCTGCAGGTACCTGGTAGACGTGGTTCAACTTAAAGTGCTTGAGCAGCAGCAGCAGGACCGCAGAAATGGCCTTAACAATGACCTCTTTGTGGCGGTTCACATCCACTCCCAGCTTCATGCTCTGCAACACTGTGGTGCTAGAAGCACAATCACCCGGGTGGGCCCCCAGCAGGTGCAGCACCCTCCTCTCTGGTGGTCCCAGGAGAGATGGGATTCCTGAGCCTTCTCTGGGCGAAGCTCCCACCTCACCCCCACCCTACGGACATCTCAGAGGTTACGCCCAGCTCCACCCACCCACCTAACAAGCAATCTAGCTCAGCATAATTGATTTCTTCCTTGTGATGCCCCAAACACATTCTTAGCCTATTTCTTTGCTTTTCCTCCAAAACTGAACTTCTCATCTCAAGATCTCCCCTAAGCTTCTGCCACCATATGAACCTGTGCTCCTCAGAGTGTGTTCTGTGGAATACCAGTATATTGAGATGTTTCATATTATGGGGGAAAGGGGTTTTGGAGTCAGATCAATTTAGGAAGAATTTACTTAAATCAGTTTCTTGCAAATTTAGGAGCTCTCACTATAAATCTTTATAAGAGGAGATCAATATTTGACCGTGGAGGCTTTTTCCCAAGGACCATCACGATGGCCTGGTGCTCCATGACATTCCCTTTGGTGTTAGCCAACGCTGCCTCCTCCCTCACTTGGCTGTCACCACCAGACGCAAGGGGTCCACCCACCAGGGAACTGGCCTCAGAGCTGGGTGGTACTGGTAGGCAGGCAGGAGATCAAGTGCCCAGGTCCTTCTCAAAGCACAAAGTGATCTTAGTTCGTACTCTCACATCAAAAAGATGAGGTCAGTGCCCCAGGGAGGAAGAACCCCTAAGGACTTTACTATCACCCTGAGACATTCAAAAATATTCTGCATGCCAGTTCACTGGCAAATAGGAAAGAATCTACACGCAGCTCAGGTCCAGCTGTTGGCTGATTTTTGTCCAGAAGCTAAAACTGTACGTCCTGGATGTCCCAATCACATAGCTTTCAAAGGAGCCTTTGGGGAAATGTCAAACACAGTCCGATTCATTTTACAGAGGAGGAAGTGACTTTCACCAATTTACTCAGATATTCACTCAGTGGCAGAGTCTACACTAGAATCCAGGCCAGCCAAATTAGCCACCTCCCCAAGCAGTAAAACTGAATATTTCACCCAGTACGTTTTCTTTCTTCTGAGCCAGGAATACCCTAAACTTAATCTGCAGAGAAGCTGAGCCAAAACAACAGCAGCGGCAGCAACAACAAAAACAAAGAATGACAACAGCAAACAACCTAGCAAACAGTGGGACCAAAAAGCAAACACTTCCCCTTTCGCCTCTACCCTTCTGCCCCTGACCTGCTCCATTCACAGGAGCCATACACACTCAATACTCAAGACTTGATACTCACGGCATCTCCTCAGGCAGGACATCTGCTAGGATGTTGATTGAGTCCGTTTTGGCCTTTGAGGTGGGAGCTGCGGCCAGCAGGATCTTCAGCAGCGCAATCTGGGGAGGAGCAGACTGTTCAGACGGTGTGGATGAGAGGGGCCAGGGGCAGCACTAGGCCCTGAGAGGTGGTCCTTCTGGAGGTGCTCAGGCAGCAGGAGGAGGGGTTAAAGGACATTGGCGGGCATGCTCTCAAGGCCAGTGTTGTCGGGAGGGGACCCCATGGCAGGTAGAACACTCAGGAGAAGTGCACTCACCATGTACTGCGGCAGGCTGGGGAGCAAGCCTTGATAGAGGGTTTCTGCAGGGACTTGCTCGACTTCCTCTTCTCCCTTTCAACAAAATGGGTAATAGGTACAAATACAAAGCCCGGTCCTGACGATGCTCTCCTGAGCCAGCTTGCTGGCTGGCTGGAGGAGAATCTGTAAGTATGGATGTAAATGATGATAATGATAGCAAACCTTGAATGATACAACATACCAAACACTTTACTTGTAAAAACACATTTAATCCTTACTACAACTCTATGGAGAAGGTACTATTGTCATTCCCATTTAACAGGCTAGGAAACGAAAGCAGAAGGAGAGCCAGTACCTTGCCTAGGTCGCTACCCACTAAATGGATTCAGAGGAAGGTGGCCGGCCCAGAGTCTGTGCTCTTAAGCCCTGGACCTGACACTCGCCAGCCCTGCAGCGGGAGCCAGACTGGGAGCTTTTTGAGGGCAGGCCTGGGGCATTTTGCGGTCTAGGCCCAGCACAGTGCTGGGAACAGCTGGGATCCTACGGACTGAGGAAGGCCTCCAACTCACCCCTGAGAGAGGAGAGCGAAGGTACTCCTCCTCCATCTGCGCCTGGACCTCTGCAATCGACGTGTACTTGTGCTGGAGAGAGAGGGAACGAGGCGCCAGGGAAAACACCCCTCATTCTCTGGCCAAATGCCCACACCTGGCAAAGACCCCACACAATTTTCCTCAAACACCATCTTCTCAAAGAGCGCTAAGTCACCATACAGATCCCGAACTAAAATCCCAAACCTGAAGTATTTTTCTAAGTGGGCACCTACCTCTTAAAACCAGTGTAAAAAAGCACACAATAGATCAGGAAAAAAGCAAATTAAAGAAGAAAAGGGGTTTTGCAGATAGTGACAATGACAGGAGGAAAACAAAAGCAGAATCAAGCACCCAAGTACTCAGAATCAAGGACTCAAATGCTCAGAAAGCCCCTGCATGAAGCCCACTTGGTACCACAAATTTCAAAAACATATAAACATTTACATTCCAGACATGCTATTAGGGGCCACACCTCTTCCCCACTCGTGCTGCTTCCTCCCAGGTGGAGGGACACGAGTGCACAGAGCACTCCTGGCCCCTCCCCGCCCCTCCCCCCCCACTCACTCCTCCCCTCCCGGGCTGGCCAATACGGGAGGAGGAACAGGACAGTCTCAGCCCCTCTTTCTCTTCTCTCTTCAGAAAAAAGAAAAGCCTGTAAACTCTTCTGCTCCTTGACCAGGCTCAGCAGGGTTCTAGCACTGCCTGGTCTGGGTAGGCGAGTCTGCCTAACTCTGGAAGTGAGGTATCCGGACACCTATTGTTGTGTTCTCATGCCTCATTCTCCAATCACTCCATGGGCAATAAAGCTGGCATTTCAATCTCCCTCTGCCTACTCCCCTAACTCAACTGCCTTAGAACTTGGGCAAGGAAAAGGCAGGCTACTTACTAAGCCCCTTAAAACCCAACTGTCAGGTAATATAATCTTTCACGAACCCCCAGTAAGTGCCCCAAACAAAACCTCAGTTAAAATAAGTAAAACGCATGAAAAACTGTTTTAAAGGATGCCGCCACTGTCCACCTATTCCTCCACCCCCAGTTCCCTCAGGCAGACAGAAGTCTAAAAAGGCTTCTCCCAAAGGGCTGGTCTCACTTTACTCACTTGGGACCAACCTAGGCCAAAAGCTCACCCAAAGCCACCTACCTGCTTCAGAGTCTTGATGCTTTCGTGGATTGGCCTGGGCAGCCCCACCACTGTGTTTGTGTCACTGGAGAATAACAGAGGCCCTGTGTTAGGCCTGGGTCCCCACACACCAAAGGCTGGGAGGGTGACCCCACTACCTTTCTTTAAAAGGAACTCGGATCACACTCACCTGCCCAGAGTGTAACCGATGAACTTGCTGCGGCTGGACTCGAGGAACACCTCGATGTCTTTCTCTCTGCCAAAGGAAAAGACTGCAGCTTTCTAAATGTTATCTCAAGTCATCATGGTTAACAAAACACAGAATGTCCAGAAACTGTGAAGCCAAAAGAAAAAGTCTCCCACAATTGTTTTTCTTTTTGGAAAAAAGAAAATAAAAAAACAAAGAACTGAAATCTTCAGACTATTTTAAGGTCCTTCATAATGCTGTTGGATCAATAATCTAAAAATGTGTAACTAGTTTATTCATAAGATTAAGGTGATACATCAAACTTAAAAGCATACTTTATTCAGATATTAATAACAAGTTTGTCACAACAGAATTTCTCAGATATTCACAATTTTTACAATTAGAGCTGTAAGCTACTGATTTTTTCATATGAGTCATACTGTCCTGTCTCAATCAGGCTAGCTTGCATTTCCTGATGACTTGTTTTGTATTCCCATCACAGATCACCGAAAACTGGGGCTTTAGCCTGGATCAAGAAAATGACCCCTATATCTTCTCACGTTTATCTATTTCTTAAGTTGGTGCCCTTTCAAACAGATACCATTTATATACATCCAGGAACCTTGACATCCACTGACTCACGCACATATATCTCAAACATCTTAATTATGGTTCTAAAGAACCTAGCAAACCTAGGTTCATCTATAATATTCTGTCAAAAATCATATACAGGGCTTCCCTGGCGGCGCAGTGGTTGAGAGTCCGCCTGCCGATGCAGGGGACACGGGTTCGTGCCCCGGTCCGGGAGGATCCCACATGCCGCAGAGCAGCTAGGCCTGTGAGCCATGGCCGCTGAGCCTGCGCGTCCGGAGCCTGTGCTCCGCAACAGGAGAGGCCACAGCAGTGAGAGGCCCGCGTACCGCAAAAAAAATCATATACAACCCCAGGGTGGGTGGAGATGGGTTCACTTAAATGTCCTTGTTTTAATTTTTTCCCGCTCCCTTTCACTAGTATCATGTCCAACCAAGAGCTAACCCACGTTACTGACTCAAGAGCCATATAAGGGCCTCTCTGTGCAAGGCCAGCACCCTGACGCCCCCAGCGCCAGCACTGGGCACTTTAAGAGAGGCTCATCGCAGAGCCAAGGCCAGCATGGCCCTGCACAGGACCTCACGTGACAACTCAGGCCCGGTGCCAGGCGTGGGGATGTGACAACACTGGTTTCAGGAGCACAGAGTGTTGCGGAAGTCTGAGACTCACCTGACCTTGGGAGCCCACGGGAGTCCCTTTGGGCAGGTAAGCCTGTCAGTCTGGGGGTGCTGCAGTGGGGGAGGCATCACCTCATCCCGCTCAAGGGGGAATGTCTCCCCCTCCAGACTGCTGTCGTCATCGTTCTCCTCTTCCTCCTCTCGAGAGTCATCAGCCTTGTAGGGATCCCGCTCGTTGAAGGCATCCAAGTTGTCCTGCTTTATCAGAGCCTGAGAGCAGAGGGACGGGAGAGCAGACAAGTGCCAACTGACGAACTGGATAAAAAGGGGCATGGAGGCTAAAGAAGTGATCACACAGAAAGGTGGTAGGAAGAGAGCCAGGAGCAGTGGAAAAACCTGAGAGGAAGTCAAGGTTGGCCCCAAGTGACAAATCAGTCCTTGCCCAAGTCCCTCACAAGTGCCACATTCTGAGTGCCCACTATAAACTGGGCCCTGGGCTGGGGACACAGTGTCCCTGCCCTAAAGGCATTCATTCTGACTTGCTGATCAGGGGAGACTTCAACAACCGTCCAACAACCTGGGGCTCATCCAGTGACTATGCCACTGCACCCGTGCACCTTGAGAACTCTCAGGAGTCGTAGGGACCTTGTCGCCCTCACCTTGTGCTCCCGACGGCCCCGTTTCTGCTGCTGCTCGATCAGGTCAGAGGCAGACGCTGGGGGAGAGGCGGCCCTCATGTTGCGGATGACTTTGATGCTGTCCTCAGGTAGCGGGGGGAGGCCCAGGATGGCACGCTTCTCGGCCTTCATGCTCTGCAGCTCCTCAAAGCCGCCCAGCGTGCACTGTGTCACAGACAGGCGCAGAGCCGGGAAGACAAGTCCGTAAGCGGGTCCCTGTCTGTGTCAAGCTCAAAAGCATCTGGGACACCGTGACCCATATCTTTAGAGACCCACACAACCTCCCAACAAGGGACTGAATGCACCCCGAGGAGAAACGAGCGACATCAACATGGGAGAGGAGCACAGGGGCAAGGAGTGGAGATGCGCAGGCTGACTGAGCCTAGTGCAGAAGGCACGCCTAGCTCTGTGTGTACAACAGACTCCTCGAGTGACACAAAGGCCACCTGAAGAGCTTAACCCTTCAAGTTCCTAGAAAAGTAGGTGAGACTCAAATGCTTCAAAAGCTGTACATGCCAGTCTTTCAAAGTCAAATTGGGAATACACTGTTGGATGTTCAAGTTAAAAAACAAACTAACAAACAAAAAACCCACCTTCATCTAAACATCCCCCTAGAAGCAAACCTCAGCAGTGTTCAGCAACTTTAGGCTGCTCAGTTTCACTGTTTCTGAGCAATTCGGCTTTCCTCTCTGGCTTCAGTGAGGCTTCGTGGGGGATCAACAAGCTTATCTGGCCAACGTCAAATGTGTAGAGCACTCTAAAGAGGCCTAACCTCACTGAGCCCTGGCTCCGCAGAGCTGGCCCACTCTGAAAGAGGGGAAGGTGAGTCCCAGCAAGAGCAGGAGTCCAGACCCCAGCTCCGCTGTCTCCCCAGGTCGCTCCTCCTGGAGGGAAGGGCTCCTGGTTTGGCCTGGGCCTGGCTGCTGACAGCGGCTCCCAAGCCAAGGGTGCTAGCCAGCCCACTCTCCTGGACCCACCCCTTCACTAGCTAGAGAAAGAGTCAGCTTTCACACCATACCCTGAGGAAAATGTAGGCACAGGACTCACTCTTTCTTCTTTCAAGTGACATCTGACTGAGGGGGCCCCAATTACACCAGCTCTAATTTTGCCTCAAATCACTTTGCAAACTCCAGGTTCAAGAGCAGCTTGCCTGGAGAGACGTGTCCTATGACTGCAGAAAACAGCTTCCAGGAACCAGGGAGCCAACGGTCTATTCTGATTCAAAGGCCAAGTCCTCTTTGGCTGCAGTGAGGCCAAAGTGACACTTTTTTTGCCATCACCTTTCAGGAATCTTCTTTCAGAACTTTTTTTTTAATCAAAGCAGTTATATATTCATATAATTCAATACTCAAAAGGATATACAGTGAAAACTCTCCCTCCTGCCCTGTCCCCTAGCACGGGAATTCCCCTTCAAGGACGCACTCACCAACACTGTCTTCCAGAGCAGCAAGAGAACCTTCTTCATGGGGAAGTGAGGGGCATGGCCACTGCAAAATTTGGTCACCATCCCAAATAGCATGATGGCAAATGGCTCGCTGTTGTACAGAGGGGAACCTGGGGTACACAAAGGTATCAGGGCCACAGGCAGGAACAGGACCCTCCCAAAGCCCTCCAGCCTCAATTCCCAGGCAGGGCCTTGAGCCAGAATCCCCAGAGTCCTACCCAGCTCAGCCCTGAAGGTCTGTCGCATTGTCCTCCATTCGGCCTTATCACCCTCACATTCCTGGTGAACGGTCTCCACAATCAGGTACATGATGTTTAGCAAGACCCTGGCGACAAAAGCCAGCTATAATGAAGCAGGATGGGGGGGTCAAGGGAGCACCCCCTGGCTTCCTCACATCCCACACGACACGAGAAAGGCCTGCGCACCAAGGCTGGCTGGGGGGGAGGGCTGTAATGTAGAAAAAACTAAAAGAGTCCCACATTGCACCTTGCGGTGGGTGCTTCCTTCTCTGTCTCTGGTGCTAAGGTTGGGACCAGATCGTCTTCCGTTTCTAGCAAAGTGCTTGCTCAAAGCAGGTGCTTAATAAGTGGCTGCTGAATGGATGGATATGAACAAGAACGGCCAAAAGCATTTACTACCCTGAGCTTCCCGGAATGAGAAAAACACAGAGGCAGGTGTGAGCTATGGAAGCCCGTGTTGGATCAGACAAAGCAGTGGATGATCAAGGTGAGAGCAAGGAAGTGTTCACCATGATGGAGGGGAAATCAGGAGCAAGCAGGGCGATGGCCAGGGACCGTAACTACAGTGGGGAACACCACCAGTATCTATCTGAAAACTTCCAAATTCACAAAAAGAGTCAGATGCTAATCCGTACAAAAATGGGAAGGTGTTCTTGTTCTTTGGCAGTTGCTATTACTTCCGGCACAGCCAGGAAACGTCATGAAGTTGTCAGGACTAACCCCACACAGACAGGCATCAAGCTGTGCATGGAAAGGCAGAAGCGGAAGGAGCCACCTCATGTGCTTTGTCCAAATACAAAATGCCACCCCACCGAGTTTCCCAGCAGCAGTGTGGGCAGGAGGCCACATTTCACTGTGGCTCTGTTAAGCATCTTCACCCTGGATTTCCACTGGGAGTCTCAACCCAGGGCCCCACCTAGGGAGAGCCCTCAGTAGGGCCTACCGATCACACTGAGTCCATCACGCCTGCAAATTAGAGGGTGAGCACACACAGCGAGGAAACCCAAAGGTGCCCGCCCATGCCCTGCCCTGCCCTCGTTCTCCAGCTAGAGCTCAGGGAGTCCGGGCTTGCTGCTCGCCTCACCTCAGGTCCGTGCTATCAGCCAGGGAGATGGCCGGCTTCCTCACCGCACTGCTGCAGGCAGCACTGTTGCTGCAGGAGAGATGCGAGAGTCAGTGCCTTCCCCCAGGAAGGAAGAGAAATGGCTCCCCCAACAAGTGTCGCCCAACAGGGGGATAAAACCCTATGCTATGCGCTTAGATTGCAAAAGAACCCACAGGACCCAGTGGATAAGGACTCAAGCCCAAGACCAGACTGCCAAGGTTTGAATCTTGGCTCTAACACTTACTAGTTATGTGCCCCTGGGCACTCAACTTCTCGGTGCCATAGTTTCCTCATCTGCAAAATGGGGACGGTAATAGCAGCTAACTCATTAACATGAATTAGTACATGTAGTGTCCTAAGAACAATGCCTGGGACATATAAGCACGCAATGAGTGCTTTTATTATTGATGGTGTTTTCCTCAGATGAGCAGCAGCTGACCTGTCCACCAAGCAAAGGACTAGTGGAGACACAGGCTACAGCAGGCTTTGTTTGAGCCCATGTGTCAGACTTGTGCCTGGCTTCCTGCTGCGGGGAAACCTGTGGTGCAAACACAATGGAGTCTGAAGGTTCAAAATGAGAAGGCTTTTTATTTTTCTGAGGGGCACTGTGGGCCTGGGCAGGAGCTGCAGTGTCTGGCGAGCTCTCTGGTGTTAGCGGGCTGCGAGGCCCCTCACTGGTCTTCAACGTTTGGGTGAGCATCTCCCGTTATTCAAACTGGCTGGTTAGAACAGAACCCCATGTGGCGCATATAACCCTCTCAAAACCAGTTCTGCAAGCTCTGTCCCTCCGCCGCCCTTTCCCTACTTAAGCCCCTCAGAAGAACTCACTCTATTTCCATGTTCAGAAGCTCCACCAAAGCGTTGAACGTGCCCACCTCCAGGAGCAGAAAGATGTTGTAGCGCATCCAGGACTGCACCTCTGCCTCCGAGCTACACTCCCCAAAGGTGCCTGCAAACACAGGGCACAGCTCACTGAGCCCCTGTCCATATCTGACTGGGCAGCATCACTGAAGTGGGTGCCAGGGGTCCCTGGGTGTCCACTCAGACCTTGGGCAACGTAGAGGATCGCTCGAGCCACCTTCAGCCTCTTCTCCCTGGCAGTGACCTCCAAGCCGTCCAGGAGCCTCATAGCGTGGGTGCGGTGCTGGTTGGTGTCCAGCTCAGTCCACTTCTTATCTGTCACTGCCGGGCAAGAGACCACTTACACTGGAGTCCAGAAAAATCCTCACAGTGGGAGGGACACCATGTTAACCCATCAAATTCAGGACTGCCACAGAACCAGAACACTCAGAAAGATAAATTACTCTCTATATAAGGGATGAGGCCACACTGCTGCCCTATGAATCTGAATTTCCAGCCTGAAACACTGCTTTTTTGCGTGCAATTTTAATCACATAAAGGTTTTTCCCCCCAATACTCACATTCTGAAAAGGCCCCACCAGAGTACCTGCAAGCCCACCCTAAATGTCCCATCTGGCCTTGAATAATCATGGTTCAGCAGGTTTCTCAGGCCACTCCAGGATGACTTAAGTCATTCAGATGACTAAGAGAAGCCCTACAGAGCTCTCATGATGCAAGTTGAAAGAGCCAAGAAGTGGGGGGAATCATCTCACCATGCATCCGGAAGTCCTCCTCAAAGCATTTTCGATTCATCAGGAATTCTGGCCCTTCTGTATAGCTGTAAAGCTCTGTCAAGAACAAAGTGTCATCGTCTCCATGTCCACGTCCTACAGCAGGTGTCACATGTAGCAGAGAAGGTATGCTTCTAGGCCCAGCTCTGCCCCGAGTCACAGTGACTCCTGGACTGTGCTGTCTAATTACTAACGGGGTCTTAGTGCTCTGATGTGCACAAAGGAGAGAATGCTGACTTCCCTTGCAGCCAATAACCAGATGCCAGTCAGGCATAAAGCCAGGCATTTCCAGTCCAACGTGCATCAACCCCACCATGCCATGCCAGAGGATGACCGCCACCGTGAAAGTGTGTCTCTCAAGTGGCTTGAGAATAGGGCCTGTGCTATGGAGGCATGAGAATCAACTCAGGCTGACTTCATATTACACGTGAGCGGCAGTGGCAGCGACAGATGGGCACAGATGCAGGCACACTTGCTGGCACTCCTCAGGACCCCTGTTCTAGGAGAGACCACTGTCAGGGGGATTGCATATGGCCAAGGAACATCAATGTCCACACTGGGACTGGGCCACAGCCAAGTAAGCTGATCATGCAGAGACGCTTCATGAAAGTAAAGGACAAGCCGAAGTTATGAGATACAAAGGGCTTGAACCCAATAATTAACGTGTTTTACATATACACATCACTACTAGGACTATCTAGGGGGAAAAAATGAACTCCAAGATGACACTCACTCCTAATTTTATTAAAGACCAATAAGGAAAAACAGCACCCCCAAATAATACGAAGGCCTGTGCTTTACCTGAGAGCTCTGCAGCCCACTTGTCCGTGTCAGCATACTCAAACTCCAGGTCTGGAGACTCGGAATAGCCCTGCTGAGAAAAGGAGAGTTATGCAAAAGATCACTGTGTTTTCCAAAGGAACAAACACATATGCTTCCAGAGACACTGTTGTGTCACAGGACGTCCTTGCCTCTACTTTTCTGATGTTGTATCACAGTATTTTGTCTCCTGGGAAGTTCAGGTCTCCCTAATAAGCCCTCTCAGAGCACCTTGCACTGCTCCTTCACAGCACTTATCATAATTCATAATCATATATGCGCATGTGTATCTGTTTAGTGTCTGCCTCTCCATGAGACTGCCAAGTTTCCCGAGAGTGGGAGTTTTGTCCATTTTGCTCACCAATGATTCCACAATGCCCAGCACACTACTTGGCATGAATGACTGACTGAATGAATAGCTTATACTCAAATAAGTACTTGTTGGATGAATGAACACTGAAGCTTCCATGTTCTCTGTGCAGTGAAATGACCATTCCACATGGTGCTAAGATTTTGGAAGCCTCATTTCTTTCTGGCTAGTGGGCTACCAATAGCTCAGAAAAAAATGAGTATAGACACCCTCAGCCTTCCTGCCCTTCTCTCAAATTTCAGTGAGAACTGACAAGAGAAGGCAGCGGCTGAACAGAAATGGGTTCCCTCCCACACACAGGAGAGACTATGACAAAGAGAATCTTTTTACTGCTGGGGATAGGTGAGTACTGAGAACACACCATCTTGGAAGCCCTGTTCTGGGAAAAGAGAAGAGGTGAAGAGAAAGGTAGTCCTCGAACTTAATTACAATCTACTTGGGAAGACAAAGACCACCCACAAAGTGATATATGCACAAACAGTGAATAACGTGAAGAACTCTACGCCTTATTCGACGCAACAGAGTGCACACTCTCATAAGTTCCTGAGCTTCAGTTTCTTCATTTATGGAATGAGGATGACACAAATCTATCTTGAAGGTTTTTAAGGACTAATCAAAACTGTGTAGCACACGGTGGACTCTCATCAAATATCTGCCTCCCTGGCCTGCAGGCATTCCTCATGCTCCCAGCCTACTGATTTCAGCTATGACTCAGAAAAGAGCCACATCAGTATCTGTAAGAAAACAGATTTACGCAGGTCTCTCAGCTTAAATGTGTTCTCTGCCTGACCTTCCACGTGTTGCGTCTATACAGAAATTAAAGGGCAGAAAGAGCAAGTGCATTTAATGGCCACTTAGGAAACTTTTTAACTATTTTAAAACTAGGACTCCTCTCATGATGAAAGTGGATTCACGCCTACCACTTTCATAATCCTCCATACTTGAAAAATTATTAAGAAGTCGCCACTGATGTGCAATAAGCCCACCATGCAAGGGCTACTAAAACGTCAGTTTCATTGCTTTTTCAAGTCATTCACTTCAAGCTCAAAGTGTATCTGATTGTAACGTGCTAAATTTTGATGTTTTATCAGAGGTTTGCTCTTGCCAACAAAAACCAAAAGCTTGAGAGGAACTGATTTCACATGTCTAAAGATAGCGTCATCACTCTTTGGTATGACCTGGTACATTATGTCGGGACAATGAGGAATTTCCTCTCATCAATAAGCACCTGACTGCTAATCAGCCTCGGTGTCCTCTCAGGTGAAGAAAACCTCACAGTAAGTGCTCTGGGAACAAGGTGATTAAGAAGCCCTAAAGCGCTGCGACGTGCGTGTCTTCATTCATGAATTCTACAACGGAGGCAGTGGGAGTAATTCTTTAACTCGGGGTGAGGTGACTAGTCAGCTCCAGACTACTGTGTCTACGGAATGGGAGGAACAGCCCACTAGCAAGAGAAGAGGGATGCTGAGCCCTAACGCATGTTTAAATATATATATTTCTAATCTTTAACAGTTCAGCATCGGGCGCACTGGGCACACCAACCACCGGGCGCTGTCAAACCGTGGCCTGAACCTGCAGTGGCTAAGGTCAGAGTGAACAGGACTGCTCCCCCTCCTACTCTCGCAACCTCGAGGCGCACAGTGCATACTACTAGTGCTAATTAGCTCCGTCAGTCTTCCAGGTGCCTTCCCAGCCCTCGCCAGTCCCTTCCCTGCCCACACACGCCGTCCGCCGCGGAACCCACGCGACCAGAAGCCGGAGATGACTAGGGGGTCTGGGGGTGCAGCCGCCCCGCCCTCTGGAGCGCACGCAGACCACTGACTCTTCACCCCGAACTGAGGCAGGGGTTGGATTCCCCAGGGGCTGGGACCCGGAGGTCGCGCTCACAGCCCCGGCCACAGAGGAGCAAACGAGCCGACAGCGGCTCGGGGAGGTTCTCCCGGTCTGCCAAGCTCCGGGCGGGGACCCCGCCTTCACGCCTCCGGCCTCGGGGAATGCCAGCCTTGCTTCCTGCACCTTTCGCTGTAAATGACAACTTCCCTGCCGAACCCTCCGGGAAACCCAGCCTGGACCCGAAAGTGGCCCCGGGCCCGGACCCCCTGCCGCCGCCTGCCTGGTGTTAGCCTCGCCCCCCGAAGCTCCTGACCTCCGAGTCTTTGCGCTGGTTGCGGTTGAACTCTCGGGCTTTGCCCCCGGGCACGAGGCTCCCGGCGGTCCGCGGTGCCCCAGTTGGAGGCTGCGCCGTTGCGGGCGGCGGAGGTGGCGGCGGCTGGGGCTGCTTGTTGTTCATAATCAGCAGGCCAGGACTGCCGACCGCCGGCTCCATCTTGGCTGCTCCACACCCCCGGCTCAATTCACAGACTGTAGCCGTGATGCAACTCTCGCGTGATTTCCTCCTGGAACGCTCCCTGGTCGCCATATTAAGTGTGGCGGCAAGTGGCAGAGCCATCTTGGCTGTCCAACATCTCGCGAGATTTCTTCTGTTTGAAATCTAGTCCTTCTACGTCTTTTTAGTTTCTACCCTGTTTCTTTTCCAGTTTAGAGGTCGTTTTATCTGTGAAGATTCCCTTAGCCCCTTCAGTCAGTTTAGTGCCCCTCTCCTTCCTTTAACATCGCTTTGCACTTGTCACTTTTACAGCCCTGTCCAAAGGTTGGGGGTATTGCAGTGAACAAAATGGACACGATCCCAGTCTTCACGAAGATTACATTCACGTGGGGGCGATGTGGGAAACAAATGAGTAAATCAATGAAACAATTACAGTTTTAACATTAATTAATCATTCATTCAACAAACATTTAATGAATGCCTCCTAGGCTCCAGGCAGTGCGATAGAATGGGTGACAAAATCAAGTTCCTGCACTAATGGTACATAACATAGAGCCTAGGGGGAGAGACAGACAATGCGGTCACAATTAGACAAATAAGTGCTGAGAAGAAATGAAAAGAAGTGTAAGGGACTGGAAGGTTACAGTGATGGGGGTGGGGGAGGTGCGGCAGGGCCATATTAGATAGGCTGCTCAGGGAAGGCAGGCCTGAGAGTGCGATTTTGAATGAGTTCTCAAAGAAGTCAGGGAGGGCCACACCAAGATCCATGGAAGCAACACAGGCAGAAGGACCAGCTAACTGCAGGAGCTCTGAGGTGCCGTGGCAGGAACTGAGTGAGCCAGGGGAAGAATAGTAGGAGATGAGGGCCATGTAAATGCAGGGGCCAGTTAAATACAGAGGCTTGAAAGGCATGGATCGGAGTTTGGATTTTATTCCAAGTGAAATGGAAAACCAGCAGAAGTTGTTAACCAGGCAGATGTAATGGTCTGATGTTTAAAAGACCGATCTGGCTGCTTTGGGAGAAGGGATTGGGAGAGTAGGTGCAAGAATAAGTGAGGGTAGACAGGTTAAGAGACTGTATAGGTGGAAATGATGGTGGTTTACACCGGGGCAGATCACTGGGTTGATATGGTATTTCTATATTATGTAGGTAGTTTCAACAGGATTTGCTGAAAGACTGGAATCCTATCAGCAGGATAGAAAGGAATAAAGGATGAGTCCTAGATTTTTGGCTTGAGCACTGGGTGGGTGGTTGTATTGCTTATTAAAACAGAGACGTCTGGGAGAAAGAAAAATGGGTTTAGGGGGAAGATCAAGATGTCTGTTTTGGACATGTCATGTTTGAGATGCCCATTTGACATCTTAGAGGTGATGTGTAATAATTACCTGTCACTATGTTGTGAAATCCTTAAAGGCACTTTATTCATCTTTGTCTCTCCAGAACTACATTTTGGCTGCTCCACACCCCCTGCTCAATTCTTGTAAAGTCATTGTGATGCAACTTTTGCATGATTTCTGCCAAGGTTCCACCTAGTAGGTGCTTTAAAGTCTTTGCGGCAAAATAATGAATAAGCCCAAAGCTGTTTTGCCGGCACTTCCTCCTACCTATCTTCCTATCTTTTGCCCCTGTTCCTTCTCAAATCCAATAATACACTTTATAAATAAGCATTTCATCCAAGCTGGGCTGGGTCAAGCTGATAGGAAAAACTAAGGAATTTGCAGGAAAAGGACCAATGCTGAGAGGCTTTTTAGATAATACCAGCAAATCCCACGCAGCCCAACACCTGACATCTAGTTTCAGTGACCACAGTTTGGTCAAGTTCTAAGGCTGACCAAAAGCTTAGAAGCTTTGGTCAAGTTCTAAGACTGACTACCACAAGTTCTATCACCCAACATAGCCAAAAATAAAATAAATAAATTTATTTAAAAAATAGTACAGAAATAGTATTCCATTGTTTATCCAGTTACCTGTTGATAGACACGTGGGTTGTTTCCAGTTGTTCTCACTTGTTCAAACTTATCAAGAAGTAAATGCCAGAGCTTCCCTGGTGGCGCAGTGGTTGAGAGTCCGCCTGTCGATGCAAGGGACACGGGTTCGTGCCCCGGTCCGGGAAGATCCCACATGCCGCGGAGCGGCTGGGCCCGTGGGCCATGGCCACTGAGACTGCGCGTCCGAATCCTGTGCTCCGCAACGGGAGAGGACGCAACGGTGAGAGGCTCGCGTACCGCCAAAGGAGCACAGCCCTGCCGACACCTTGATTTTGAACTTCTAGTCTCCAGAACTGAGAAGAAATAAATATCTGTTGTTTTAAGCCACCCAGCTGGTGGTACTTTGTTACAGCAGCCCTAGGAGACTAATACAAATGGCTTCAAATGTTTTAAATGTATTCGTTCGCTACTGCAATCAGCAGATGTTAAAGGAGCACTCTTTATGTGCCAGGCACTTGGCTAGGTATATCAAAGATAAATAAGACATGCTTCCTGCCTCCATTCCTAGAATGTGTCCATCAGGAAGGACAGCTATGTAAATACACGATTGCAGTACTTGGTTAGGATTGTGTATGAAGCTCAGTGGTGGCACAGTGGAGCTGGGAGAACCACGGACGGTTTTACAAGAGACCTTTATGCTTGGTTTGAAAGAAAGAGCTGAAATCAACCTCTGTGGGAATTCTGCTTGATTCTGCCACCACTAGTGCTATCACTCCTAACTAGTTCAAGGTATGTAGCGACCTGTTACTAGAATTCTCTCACCACAGACCAGTCAAAGTAATTTTTATGTTTATTTTCTTATTTCGGCTGTGCCGCACAGCTTGCGGGATCTCAGTTCTCTGCCCAGGGATTGAACCTGGGCCTCTGCAGTGAAAGCACTGAATCCTCACCACTAGACGATCAGGGACCTCCCCAAAGTAATTTTTAAAACGCAACCAGATCATGCTACTCTGCTGAAAATATCGATGGGTCCTTATCACAATGAAAATAAAATCCAAACTCCTTTTCATCATACAGCCCCATAAAATCTGATCCCTCCTAACTTCAGTCTCATCTCCTTGTACAGTGGTCTCCTTGCTGTCTGTGAACACTGTCAGGTTTGTTCCCATCTTTGACTTTGCACTTGCTCTGCCCTCAGACCCAAGACCTTCCGTGGCTCCTCTTCCTTCAAGTCTCAGCTCACCTTTTGCAGGGAGCCTTCCCTGACCACCCTATTTAAAAAGCACCCCTCCCCCATCTATCTTATTACCTTTTTTTATTTATGGCACATACCACTAATTGGATTTGTCTATTTCTGCCTGGCTTCCACCCCCACCTTACCCTCCATCCCTGACACCATAGAATGTGTGGTCAGGAATCAGGGATCTTGTTTATACTGTTTGCTGCTTATACTGTTCACTGCTGTGTCCCTGGTGTACAGCACATAGGAAGTGTTCAGTACAGAAGAATGAAGAAAAACTTACTCTTTTAGTCTCATGCTTATCATGTCAGATCATATGTCCCTATGACTCTCTTTGGGATGATTCCCAAACTGTATTCTTATAATTTCATTTTATAGTCCCAGCCTATTCCCTCCCTGCAAAATTACACCTTCATCTTTATACCCTTTCTGAGCTGCCCTCTGTAGTACTGGAGCTATCTTAATCTCTAAAATTGTGTAGTCTTATTTAAGAATGCACTGAGATTTAGAAAAGTTGCCCAAAGTAACACAGCCATAAATGGTGTTTCTAGGATTTGAACTTAGATCTCTCTCTGACTAGAGGGCCTTTCTGGCTGTGCTCCTATGGGGGCTTTAATCCAGAATTAAAATAGGAGCCCTGTCCATTTGGACTAGAACTAGCAAACACTTATTATTTGTTTCTATAAAAAGAGCTGGGTGATATTTGTTTAAAGGAATTCTAAAAAGTAACTTTAGTTTTTTTTGGACTAAAGTTAATTTGCTTGTTATAAAGAAGAAAGTAAACATCTACCACCCAGAGACAACTGCTGTTAACATAAAGAACATTTTTATCCAGTATTTTTCTGTGCAGAAAGAAAATAATGTCATGTTGTTTTCCTACACAAATCTTTCTCTGAATTTTGAAATGACTTCCTAATGTAATTATTAGATCAAAGCATATTTCCAAATTTTTTTCCAGAAAGGTGACCCCAATTTACATTTCCATGAGCAGCACGTGAGTGCCTTTTCATACCATGCCAATATTTTTGGTTTCCACTTCTTGGATTTTTCTTGATATTAAACTTGGAATATACGTTTATTAGTCACCTACTATCTTCTATGACTTGTCTATATCCATTGCCTATTTTTCTATTGGCAACTTAGTATATTTTAAATCAGTTTTTGAATTTTTATATTGATAATGAAAATTTTGTCATATTTGTGGCAAACTTCCCCTTTTTTGACTTATTTTTATTTTTAAATTTATTTATTTATTTTTGGCTGCGTTGGGTCTTCCTTACTGTGCGCAGGCTTTTACTAGTTGTGGTGAGCAGGGGCTACTCTTCGTTGCAGTGCGCGGGCTTCTCACTGCAGTGGCTTCTCTTGTTGCGGAGCACGGGTTCTACGCGCGTGGGCTTCACTAGTTGTGGCACGTAGGCTCAGTATTTGTGGCTCACGGACTCGAGAGCACAGGCTCAGTAGTTGTGGTGCATGGGCTTAGCTGCTTCGCAGCTGTGGGATTTTCCTGGACCAGGGCTCGAACCTGTGTCCCCTGCATTGGCAAGCAGATTCCTAACCACTGCGCCACCAGGGAGGTCTGTTGACTTATTTTTAATAAAATGATGTTCTACCTGTACTGCTAAGCCGTTATCCTAGTAAGTCTTATCTCTTTAAGGATGTAGTCATCAGAGTGAATTTTTGTTAATAAAAGTTTTCAGCATTTTTAATTCTTCCACACAAACTTTTTGTCTTCAGCATACTAATTTGATAAAAAAATCTTTCTCATTTTAATAAGTTGTATGGACTAATTGTCAATAACAAATTATAGCTAATTATCTCTGTGTATTTTAAATATATTGTAAGAGGAAGGTGACATAAGTACTTTTCCAGAATAGAACCAAAAATGTGAAATTGGAGGAAAAATTTTATGCTTGGAAAATATATTGAAAATGAATGACTTGAGAACTTCTGAGTGTACTTTCTAAGCATTCTCACCATTAAAGCATTTGGCATGCAACCTATCCCCCTCCTGCAAACATCTTTAATTTTGTGATAATAACTCAAATTTTGTAGTAAGAAAAATGGAAAATAGGACCCATTTTACATGGCTTTTCTAAAATCTCTAAAATTTTAGAGAGAATTTATGTCTTACAAACATTTAAGAGGATTTTTAATGGCTTATAATATTAACATAAAAGAGGACAATTTGAAGATAAAAGCAAAAACATAGGTTACCTGAAATGTGTAGAACCAACATTTTCATTTTTCTTTCATCACAGTGAAAATACTCGAAATTCATTTTCAGAGAAAAACCTTCCAGAAGTGACTTCAAGAATTATTTGTGGTTGGCCTCAGTTCATTTCCATTTGAGGTGTAGTTTTAATAACTTTTTCAAGGCTTTCCACTTTTATTGCCCCATCAGTGGTGTTTTTAAATTTCCTTTTCGTCATTTTTTTGCTTGTTTTATTAGGCTCCCTTAGAGCAGGATTCAAGTGGGCTGTGCAAGAAAAGCCAGTGAAGATGTAAAAATAAAATTTTAGAATGTTTATTTTTAATCTTATTGTTTCAGATCCTAATTTTATTTATGTTATATGGAGTACATAAAATTATATGTATCTAATTCATAAATAAATGCATTACAAGTTTGGAGGAAAAAACAAGACAAAAACATGGTAGTTTTTCCAGCTGGGCTCTGTAGAAGGAAACTGGCATATACTGTGTGTCTATACGGGGTCAGGTACTGGGCAAGATGCTTCACATCCATCCACTCCTAAATGCATGATGGGAGGCAAAGTGAGCCTATTTCTGGCAATCTCCATCTTAGCTCTGGCCAAGATATTGCTAGTCACTGAAGTGCTCAATGTTAAAGTCATGACTCCTGGAGCATCTACGGGCCAGGTCTTAACCTCCAGTTGCAGTGCCACGTGGAGTTCTCTTCATTAATGGCTATGAGAAGAGGACAAGATTAATAATATTTTAGTTAGTTAGTAAATTAATAAATAAGGCAAATAATATTAATCCTGTCTTCCAAAGGAATCAGTTAGCCTAACTCTGTCTCAGGTCAGATTAATTTATAATCTCCTAGCCTCTTACATACAGTATGGTTTGGTCAGAAGAGGATCCAAACATACATCAAAGGGCTGATTTGACATCTCACTTGGATGTCCATTAGCATTTCAAACTTAACATGTTACAAACAGAACTCTGGATTCTCCCTTTCTTGCTCCAAGCCTGCTGTTCTCCTGCTTTTCTTTATCTAAATCAATGGTATCACCAACCACTCATTTTTTCCTCAAGCCAAAACCAAGGAGACATCTTTTTTTTTAAATTAATTAATTAATTTTTGGCTACGTTGGGCCTCCGTTGTTGCACGCAGGCTTTCTCTAGCTGCGGCCAGCGGGGGCTACTCTTCGTCGCAGTGTGTGGGCTTCTCACAACGTTGTTGTTGTGGACGGTGACTTCTTTTATTGCCGAGCATGGGCTCTAGGCAAGTGGGCTTCAGTAGTTGTGGCACACAGGCTCAGTAGTTGTGGCACACGGGCTTAGTTGCTCAGCTGCATGTGGCATCTTCCCGAACCAGGGATCAAACCCGTGTCCCCTGCATTGGCAGGCAGATTCTTATCCACTGCACCACCAGGGAAGTCCCCAAGGAGACATCCTTAATTCCTCTCTTCTTCACCTCTCACATCTAGTCCACTCATGACTCTCCTACCAAAACATATCCTGGAGCTCCCTATTCATGATTATTGTCATGCTAGCCTTCCTCACTTACCCTCCTGCTGCCCTATAACTGATTATCCCTGAAGCCAGAGTTTTTAGAGCCACGGACCAACTCGTGTCACTCACTTGCTCTCAATCTGCCATGGTTTCCCACCTCACTTAGATTTAAATCCTAACTCTTTATCCTAACATGCAAGGCCCACATGGGGCCAACAGGGATCTGCCTTCTTCTCTGACCTCATCTCCTACCATTCTTCTCCCTTAGCCTCATGCCCTCCATCCTATCTCCCTAACATGCCAAGCTTGCTACTACCTCACAACCTTTGCACCTGCTGGTTTTCTGAGGGTGACAGCAGGGGCGAGGAAAGGAGAAGCCTGGAATATCTTTGTACAGATAGTAATAATGATAGCATGCACACATATTTATGTGTGCTTACTGTATGGCAGGAACCATGCCAAGGACTTAAACTCACTGAATCCTTACAACAACCCTATAGGATGGACACTGGTATTTCTCCCACTTGGAGATGAAGAAACCAAGGCACATAGAGTTAAAGTATTTGCTCCAGGTCACATAGTGTCTTGGGTCAGGGTCCCCAGAAAGCAGGCTCTCAGTCAGAGATATGCAGTTCGGAGATGTTTTGGAGACCGTCCCTGTGCTCCTGGTAATAACACCTACCAGGAGGTGAAAGAAACAGGATTGGGCGGAGGGAGAAGTTGAACTGTGACACAGCTGCAACAGAGGTCTCAGTGTGTCCTTCAGGGCACTCTAGAACTGAGATGATCCCTCAGAGTTGTCCCGCACTGGAGGCTAAGGGGCCAGGCCTTTATATACCTGCACGGACAGAACCATGGATGGTAGACTGTCCCTAGGGAAGGGGCATGCATATCTTTATACATGGTAGCTTTCTTTACCAAGGGCAATAACTGGAGAAGGACTTAGCTGCGAGCTACCAGCATCCAGCTTTCCTGGCAGTAGAAGAATGAGAGCCCCAGCCCTGGACGGGGAATTTGAGCAGTGCATCATAGTATCCAGGATACATCATGCATTTGTTTCTAGTTTGTGGAGCAAATTACCCTAATACTTAGAGGATTAAAAAAACAAACATTTATTAGGACTTCCCTGGTGGCGCAGTGGTTAAGAACCTGCCTGCCAATGCAGGGGACACAGGTTTGGGCCCTGGTCCCGGAGGATCCCACATGTCGTGGAGCAACAAAGCCCACGCACCACAACTACTGAGACTGAGCTCTGAGAAGCCCACGCACCACAATGAAGAATAGCCCCTGCTCTCTACAACTAGAGAAAGCCCACACGCAGCAATGAAGACCCAACGCAGCCAATAAATAAATCAATAAATAATAAAAAGATAAAAACACTTGGAACTTTTTTTTTAAAAAAAAAAACCCAAACATTTATTATCTCATAGTTTCTATGGGTCAAGAATCTGGGGATGGCTTAGCTGGGTGCCTCTAGCTCAAGGCTGTTAAAGAAAAAATTATTCTGACACTTGTTAAAATGGTAAGGAAGACTTTATCCAGGACAATTGTGATAGGTGTCAATGCTATCGCAATAGGTGAGAGAGATTGGGCTCAACTCCAAATACGACAAAGACAGCTGGAAATTTGTAGCCAACAAGCGGAATGACGGGGTCAGTGGATGAAAAATTTCTTAAGAGGAAACATCAAGGGTAGGGGGATTCTTGCTAAGCTGACTTAATAGGATTCTTGCTGAAGGCAGGCCAGGATGATCAGATATCATGGGTAGGGGATGAGGAATATGTTGAGATATCAAGGGTAAGGGGATTCTTGCTAAAGTGACTTAGCAGGATTCTTGCTACAACTGGGCTATGCAGGCCCAGCAAGGATGGGGGCCAAGGCCAAGGCCTAGACAAGAAGAAGGGTCAGAGAGCCTGACTAGAGTTTGGTTAAGTGGAGAGTATTTGTCAAGGCCTCTCCTGAAGTTACAGTCAAGCTATTGGTCAAGGCTGTGGTCTTCTCTGGAGGCTTGAGTTGGGAAGTGGGGGGATGGTGGAACATATTCAAATGATATTTAAGTGGTAAAATGGTAGGAATTGTGGGAGAGGATTCTGGGAAGATACAGTGGAGTAGGAAGCCCCAGGAATCTGGCTCCCCACCTAGACAACATTTGCACTGGCAGAATAGTCTGATGTAATTCTTTTGGAACTCTGGAGTCTGTTGAACGCTTACAACTTCCAGGGGAAAACTTGGAAGGTAAATTGTGGTGTATGCATGAGCGAAATATGGTACATACATACAATGGGATAGTATTCAGTCTTAAAAAGGAAGGAAATTCTGGGCTTCTCTGGTGGCGCAGTGGTTAAGAATCCGCCTGCCAATGCAGGGGACACGGGTTTGAGCCCTGGTCCGGGAAGATCCCACATGCCGTGGAGCAACTAAGCCCGTGAGCCACAACTACTGAGCCTGTGTGCCACAACTACGGAAGCCCGCGCGCCAGAGCCTGTGTTCTGCAACAAGAGAAGCCACCGCAATGAGAAGCCTGCGCACCGCAACGAAGAGTAGCCCCCGCTAGCCGCAACTAGAGAAAGCCCGCGCGCAACAGCGAAGACCCAATACAGCCAAAAATAAATAAATAAGATAAATAATTTTTTTTAAAAAGGAAGGAAATTCTGATACATGTTACTACATGGATGAACCTTGAAGACATTATAAGTGAAATAAGCCAATCACAAAAAGGCAAATATGTATTATTACACTTATATGAGGTACTTAGAGAAGTCGAATTCTTAGAGACAGAAGTATAATGGTGGTTTCCAGGGGCTGGGGAGAGGCGGGAATGGGGAGTTATTGTCTAATAGGTACAGAGTTTCAGTTTCACAAGATGAAGAGTTATGGGTATGAATGGTGGTGATGGTTCCACAACAATGTGAATATATATACCACTGAACTGTGCACTTAAAAATGGTTAAGATGGTAAACTTTGTCATGTGTATTTTTCCACAATGAAAAAGGAAGACTTCAATTAAAAAATCAGTTGAATATAAATATTATAAATATTTCTGGGAAGAAATGGTAGGGGTTGCAGCATCTTCATTTTCATATTATTTAGTGATATTTTCATCTGATTTTTAAAGGTGCTTTTATTATTTTTAATTTTTAAAATTTATTTATTTGGCTGTGCCAGGTCTTAGTTGCAGCATGTGGGATCTTTTAGTTGTGGCATGTGGAAGCTTTAGTTGCAGCATGTGAACTCTTACTTGCAGCATGTGGGATCTAGCTCCCTGACCAGGGATCAAACCCAGACGTCCTGCATTGGGAGCGCGGAGTCTTAGCTACTGGACCAGCAGGGAAGTCCCTGTTTCATCTGATTTTGAGAGGAAAATTAGAAAAGAGCAAAGAGCTTGTTTGCTGGACATTAGGAAACCCATAGCACAGATAGGAAAAAGCTGCAAGTGCTGGTTTGCTCCCCATTGTATGTGTGAGAGTTTCTCCTTCTCATATCTTACCATTAGACTTGGGATAAATTAGTCTTTCCTTGAAAACAAGTTTACACAAACCAATCACCTCTGTTGACAAATTTGCGTAAAAGCAAGCAGTGAGAGCTAGTGCACCTCAGAGAAGGCTTCGCTCAGTTGACCTTCAGCTCCGAATTACACTTCTACTGACTAAAAAACACTTCTAAATGGCCCTTGGGAAGTAATTTGCCCAGATAGAAATACAAAGGCAAGAGAATCATTGAAGAGAAGGGCATTTTGTTTGGCGTTTAAGCGCTGAAATAGAGGAATCAGTAATGAAATGTGTGGTAACTTTCGTGATTTAAAAACAACCAGAGCACAAGGGCCCAACTGCTCATCAGTGAATCTTTGGGGCCCCAAGAGTAGGTAACTCTGCCCCAATTTGGCTCTAGCTTCGAGAAGCAGAGGCTGGTGCACTACGATGCAGCAAGTTCCTTAGGTGTTCGGGGCTTGCATTCAGGAAGTATTAGGGAAGTCATGGCACCTGCAGTTTGGGTCTTCATGCCCATGTTAAGTTTCTTCTGCTGAGATATGATTACCAGGGGATTACTGCCTGAAAGTACCCTTGGGGAGTCCCACGGTGACTCCAGAGAAGGTCCACAGGAAGCCAGAAAGACTAGCGCTACCTCTCAATTGCTCTGTGACTCTGGAGAGATATTTGACTTCCTTATAGCCCTGAGAGTTTGTTTCAGTAGGTCTGAGACAGGATCTAGGAATCTCTATTTTTAACCAGCCCAGCATATGACTCTGATACTAGAATTCTGGTTTGGGGCTGTTTCCTAGAATTGGTAGTACCTAGAGTCAAGCATGAACCCTGGAGCCAGACTGCCTGCGTTAATTTCAGCTCCACCAATTTAGGAGTTGTATACTCTTGGGCAAGTTACTTCACTTCACTGTCTCAATTTCCCTGTCCATAAAATGGTGATAAAGGTCGTACCTATCCCATGGGGTTATTGTGAGGTGATCTCAAGTATGCTAATTGCATAAAGCATTTAAAATGAAGCCACTTACACAGCAAACACTGTATTATTCTAGAGCTACAAACCTTTATCTACAACTCCAAAATTAAAAGAATACTAAAAATCAAAAATCTTCCCCTGACGTTTGGCACGTTTTGACGTTTGGCCCCTTATTCTGTATTAATAAACTTAAGAAATATCAACATGTTTGATTATGGAATGCTGCTCCACAGCCCCAGAATAGGTGTAACATCATACATTGTATATTTGTGTATTTCCTAAAAATCTGAAATATTCTCAATTTCAAAACACAGGAGTTTCAGAGAAGGGAGTGTGAACCTATATTTTATTATCCTTTGTTGGCCAGAGACCCTGTGTGACAACCATTGTGAGAAAACTCGCCATCTGGTGGTTGCAGTGGAGAACAAACAAAAACAGAATAAAACAAATAAAATAAACAAAATGCCATTATTAAAAGTTCCAATAGTGTAGAGCTTCCAATACAGTATATATACAAAAAATTGATTGTAACTTAAAGTTGATTACTAAGTCTAAATTGATTAGACTCTAAACTGGAATCATAAATTTTAAAATATTTTAAAATTGCTTTATCAGTTTGCTGAGGTTTCCTAATCCCAGAGTGACTCCTACTCCTAGCCAGGATGCAGGTGGATTTAGCATGTGCTACTTAGACTAGAATACTCTTTGATATTTTTTACTTTCCAATGCTTTCATTCTCTTTCTTCTCTGAGACTTTCTTTTCTTACCTAATAGAATGCAAATCAAATGCCTTTGGACACCTTTCCCTTTATACCTAACACAACCTTTATGCCTGGGATCAGCAAACTTTTTCTGTTAAGGGCCAGTTTGGACTTTGTGGGCCATGTGGTTGCACCTACTCAACTCTGCCATTATGGAATGCAAGCAGTCATAGACATTACATAAATGAATCAGGGTGGCTGGTGTACAAAACTTCATTTATGGACCTGAAATTTAAATTTCATGTAATTTTCACAAGTCACAAATATTAGTCATGATTTTTAAAAACCATTTTAAAATGTAAAAACTATTCTTAGCTTGTGAGATGTGCAAACACAGGCAGTGGGCCAGATTTGGCTCATGGTGTAACAGGGAAGAGCCAATTCTGACTCCATGTTGGATCTGTTTCTTTTACTTTAAGCTTTGCTTTTTGTTGCTTTTGATATTGTAATCAAATTACAGTCTATAGCTGTAAGCATACATAATGGCCTGCCACAGGGAACCCTGCCCCTCTGGCTGTTAAACTAAAAGGCTTTTGTTCAGCTCACAGAGAGACATTGACCCTGCCCACCTGTGAATGGCTGCAGAAAAGAAATTAACACATTCCCTCCTATTTTTTGTTTTTTTAAAAAAGATTTATTTATTTATTTTTGGCTGTGTCAGGTCTTAGTTGCGGCATGCAGACTCTGTTGCGGCACGTGGGCTTCTCTCTAGTTGTGGCACACAGGCTCCAGAGGGTGTGGGCTCTATAGTTTGTGGCACACAGGCTCTCTAGTTGAGGCACGTGAGCTCAGTAGTTGTGGCGCACAGGCTTAGTTGCCCTGCAGCATGTGGGATCTTAGGTCCCTGAGCAGGGATCGAACCTGAGTCCCTTGCATTGTAAGGCGGATTCTTTACCACTGGATCACCAGGAAGTCCCCATCCCCTCCTATTCTGCAAGATAAATGGTCTTTTTACTTTACTTCCTCACCTCCTCCCCCTCTGTTCTACAGAAGAAACTGGCATTGAGACCCTGATAAGATGGTTTTTTGGGGACCCTAGTCCGCCATCTTCTCGGTCTGCTGGATTTCCAAATGAAGTCTCTATTCCTTGCCTTAACACCTTGTCTCTCGATTTACTGGCCTGTCATGTGGCGAGTAGAGCTTGGACTTGGTAACAATGGGAGGGCTATAGTTTGCTGATGCCTGCCCTAACTCAGGGTTTCACAACCAGTTAAGCAGTGATGTCAATTCTTATTGTACATTCTTTTAAAATTCAGACTTCTCTGGAATTTCCCACATTCAGAAGTTATTTGGCAGGTAAGATTCTGTTCAGGGAGCACTTTGGAGTGAGGCCGCACCCCTTATCCCCACCTTCCTGTTGAACCATCCAGGTCTACGTATTACTTTCACTGAGCTTGTCAAATGAAATACTTTGTTTTGTGCAGGCGTGTAAAATACTGTTTTTCTGTTGCTTTCTTTTCCTTTGCTAATCCAGAAGGATTCAGACCTTTACTATTACTATCTGGTCTAAGATGTTCCTAAATGGAGCAGATTTTTAAAATTTTCTAAATCGATAAAGCCAAAGTCTGATTTTTTTGTTTGTTTTGGAACTATCATTAAAAAAATTTTTTTTAAATCTTTGCAATAATCAAACTTACAAAAACGTTAGTACATTACAGATAATCTTCTCCTGACCCATCTGAGAGTCGTTGACCTGATGACCCATCACCCCCTAATACTTCATCAGGAAATTAACACTGATGTTACTACCACATAGTCCTCAGACTCGTTTCAGCAACTGTTCTAATAACGTTCTTGATAGCAAAATGATCCACTTGTTCGTTCAGTTAATGTATGTGTCTTCAGTTCTTTGGTTATTCTTTGACCTTGGTAGCCTTGGCACTTTTGAAGATCATAGGCCTGTTATTTTGTAAAATAACAATTTTCAATTTGGATTTACCTTATACTTCCTCATGATTACATTCAGGTTTTGCATCTTTGGCAGAAATATCACAGAAGGGATGCTGTGTTCTTCTCAATGCATCCTATCAAGTGGTGGAAGACTTAGATTTCTCCCATTCTGTTCACTTAAGGTGAACTCTGCCAGGCTTCTCCATTTCAAAACTCCTCTTTTTCCCATTGTACTTAAAAACTATTTTATGGAGAGGTACTTTGAAATTACTTACATATCCCATGCTTCATTAAACTATTCATTCATTCATATCAGTATAGACTCATAGTTTTCTCTTTTATTCAGTGATTTATAAGCCATTATTTGGATGCTCAGATTGTTCCAGATTTGCCCGGTAAGTCCCTTAAGGCTGGGTCTGTGTCCTTTTGACATGTGATTACTTTTTTGAGTACTTCCTTGCTTTCTTGCTCATCTTGTACTTTTCCTGCCCGGCCATGGAATCCGCCATTTGTCCAAAGACTCCTGGCTCCTTTAAGTGGAGAATGTAGTGCCTGAATCTGGATGCTAGGTGTATATGCACTGCACTGGAGGAAGAGGGGAACTGCTGCTCCACGGCTCACTTAGTGGACAGTGCTCCCCTATATTTCTTTATGTTGAAATTCATGAGTTCACACCAAAACCCAATACCCCCTATATTCAAACCCAATACCAGAGTTTATTCTAGTCTTTTCCCTTTCTGATGTGTAACATCTCCTCTAAAAATGAGAAAGCTGGCTTCCGTTATCCTTAATATTTCTGCTTATTTAATCAAGTTCCCTGTTCCTATCCAATCCACCATTGCCATCCCTCCCCTGCGTGGATGCCCTCCCCATCCCAAGTGTAGGATGACTTCCAGTACTAGGCCACACCCCCAGCTCCTACCCACACACACCAGGCTGGGAACCCATGTGGATGCCTGCCCCCATCTAATGGTGGAATTGTGGGTAAAGGAAAAAGGGGAAGGGGAAGGCTGAGTCTTGTTGAGGTTTTATGTAAATTCCACAAAGGAAGAGATCTTGGTTTTTGCTGATGTATCCCAAATACCTAAAACAGATCTTAGCACGTGGTAGGCAATAAAAAACACCTTGAAAAATTTATAAAACTATAGGGTAAACAGTTCATTTAAATTCTTTATATTCAAATATTTAACTTCAAGATACTTCCCCATCATAATAGATTAACTTTTTATAACTATAAAGTTATCAGATTCAGGAAACAGTTAAAAAAAAAAGGTTAAATCTCTGATTAGGCAATGTGAAGTTTGTCTTAAATTTGGATTTATGTGCATGGATAAAACCTCACAGAATTGCACTGAAAACATCAACATTGTTTGGGACCAACTTAACAAAATAGAAAAGGTATTACTTCTGAACAATATTAACAGATACATTGTTAAATCAGAACACATGGAGACAACTTCAGAGATGGATACAGGTATGGGGGGGGTTGAAGCTTACATAACTTTGGAGGCATTTTTTAAGGGAAAGAATTAGGTACAGGGTCTTATAAGGGGACTGTGTAAGTGAGGAGCCCTGAATTTTAGGTAGCAAGTCTGTTCCTGGAAGGAAGTCAGAGTGAAAGTGTCCAGGCCCAATGCTCAGCACAGAGCAGGCATACAAAATTTTAAGATATTACTGAAGAACTCTGCATCCAGCCTGTTCTTCTACATATTAGGTCCTAAACAAATCTCTCTTAGATACTGCTAACTGACCCCTGACTTGTCCCTTCTTAGAAAACAGGTTTTAACGGAAGTTTTGCTGTTCAACCAGGAATGACACAGGATTCCAATAAGGTCTTATCATTTTAATTGACTTTAATGATTATTGCTCATCTGCAAGGATTAATATTGCATTCATTAAAAATCATACAAAATAAACTTGTTCCTCCCAAGTTGCTCTCTACACGCTCCCTCTGATGCCAGACATTTTCCCACAGTGTCCTTTGTTACATGGCTTGACAGAGACGGAGCCCTTATCTAGTATTCCTATGGACACAGTAATAGATATGGGAGCAGGGGGCAGGCCAGAGGGCAGCAGGACCTGGGCCCCTTCCCTCCAGCAGAACTCACACGATGGATACCACTGTTGGCCAGGTTACCTCCCGTAAAGGATGTGCTGTTCTGATTGGCTGGTTAAACGCCTTGGGAAAAAGGGCTTGAACCATTAGCATCTACAGAGAAGAAAGCATGGTCACACTGGCAAGGAGTGGGAATGGGCTGGTTACGGAGAAACAGGAGAGGGAAAAATGTTTTGGCAAGATCACTGACCCCTGCTAGGAAGTCACAGAGTGAAAGCTTCCCTTCTTAAATTTCTATTTTTAATGTCTGTCTTCTCTGATCAATGGCAATAGGGAAATGAAAATTTCTAGTACCTAGCACTACTGCCTGACCCAACTTTGAAGGATCACCAGCTAGAACAAGTTGAGAATTTAGAATCCTGGATAGTTATACACTTAAAGCTCATGAGCACAAAGCTCACCTGACCATGCAGAAATGCCGGTAAGCAGGGTGCATGGCATGGGAGTACATCTCTCTTATCTCTGAGGATTCTTTCAGAGTGTGAGCCAGGACACACCGATTATTTTCTCTAGGCGCAAACTGCCCTTTAAGGTCTCAGTTCATAAACTTTCTGTGACATGCGTCAATCAAAAGTGGTACTGCTTCTGTAAAACTAAAGCCCCAGACAAGTTATACAGAGCTAATTTCCCTCAGCCTGACCCAATTTATCATTCCTCCTCCCATCCACATCTACCTCCCTTTAAGTATTTTAAATTGCAGAAGCACAGCTGATTAGAAACTTGCTCTTAAAGGATAAATCCTAAAGACAGAGCTCAGTGCTGTATACTGAGTAATGGCTCAAGAAATCTGCTTTCAGCACAAGCTGATGGGGCAGAGCTGATAAAATTTACTGTTATGGCCCCAGTTCACTGATGCTATAAACTATGGGCTAGAAACAGAGGGATTATCAGAGTTTGAGATCTGCATTTCTCTAGACTCAACTCTGCACTTTTAGCTCCAAAGGTTCAAAAGATAAACTGATAACAACCACTCAAGCAGCTCCTCAGTATTAAGACTAAACATTTTTCTTACTTAAAAAAACAAAATAAAAAAACAAAAACCAAAAAAACAAACAAAACAAAAACAAACAGAAAAACCCAGAAATAAATGCTAGGGGACAAAATTCAACTTAATAGAGTACAGTCTGGATAAAAACCTGGAAAATGAGAGGGTCTGGTGGGAGTGGAGGAAGGGCTGTACTAAATCCAAGTGGGCCTACCAGATCTTAACAAGCGACACTCACTAGTACACATCTCTGAACCAAACATACCACCTTTACACAGGAAACAGGGCTTGGAACATCTAGGGGAAATTAACATGCACCACCTATATATAACCTACCTGCCTGGTAGGTACCATCCCTGCTCCTCTGAAGAAGTGAAAGAGCACTGATTTCAGCAGCTAAGAAATGGGCTCTTTTAAGGCAATTTAGACATTGCAGATTGTTCCACATAGAAGGTACCTTAGCATTTCCTGTTAATAAGGTACCCAATTAAGACTATAAAGTCCCCAGAAATGGTAAAGAAAGAATCACCTTTCTGGGCTGGGAGAGTAAAATCCTTCTTTAGTGACTAGGGTGAGAAACCTTGAATCTCAGTTTCATCTAAAGAGCCATGAAGCAAGTTCCTGTGTGGTCTGCAGAACTTGGATAATGAGATGAAAAAACAAGAAAGAAATTATAGGAAAAAAAATCAAGAGGAAAGGATTAAGAAGAAAATAAAAGTTCTCTTAAAAAATATTTCTTTTAGAGTTGTGTGGTTCATGTGGACTGGTCCTTGGTAATACGGTCCATTAGTATCTGTAAAGAAAGAGATTGACTGTTTAGTATTTGTGTCTTCCACATGAGCGTTCCAAGAAAAGAATCCAAAACAGAGAACACTCTCCAGGGTCCTTCCCCTGCCCAGGCCAGGGATGCCTGCAGTAATTCCCCAGGGATTCTTCCTCCCTGCGCTTCCAAAGGATTTCCAGCAATGCCACCTCTAGCTGTATCTCCTGCTCTCTAACACTATACATCAGTGGTCTTCAACCCTGACAATACATTAGAATAATCTGAAGAAGTTTTACAAAATAAGCCGGGGCCCCATTCTAGACTAACTCTATTAGAATCTCTGGGGGTGAGGCTCAAGCTCCAAAATCTTAGGACATGCTGACTTCTTTACATCTACTACTAGATACACAATTTCTCTGTTTACCTTGTTAGTGTGGGGCAGAGTTCTTGTACTCTTCAAAATTAGCTATAACACTATTTAAAAAAGCTGGCTAGCCTGCATGGCTTAATATTGGGGAGAAGAGCTTTTCATTTACTTTCTCCCAAGTTACCTGTAATAATTGGGTTTGAATGGCCCGTTTTTGTTGAGTCCCAGATATTTTGCTTGGTCATCTGTCAGCTCTGTCAGGTGGGCATCAAATGATGGCAGGTGCAAGCTGGCAACGTACTCATCTAGGAAGAACAAAGCGGCAGGGGGGCAGACTCCATTTCAAATATGCCTCTCAGGGCATAGCTTCCCCCTATTTTCATCTGAAGCTTCTTTGAGAGAGAGGACAAGGCTTGGAATAACTTCGAAAGAATCTAACTCGGAATATTTGCTTAATTTTAAAAAACCCCTCAAAGTTGCCTTTAAGGTATTTCTCTCAGTACATCCAGAGTGCACTTAGAAAGCCATTTGCCAGCGGGACAAAATGGGCCGACTTGTTCCTCCCCATTCTTCTCTGGCAAAGCTTTTGGGTTCACCTCAATGGCCAACATACCATGTACTATTCTCACTTTCCTGCAGCAACTTCCTTAGCTGGATCATAGTCAAATTATGAATCAAAGTGGACACCAGTAAGGTCAAAAGAGTTAAGTCATCAACATTTACTTACGATAAGATCCAAAAAGGCCTCAAATCTTAGGATCATGGATTTCTAAGGCAGCCGGCACAAATGTATTAGTTTTCCATAGATAAGCTTCCTGGGCTTTTGCCTTTATGAATATGAATTAAAAACCAAAAGCCAACACCCAAAGGTAAGCTGAGGTAAGCTGTTGAAGGGGACAACAGCAAGAAGTTTTTTAGCTTTAAGACGACAGGGGTTTGGGCTGACCAATGAGAGGGGAGGTTGGCACCATATTCAGAAAGGTAAAGAACTAAAGATGATGCATTATGTCACGTGAACACAACACAGTTGACCCCTGGAATGACAGATTTTTTGTATATCTCATAGAAGATGGACAATAAAAACTATATTTGTTTGTTTCTCTCATTTTGGTCCCAGGCTGTAATCAGTGGTAGTAAGTTTACTAAACTTCATAAAGCTACTCAGGATAGGAGCATCTACCCTAAACCATTGTACTAAAGCACCTTTACTCATTAGCTGTAATTCTTACTAAAATTCTGCAATATATTTAGTATTATTCTCACTTTACTGATAAAGAAACTGAGGCTCATGGAGATTAGAACTTGTCCCGAGGTCCAAAAACCACTAAGTGCTAGAATAGGGATTAGAATCCTGACTCTAAATCTAATGCTTTTCATGATATTCATTTTACCAAACCATGCAACAGTCTGGGGAATCAATATAGGTTTCTACTGTTTTCACTCACCCATTTTCTTAGGAAGCAAGTATACATCTTGTTTGTATCGCCCCTCAGGTGCATTATAGAGTTCTATCAGTGCCAAAGCCTAAGAAGGGAAAAGAGGGTCAAAAAACACAAAAACACTTCTTAGGGACATTAAAAAACAAAAACAAAAGAACTAGATTTAACAGGGTCTTGGGGTAAATATTTAAGTGATCTACCACAGTGACAGCACACAGGACTTGGACTGTAATAAACACCAGCACACAACATGGGAGGATTTACTGGTGCTTTTGTTTAGTTCCTAATAAAAGAAGACACTAAATACAATTGAGCTGAAACACTATATTCTAAATTAAAACAGCCAACCAAAGGGACACAAACACTGACTCTGCCTGCTAATGATTATTTTCTGCACTTGAGAAAGCCGAAATCTTGACAACTTGTAACCTGAAGAAAACAGGTTGATAAGAACACAGGAGGGCACACTCTCATTGGAACTCTGATCTACGCCCAGTTCCACTCATCTTAGTGCAGGCTAAGCCGGCCTTTTGTCACATACCTGTGTTGTAGCTGTGATGGACAGAACAAAGGTGGGAACCGTGGAGCAGCTCAGATTGAGCAGACGACCCTAAAAAGTTGAAACAGTTGTGTTATCCCTCTGTCATGTCATGCAAGTCACACAAATGCTGGAAAGGACTTTATACTCCTTCTAGACTCAGTTAGTAGAGGAAGAATTACAGCTCCAAATCAGGACTCTAGGTTTTATCTTATTTTCTGCAAGTCCATCTGAGTCTGACAAACTGAAGAATCAGCTGTGGTCAGGAAGTAGTATGTTACTTAGTAAAAAGTAGGCATTTTTTGAGTGATTCTATTCGGAGACCAGACTATTTGAGAAATATACCTCTACCCAAAGACAGAATTCAGGGAAACATAGGCCGAATATGTTTACCCTGCCACCCCTCCCCGGATGGCTCTAACCATATCGTTTGTGCTGTACTGCCCGAACCCTTCTGTGTGTGCACCTCTGCCAGAAGGACGACGCGTTTGCCATCTGGCCAGATGACATGATCCACCTGAGAACGTACTCGCTCCCATGTCAGCTCCGGAGTGCGGAGACTGGTCTGAAAGGAAGAGAGCGCAGTTGACTGGCTATAATGGGAGGAAGCAAAAAAAGGCCTAGCAACAAATCAATGAGAGAAGGCTTACCACATCAATTTCCGTGTTTGAGTGGCCCATATTGCATACGATACAACTGTTTTTCATGCGATCCAGATGCTCCCGTGTCACTACGTTCTTATTTCCTAAAAGTAAAGGAGAGTGGCTGAGGAAACAGATCCTGGCGGGGAAAGGTACTGACTAGCTTTCAGTTAGAACGTGGGACAGAGGTTTGCTGGCACTAAAGAGCATGTATACATTGTGAGGAAAGAAGTGTGTGTTGCCTAACAGCTCTTTAGGCTCAGTTATTTGGTTTTAAGATCAAGCAGGATAAAAAGCCACCAAGGAAAAAGACTCTTTGTTCAGGAAAATATGTTAAGGTTCTGATACCTTACTCTAGTTCTCAGACTTTTAAACACAACACAGGTCTTACCTACTTTATATAAAAGTTAATTAGATCATTTTCAAGATTTAACCTCAGAGTTAATACTCCTCCATGTACACCAAAGCACTGACACTTACCTGTGCAAGTTATTACGACATCAACTTGCCGGATGACTTCATTCAGCTTTACCACCCTGAACCCATCCATGCTGGAAGAAAAGGAAGGAACACTATGAGCAAAAGCAAGGAGGCAGTGGGACAGAAGCTGGTCACAAAATGAGACAATTAAATGTCTTTCTAAAGTTAAATCCAGGGCTACCTCGCTGGAATGGTAGTAATAAGCTGTGCTAAACTATACACACTGGGCTCTTCAGACTCCCCAAGATTCCATCCAGGAAGGGAAAACACCAAGAAGCTCTATGAGTGCCCTATGATTACAATGCAGGGAATAAAGCAATCTTAGCCTTCTCCTTCTTTGAGAAATTTCTCCAAGGAACGGTTAATACAATAATCAAACTCTTAGAAACATAAAGTCCCTGGAGTGAACCTAATGGTATTACCGCGGTTCTTACCAGGCCTGCAGAGCACAGATGGGGTCAATTTCTGTGATATAGACAATTGCTCCGAGGGCCTTGAGAGCAGCACAGCAGCCCTTTCCCACCTGCAGAGCATAAGGAAGAAATCAGGTCCATTCAGGCACAGATATTTAGGCAGGTAGGCTCTCTGGGAGATGGGAATTAGCCTCCCTGAAACCACCAATCATCTAGCAAGTCCTTGCAAAGATGCTCCAATCCAAGCAGAGGAGAAACAGATCCTGATTATGTTGTGACCCTTAGAGGAGAGATTTAGCAGACATTTCAAGGGCTTTAGCAAGGGCTGGAGCTTGGGATAGTAAAAGAGATAAAGGAAATAAAAGTATCACCATCAAGGAAACAAGACCAAGGAAGATCAACTGTAACCTCTAGTTTCTTGTTCCAGGAAAGCCTGATAACTATCACTTGAGAAGCATCTCACTCCAGGACAGCCTAGCAGCTCAGAAACTTCTGTGGGTCACTGTTTATGACAATAAATAAAGTCTCCTGTCATCTATTCTAGTTTAGAGATAATCAACTATATGCCACTTCAGGTTTTACCCTTCACTCCACTAAGTCACCTGTGGAACCAAAATGCTACATATTTCCTTGAATTAAGTCTCATAATGAAAAGGTTACTGTTATAACTGGGGGGAAATGATGGCAACATTCCATACCATAAGACAAAGTGGTGAAATCTGAAAACTCAATTTGTTCTATATATCTCTATTCATAAATCTGAATAAAGGACTTTTGCTACTATTTTGAGACACTTTATCTAAAAGCATATTTTAAACCCTGCATCAGTAACTCTACACTGACAGCACAAGTCTCCTTCACTCAAAATTTCTAACAAGTCTGTGAAAAGGCAGACACTGAGGCCCAGCTACTTACCTCACCATAGCCACACACCACCACTTGTTTCCCACCAAACATTACATCTGTGGTCCTCTTCAGGCTGTGGAAACAGACAAGCCTCAACTCAAACATTATTAGATCAAATACAGTCCCTCTGAAAATTTAAGTGTGGGCAATGCCCCATAAGAACTTCAACTGGAAGTTGGCTGGGCTCAGTATGAGATAGAATGCCTCTAACAAACTTTTAAAGCCATAGGAAGACCAGGGGGCAAAACTGGAGGGATATCAGACTAACATTATAACCCAACCCAAATTTACCCCCTATAAATTTGAATAATTATACGTTTCAACCTACCCATCTAAAATGGATTCTCGGCAGCAGTATAAGTTATCAAATTTCTGTTTGGTAACAGAATCGTTGACGTTCATGGCTGGAACACAGAGCTTCCCAGCTTTGGAGAGCTGATACAGCCTAAAGGGAGAAGAAAGCCACAAAAACAAAAACAAAGTTAGCTGGTAAAACACAGTAGCTGGCAAAGTCTGCCTAATTCTCTTCAAGCTCTGTGCTGCCCTCCCCAGTCTTATTTATTGCCCAAGAATATTAGTAAACAAGGTAATTCCTTGTTATCCCTCCTAACTTCTTTTCATTTTCTCTTTCCCAACTCCCCCCCGCCTTTTTTTGGAAGGAAAAAAACCTTTCAATTGAAGAAATTTACTTCTCTTTCATAAAAGGGGATACATTTCCTTAGACCAGCATTTTCTTAATCTTTAAAAAAATCCATGCCTACTTCTGATAAAGATTATCAATGATTCTGATATGGTTCCGTGTGTGTGTGTGTGTGTGTGTGTGTGTGTGTGTGTGTTTAAGCATGTGCAAGGTGCCCCCAAAGGAGAAACACTCTCTCAGATATTTTATAGGTACTCCAACAAGCAAATAATATTTTGCCCAGTTTTATTTTTTGTAATGTGTATAACATATAGTTTTACAATAGATTTTTTTCGTATTTCAGATATAAAATTATAATCCAAAATTGAATACAGTTTTTCAAGATATATTCATTCCCTACCTCCCAGCAATGACTGAGAATCACAGTGGAATAAATGGGAGAGAAAATCTCTGAACTAGAATCTGAAATAACTTCCTTTTAGGGTCTCCTTGATTTTTTCCAAAGGTATATATACTCAAAAGTTTTATCTAATGAAGATACTCCCATTTAGTTACAAGGCTGAAACATAGCCCTAAAGCCTAAAAGAGACCAGAAGAATCTGCTGAGGCAAGGACACAAGGGGCAGCTACTCCAGAATCTGTTACCTGTGAACACCAGTCACGCTCTCTTCCACAATGCCTCGGATCTTCTTAAACACGTTTGGATACTTCTTATAAACCCAGTGGGTTAAGTCTCCCCCATCATCCAGGATCTATAGAACAGCCAGAAGACTTCTATGGGCATTCAGGCTGCTAGAGCTGGGGGGAACTTTGAACCCACTTTCTGCACTAGTAAGAGAGCCCTGTATGTTTTGGAGAGCACTCCTCAGAGCTCCTTAGAGCAGGTTTAGACAGTGGAAACACAGTCAAATTTGTTGGTGTAAAATGGTTAAAAGGATTCCTAAGTTTGTTCTAGGCTATGGTGAAGAGTAGTAGGCTAATCACAGACTCATTTTTTAGTCTAGAGCCCTGATATAAAGCCCCTTGGAACGTAAAAGGAGAGCTGGGGCAGGAAGGAAAGAAACCAGAATTTTACTCCAAAGAGGTACCATATCATTTTCTTCTATTGCATTCTGCTGTGTATGAGCCACATGTGTTCAGTTGGTCTTACCCTTCCCCCGCCTTTCCATTCAGTACTCAGACCCATCCTGAATAGGTATCAAGCTAACCATTTTGGCAACAAAGTAAGTGCATAAGACCAAACATCCGAAAAATATTTAGGGAACCATGCTTTGAGGGAAAAAAGGAAAGAAATCCATTGTCAAAAGTGTAGGATGAATATGCGTTATTACCATGTTGGCTTGCCACCCATCCATGTTCACACAGCGGTCAATACACCACCAGAAGTCATCTTCTGACTCGCCCTTCCAAGCAAACACTGCAACTCCTGTAGAGATGGAAACAAATCAGCTCATTCCTCTTTGGGGGAGTGTCCTATACCAACATCACTCTCTGAGATCCAGGTGAAGAGAAAAAGGCTAAAGAAATTACGCTGGAAAGGAAACAACTTACGGAGGGCAAGAAGTCAAAAGAGCATCTTTAGTTCAGAAATTAGTTAAGAATTTAAGGGATTTTTGTTTTTGAAAGTATTTTAGAACCTTAAAATGTTATTCTCTTCAGTCAATTTTATACGTGGAACTTTATTCTAAGGAGATAAAATGAAGTGGGAATCAAAACAAAGCTGTTCACTACAGCATTATTTATATTAACAAATATCTTGAAACAAACTAAACGTTCAACATTAGGAAAACAGTGAAGTAAAACCCCATGGCCATATGACTATTATAAATGATGCTGTCGAAGTTTTCAGTGACATGGAAACTACTTCTGAAAATGTTATATTTACGTTATAAAATTGTATATATACCGAGACTTATTTCTGTAAAAAGTGAACAGAAAAATGGAAAAATATGTCAAATATTATCTCTGTGTAGCAGGATTTTAGTTTTTTTGGGGAACCTCTTAAATTTTCTGCAATAAACATCAGAAAAGAATAAACAAGAAAAGCAAAAGTACTATACAGTTGTTTTCTGAGGATCATAGGAAGATGGGAGAACCTTAAAGAAACTTCAGAGTGATTTTCCTTTGAACATTTTAACAATAAAAATTACTTATGTTTAACTGAACTCGTAAGTAGTTCATATATTTTCAATGAAATATTGAACACCAAATTATCTAATGAACTATCAAATAGATGGTACCTCTTACTTGTGTTCTCTCAAAAGTGAGGAGACTTTTGTGAAAGGAGACCAGCTGAGCTCATACTCACACAGCTCACATAGTTTAAAGTTCTTTCTCGTTCATTTAACATTAGAATTGGGCATTTCCCCATATATTATATTCTTTACAAAGATCATTTTAAATGACTATACAATATTCCATTATGCATATGGACCTTTATTATCCATTTCCTTCCTGTTGACACTTTTATTACCCTCCACATTTTACAGCACCTAGACATACATGACATTGTAAAGATAATTCTGATATGTAAAAATTATGTTTAGATAATTATTTTGCAGCAAAGTCGGTGAAAAAAGCCGAACTTACCAGCCTCAGCCAGTGCTGCAGCCACTTCATTTTGAGTGGAGTAGATGTTGCAGGCAGACCAGCGGCACTGAGCCCCCAGGGCACAGAGTGTTTCAATCAACACCTATACAGATGTATAGGAAGACAGTGAGAAGGAGGAGGGCCATACTTGAGTGGTAACTAAGAGAACAATGCCCAGCAACTCAGCAGCAACAGGTGCTACACTGGGAAGTTACAAAAGGGTGTGTAATCCACTAGTCAGTACACTGGAATCTAACTTTACCCCCCCAAAATGGTCCCAAACATCTTAATAACATATTTATAACAATCACATTTTTTCAAATCGAGATCTCCCTAAGTCAGGTTGGTTAAAAGTAGGTTATATCTACACAATCAAAGTAGAAAACCCCATTATTGTGTAACTGGGAGGTTCCACTTAATAGTTAGCACTTGGAAGTTAGATAGGGAAGGAAAAGCAAGTTAAAAAAAAAAAGAAAAAGTGTCCCTCCCCACCCCCACTCCCATCAGAAGACCATCACTTTTCTCCCAACAAACTCACCGCTGTCTGGGCTGTGATATGTGTACAGCCCACTATTTTAGCACCAGCCAAGGGCTTCTCTCCCTGAGCACGTTTCCTGAGTGAAATCAGAGCAGACATGTCTGTGAAAGAACAGAGTATTTGAGCTAGGTCTGCACTAGCAATATCATTAATTCCTGCCCCAGCGACATCTAGGGCTGGTCTGGATCTGTTGAGATACGGTGAGGTAAGGAAGAAAAAACTCTAAGCACATTTTTATTTTTATTTTATTTTTGGCCGTGCCACGCGGCTTGTGGGATTTTAGTTCCCCGACCAGGGATTGAACCCGGGCCCTTGGCAGGGAGAGCATGGAGTCCTAACCACTGGACGGCCAGGGAATTCCCTCTAAGCATATTTATTTGATGTCTGGCAGCTTCAACTGCAGAACAACAGCAGTGAGTTGTCATCTAATCACTTGGAATTTCTCTCTTCCTCTACAGTTTCAGCCTTATATACAGAGGGCTTATATGTAGTCAAATTCTCAAAAGTGATAGAAATGGAAGGTGAGTATCACCATTCATCTGGGAGAAGAGGGAGGTAGTTATGGCATTGGCTAATGGATTCCTATATACTACAATCATCAGACCAGGAAGAAAGACTTTACATCAGCAGAAGCCACTTGCTTTTGTTTTTCTACGCTGTCTAATCCTATTCTATCAGTTTGTTTGAGTTCTGTACTCCTGCCCAGTATAGAACATGCCTCCAATGTGAAAACAACAAGAGTAAAGAGACATTATTGCGAGTGGGGCTGGGTAGAGAAACCAAGATTTAACTGATTGTCATTTTTACTCTTGCTCCAGCAGAGGGTGCTCAGGATCAAAGATCAAAAGAGACCCTAGGCCACCACATCCTTAGCTGAAAACCCTCCCACATTTGCTGCTTCTGGGAAATCTGGGTCTCTGAGATTGGCAGCTATGGTAGGATCCCGCAGAACTAACCACCATGTACTGATCCAGGACTTGCTGACTCTGCAAGCAGATCTTTGAATATGGTATCATGCGGGAGGAAAAGGGCAAGTACTCTGTGTAATTACCACACGCTGAGAACAGGAAGCAGCAGGGAGAACAAGAGCAAGAATCCTGAGGCTCAAGCTCCATACAGATAGACTTGGTTATACAAAAGCCCAGGATACTGGAGTTTCCCAGGAGACTTTCAAGTTAGCTTTCCAGCCTTAAGTTGTTTGTGCATTCTGATGGCTAGCAGGTGGGCTGCTTCTGGTCCCCTACCCACTCCCTTTCTTTACCTTGCTCTGCAATCTCAATCTCCCGGCGTCCAAATTCTGCCTGCTTGATGTTCTTCACACAGAAATTGCTGCTGCCCTTGGAGTTGGTTTGCTGCTTTTCTCGGGGGGAAACCTCATCATCAGAGCTATCTGTATAGGACGCAGCTAGAACCAGGAAAGAAAGAAATGAGGAAAGAAAAACCTCAATGGCCCCAACTCCACAGAGTGCAGTCACCAAGGGACTCTCATTTAAGTTAAGCGAACACTCTTAATTGGAGCCACCTTTTACAGTCTCTCTCCGTTCTACTCCTCCAGGGTCTAAGAAATGGTATGAATGAAACTGTTGTAGATCTTTCGGTATTGTGGCCCTTTCCCCGCCCCGCCCCACCATGACTTTGCCATTAGTGCCTGTGATAAGGAGCTATTGATCCCAAACCTGCACCAGCTCAAGAGAATCCCTCAAAACAGGGGCACTTGGTCCCAACCGGGACTGGAACCAGACATGGCAAAAATGGAAGAATAATTTAGGCCATATAAGGAATGTTATTTCTATAGATCACTATTCTCAAACTTAAGTATCTAAAGCATCTGTCAGAATCACATGGAAGGCTTGTTGAAACACAGATGGCTAGGGCCCCACTGCCAGAAACTCCCATTCAGTAGGTCTCAGATGGGACCCAAGAATTAGCATTTCTAACAAATCCCCAAGTGCTGCTGATATTGCTGTTTAGAGGATCATACTTTGAGAACCATTAATGTAAAAGAATAAAAACAGTAAGATAACCTTATCTTATAAAATCTTATAAAGAGATTTTACACTAGGTTGCACTAAGGAACACAGAAATGCCACAAAAGATGAGCAGCACTGATTCTGTTGCCAGCCCTGAGATCACTCAAGATGTTCAACTTTAAAAAGCAGCTTCACAAAAAGCCAAAAATGTCCTTGCAGATAGATACGCAGGAGAATATAAAGCAAGGAGAATATAAAACAATCACTCCTTACCTCTCAAATCACTTTTTTTCTCTCATTGAATATTTTCCTGATCACCGTCTCTGCCAGTGTACCAGGTCTCTCGCTGACTTCTACATACACATCCTCCTCTGTCCAGCTAACACAAATACTACTAAAGGTTATCTATCCACTAGGACAATTTAACTCTACCACTAAGCTTTTAAAAATGCTCTACTAGGTCCCCATAAAACATGGCCATCAAGATCTTTAAAGACTTCTTAAAGCTTCCATCACTCATCCCAACTTTTTCTCTCATAACTCAATCTTTCAAATTTTTTTCTCTTAGCTATAATTAGCCTGCTTGCCACCTATCACTTTTTGTATCTGTCTCACTCCAAGAAACCTTTTCACTTATGACAGCCATTATATTTTGGAACCTTTTCTTGCACACATGCTCACAGTGAGACTGCATATTCATTTATTTCCGTACTTAACCCTGTATACCACCATTTGTACTTGTCTGCCTATCTTGTCCATAATGGGTTAACAGTGTCACAGGGCAGAGAATAAGTTTTTAAAAATTGTCTATCCGTTTCTTTTTTTTTAAACAGTCCTTATACCTCAAGCCCAGTCCTAATGTTAGTAATGCAATGCAAACAAGATTATGGCAAAAGAAAATAAATGGCTTTTGGTACAAATTCCTTTGCTGACATTCATAGCAATCTATGACCTTGAGCAAGCCTTTTAATCTTTTAACAATGTTTCCTCAGTTGAACAATGAGGGGGTTGGATTAGATGCCCCGTTTCTTCCAGTACTCAAACTAAGATTCTATATCCTTTTCCATGTTAATTTTCTAATACCCGCCTCTAAAGTTGAAAAGGGCACAGTTCAAAGCAGAAAAAAAGACTGCTTATATAGGGATAAGATAGGAGAGGAGAACTAAAAAGAAACAGCTGGAGCCACATTAGTTGGACTCTTTCCCACTCCAGAGGTTAACAGGGGAAGATATTTCAACATAAAGGGTAACCTAGTAAATAAAAAGAGCTAAATACTAATTTTTTTTTGCGGTACGCGGGCCTCTCACCGCCGTGGCCTCTCCCATTGCGGAGCACAGGCTCCGGACGCGCAGGCTCAGCAGCCGTGTCTCACGGGCCCAGCGGCTCCGTGGCATGTGGAATCCTCCCGGACCGGGGCATGAACCCGTGTCCCCTGCATCAGCAGGCGGACTCTCAACCACTGCGCCACCAGGGAAGCCCACTAATTTTTATTGTTGACAATTCAAGCAGTCTTAAAGGCAAGAAAGAAAAATAGGTGGCAGGGTATATCTTTAACAAAGAAATCAGAAATTATGCTTCCAAAGTACACCTCTTCTTCAAGGCCAGTTCTGGCAGCCAAAATACCATTGATTTTCTCCCTTCTCAATGTGGGTGAATAATCGTGGGAATGGGAACCGGCCCAGTACTACCAACCAGGAACTGGCCACAGACCACACACAGAGACCATCGGGGAGGAAAGTCTCACGATGACAAAAGCTTCTCCAGCTACAACCCTGGCTGGGAACATTCCCATTGCTCAACCACTAGTTATCAGCTTTCAGCACAAAGACAGGCAGTCCTGACATGAGGTATTTTCAGATCCTAGATAAGTGAAAAGAACTGGGTAGAGTACTAGCTCAAGACTCTGGAATAGGGAGGAGGGATCAGAAAGAACAGGAAGTTCACACCTACCTGAACTGTAGCTGTCAGTGGAGGACTGAGAAATAGAGCGAGACAAAGATCGTCGACCAGTCTTGGTGGGGAATTTGGTGAACTCCTGCATGTCATCAGCAAACTGGATTTGCTATAAGAGGAAGACAAAAAGTTGAAACTTACAACAAGGATTCTATGAAATGTTTCATTTTTAAAGGCTATACATTGCCTCCCCTAAAAGCTAGTATTATCAGGTGGCTCCTACTAAGCCAGTAATTCTTCCACCAGAAATGAGGGTAGAGGAGGCTATTCTTTGACTCCTCCCAAAATGCCAATTACCATCTCTTCCCGATGGCTTCAGCAGAATTTTGTGGGTACAGGGGGAGGAGAGAGAGCTTAAGACCCAACTTCGTTTAGCATTTGTCTAATTTCACAGGTCTTCCTTCCCACGTTCCATAAAGTTTTCTTTTCTCTTCTCTTATAACCCTGAGACATTAAACTCTTTACCCTTGCTCTCAACTCTATCAAAAAGCAGGCATAATCTCTTAGGGCTTCTGCTTGATTTTTATTTCAGAATATTCTCTTGTAGCATATTCTTATCCTGAAGTTAGCAATGGTCTTGTTTTTTTGAAAGAATTATGAAGAGATGCCTTAAATGGTGATGGGCATTGGGGTGCTAATAGTCAGAGTCCAATCATGTACCTATCCTTCACAAAGCCAATGGAATATTGCCAGAACCTTCTATACACAGTAAAATACCAGAATATTCTAATAAAAATTTAAAAACACACATACCATAGTAAATTCCAACTAATTAGGACTAATATATATATATATATATATATATTTTTTTTTTTTGCGGTACGCGGGCCTCTCACTGCTGTGGCCTCTCCCGTTGCGGAGCACAGGTGCCGGACGCACAGGCCCAGTGGCCATGGCTCACGGGTCCAGCCGCTCCGCGGCATGTGGGATCTTCCCGGACTGGGGCACAAACCCGTGTCCCCTGCATCGGCAGGTGGACCCTCAACCACTGCGTCACCAGGGAAGCCCAAATTAGGACTAATTTGAAGGAAGGAGAGAATAATGACTTGGTAAACTCTGTATTAAAAACTTACTTAACCATAATTCAAAAAGAGTCATGTACCACGATGTTCACTGCGGCACTATTTACAATAGCCAGGACATGGAAGCAACCTAAGCGTCCATTGACAGATGAATGGATAAAGAAATATGGCACATATATACAGTGGAATATTACTCAGCCCTAAAAAGAAACGAAATTGAGTTATTTGTAGTGAGGTGAATGGACCTAGAGTCTGTCATACAGAGTGAAGAAAGTCAGAAAAACAAATACCATATGCTAACACATATATACGGAATCTAAAAAAAAATGGTTCTGATGAACCTAGGGGCAGTACAGGAATAAAGACACAGACGTAGAGAATGGACTTGAGGACACGGGGAAGGGGAAGGGTAAGCTGGGATGAAGTAAGAGTAGCACTGACATATATACACTACCAAATGTAAAATAGCTAGTGGGAAGCAGCTGCATGGCACAGGGAGATCAGCTCGGTGCTTTGCGACCACCTAGAGGGGTGGGATAAGGAGGGTGGGAGGGAGATGCAAGAGGGAGGGGATATGGAGGTATATGTATGCATATAGCTGATTCACTTTGTTATACAGCAGAAACTAACACAACACTGTAAAGCAATTATACTCCAATAAAAATGTTAAAAAAAACTTTCTTAAATGAAATAAGGCAGAAACAGATAACTTTTGAAGGATACTTGGAAGACCGGCTTTAATAAATAGCAAATAGCTTACAATTAACATTATTTATAGTTAAATTAATTAGTGTTTCTAAAGTGTAGGAAAACACTTCTATTAACTGGTTTAAACCTTCCTCCTAAATGCCTGTTTAAACTCTGACAAACCCTTTCTTTGAAATATAAAATAAACCTCGACCTCCTCTGAAAAACAGAATGGTTTGAGAATCTGAATCAAGCTTCTCCTCACAAGCTGATTAAATCTGAAAAGGTTCCCATGGAGAATTCATTAAGCTAAGTTTTCAGCAAATAATATCTGGAAATGTAACCTATTACAGATTAAAATCTTCTCTCCATAATGCTAGCAACCTGGTTATAGGCATTTTGAAGCCAGGAATAGTAAAACGCCCATTAGTTACAGCTGCTAAACATTCCCCTCCTCTGTCATATGTACCCTCCAGCTAGGGTAGCATCTGGTGGCAGTGTAAGAATCAGGCATAACTGTGCAGCCTAGGCACAGGCAGCTAATATGAGCAAGGCGATTACTGAATTAGTAGGATTCTACAGGTAATGAAGCAGTAATCAAGGGAACACAGACTTGTGTTTTTACACCAAGAATCAAAGCGGAGAATACTGATGTCACAGATAATACTACTGGGCAGCAGGCCTGAAAGAAAAACTTCAGTGTACTTTCATTTTAAACCTACCTTGGCTTACCACCCAACTGGGCAGTTTTTCTTTAGGTTACTTTGTGAAATAGAGAGGAGGCAGAGTCCACAGACTGTATTTTTAAGTTTAAGGACAGATCCTAAAGGCATGGAAGGGAAGGAGAGCTACATATTCTGGCATCTAGACCAGGATCTTGCACATAGGAAGCGTTCAATAATTATTTGTAGAATGAGTGAACCTTTCAAATTTCTTTCTTCTATAAGATCAAGTCAATTGCATTTCAAAAATAAATAAGTAAATAATAAAGATTCAAGCTAAACCACAAACACTACACCTGAACTTGATTAACAAGTATCTTCGTACACCTGAAGAAGCAGCTTTTTTAGTTTAGGTGCTAAAACTTTAATTAGCTTAAATGTGAAAAACACAACTGCCTTTCAAACCCAAACCAAACCAAACCAAAACCATTTATTGAAGTGACCACAAGTCAGCATCTGCCCTTCTAGATAGGATTTCCCACTGTATGTTCACATGACTTCTGCAGTCAGCAAAGCTAGATTTACTGAAGGGATTAATCCAGGGCCAAGGTAATGACTTTCAACCCAATATGCAGTTATTTTGGTGGCAGAAAAAACAGTCAAGAGACCATCAACACCGTTTAACACTCTCCAGAGGCAGCTCTTCCTCCATCAGCTTCCTTGCTCCTGGCCTAGGCAGCCTATTTGGAAGTTGCTCTCCTCTAATGACTGTTACGACTCCCTCCCTGTTCATCTTTTTTTTCCCCCAAAGGTTCTGGGTATATTCCCAGACACCACCTACCTGGGGGTAGGAAGGGTGAGGGAGGGAAATGCAATAACATTTGCAGTTTTTTTAAATAAAAAATATAGACAGCCTGCTGTGTCAAGACAGATATGTATTTCTTTAGTAACCTAAGAACTAATAGTCATAATCCCTCCTTGTAGAATGGGATTAGGCTTTAGTAGCCTAAAGCTTAGCAAAATCTTTCCCATCTAAAAATATGAGACTGTTGCAAGCAGCTTACTAATCACTGCAGCGCCTCATCTCTCAGATAATGAATATGGTCCATATTTGAAGTGGGCAGAGAGTTAACTCAGGCCATGACATAAATGGGTCACTGTCTATTCTTGCAGCCTATTGATAATCTCAATGCTTATAAATAAAATGATTCAGCTACACAAAGATACATGATAACCTTGTCTTCTCTCCCACCCCAAACTACGTGCAGAAGAGAACCTATATCAATAACTGCTGCTGTGAAATGCAGCTTCTCTGCTAGTTTCCATCAGGCCTGCTAGCTCCACTGGCTGTCTTCATAGCTAGTAGCTCTGTCTCCTCCTTGGTGAAATACCTCCTGGAGTGTTGTTCACCTTCACATTGTAAATAAACAGTGCTGCCAAAAGCAATTTACAGATATCACAAGTTTTCTCTCTAGTGAAGCCAGATCTCAATAATAGCCTTCTAAATGGGTTGGACTCACTGCATTTAAGCAAAACATGGTTATTTAGTTGAAAACAAAATACAAAAAATGACTACAAAGTCGTCTGTTTACATTACTTCCGATTTATCATGATTTCTTCCAATCATTATTAAGTCTTAATTGGTATGCTTTCATGTTTCTTCAATCTAGACCTGTAAGGAATGCCAGGTCTAATATGATGTAGGATGGGGATGAGGAGGAGGGAAAAGAAGATAGTTGAAGTCCAAAAAGGTCTGAAAATCAAAAAGTCCTATGTTAAAGAACTATTCTGTTTCAATACTCACTACCCCATATAAACAGCCTTACCCACAACAAACACACCAGTGTTCTATTTTTTTGGCCGGGCCACGTGGTTTGCAGGATCTTACTTCCTCGACCAGGGATTGAACCCAGGCCCACGGCAGTGAAAGCACGGAGTCCTAACCACTGAACCGCCAGGGAATTCCCACCAGTGTTCTATTCCTGAACTAATATCAATCATATATGAGAAAGGTTAGAATATCAGATTGACCCATTCTGCAAATAGCACATCCAAATACAGAAGTGTACTTGCTGTGCCTTAGCGACTCAATTAAATGTCAGGCCAATTTTATGTGCTATTTTAGAGCACCTTTTAAAATAGCTTGGTGGGTACAATGGTTGACTCTTCTATGTGATACTGAGAATGGTAAGAAAAGCTCTACTGAAGAAACAATTTGGCGTATGGTACATCTACCACCTAGTGGTAAGTCTAGTGACAGACTGAGCTAAAAGAATTGCTCTACAGAACCTAGCAAGAAGGAGGAATCATAGGCAATCGATAACAGCTATAAGACTCCAGAGAAGAAAAACAGTCGTATACTACTTGTTTAGTTGATCTTAATTGATATTTTTTACCATCAGAAGCTGAGAAGTTTACTTCCACAAACACATGGTCTATCTACTCAGATTAAGTAGCTTAATTACACTTCCTTCCCAGGTCCCACCCAATTTTGCCTTCTAGGTCCTAAATCAGAGAATTAATAGCCACCAGAATTCCGCTATGACACTATGGCCAGTGGAGGGTGATCAGGATAATATTCAGGGTATTACATTCCTTTAGTCAATACATTTAGTAGGCACCAACTAAGTACTCAGTGCTATTTCAGGAAAGATCTATGGAAGATCTATGGACTCCTTCCAGGACTCCTACCACATCTTTTCTAATCCCCTTTTCACACATCTTCTGGCTAATTTATTCTTTCTTCCACAGATTCTACTCTCACCTGCTTTTTTTTCAGAGGAAATGAAGAGAGTATGGCTGTCAGCATAAAAAAAGTCCAAGACCTTTTCTTGATACTTACCACTGATCAGTCTGATTCCCATTTCAGATGAATCCAAAGAAACAGTTATCAATAAACACCAACTTCTTGGTACAAGAACTATTTCAGACTTTCAATCAGGCAAAAGAAATTTCCCAAATGAAAGGCATCCCTTTCTCAACTTGTGGCCCGCAGGTACACCAACAGAAAACAGCTTATCTCAAGGGAATCAATCTCAGGCCACAGAGTCGAACCCAGAGCCACCTCCAGTCACTTCTTCCATTCCCTGGTGCAGAAACCAGTCTTCTGAGACTCGGCAGGTTTTGGCTGCTCACTGTCCTCCTTCCCTGTCTCAAGTTTCTTAAGTTCTCAGTTTCCCCAGATGGGGCCTGAGTTTCTAGAGGGAGGGGGTAGGCAAGCTAATCACAGCACACATCTCCCTCCCCCACTCCACTGGGCTGTGTCTCAATAGTAACAGGATATAACACACACACACACTGCTAGAAACCAATTCCACTGTCACAAGAAACACTCCTTTCAAAATGGGACTCAACTTGATCTTTCTTCAATGTTGGTGGGAGCAAGGGGTGTGGCAAAACCAGGGCCCACACTGCTGAGTCACTTAAATGGTGAGGAAGGAACATAAAGCTTGAAAAACTCTGCCAAAGAGTGGTTTTACCCTTATCAGCTACTTGCCCTCTCTTCGTATTAGAGAGCACACTTCATTGGCCTTCTATTATCTCCTAAAGTGCTCTAGTGAAAGTGAGTGATCTAGGCCTCCAACTGCCAACTAGAGGTAAAATTAAGAGGTTTAAAAAATGGCAACAAGTGGGCTTCCCTGGTGACGCAGTGGTTGAGAGTCCACCTGCCGACACAGGAGACACGGGTTCGTGCCCCGGTCCGGGAAGATCCCACATGCCGCGGAGCGGCTGGGCCCGTGAGCCATGGCTGCTGAGCCTGCGCGTCCGGAGCCTGTGCTCCGCAACGGGAGAGGCCACAGCAGTGAGAGGCCCAGGTACCGCAAAAAAAAAAAAAAAAAGCAACAAGTAAGAGGAAAGGCTTCCTAATCTTTTGAAAACCACAAATTACAACATAACATGACATGCAACCGGACTGTGTTTCAACTGCCTATTTAGCTATCTACCTGTCCAACTGCCTGGCCAGTTCCAACTTTCCTCATCCTCAATCCGTCTACCAATATTATATGAAAACATTCCAGTCATTCTTCTTTTTCTCCTGACACTGAATTATCATTAACTCTAGGGTTGTTTTTTTTTTCGTTGCTGTTTTTTGTACAGGTGACTGAAGAAATCTAGGTTCTTGGAACATACCCATGGCTTTATTGATACGCCAAAGTTCCCCCCACCGCATCCCCCAGCACCAGTTGGCACGTTCTATTTATTTTTCCAACTTTATTACGATCATTTTCAACATAAAAAAATTAACACAATACAATGAACATTTGTATACCCTCCACCTAGATTGAAGCTTTCCATTTTCCATATTAGGTTTCTTTCTCTATCTCTATACATATACACACATGCATACTTTCAAACAGTCCTGCAAAAAAATTTTTCCAAATATAAAAATTCATAATAAATTCTTCAGAATGCATCTTCTAACAAAGATATTCGTCTACAGAGCCCCTATAACATTATAATACTTAAGAACATTAACAACAATTCTATATCATCAAATATCCAGTCTGTATTCAAATTTACTTAATTTTTCTCAAGTATATCCTTCATAGTCGTAAACCCAGCTCTTCCAACCCAGGATGGAATCAAGGTTCACTAAATGCATTTGGTTGTTAGGTTCTTTTAGTTTCTGCTAATTTAGAAGAGTTCTCCTGCTTCCCACCTGCCCCCCTCCCTGCCCCACCGTGCTCTGTGATACTGACTTTTCCTCCCAGAGTCCAAGCCAGTTGCCTTATAGAATCTCCTTTTTTTTTTTTTTTTTTTTGCAGTACGCGGGCCTCTCACTGCCGGCCTCTCCCGCTGCGGAGCACAGGATCCGGACGCGCAGGCTCAGCGGCCATGGCTCACGGGCCCAGCCGCTCCACGGCATGTGGGATCCTCCTGGAGCGGGGCATGAACCCGTGTCCCCTGCATCGGCAGGTGGACTCTCAACCACTGCGCCACCAGGGAAGCCCTCTCCCACATTTTGAATTTTTCAGACTGTTTCCTTCCTGTGAACTGGATGTTCAGTTTTGGGGTTTGATTAGAAAGAGGTTAAAATTTGGCAAGAATATTTCATAGTTGGTGTTGTATACTTTACTTCGCAGCGTATCAGGAGGCACATAAATTCAGGTTGTTCCACTACTGGGGACACTAACCTGAAACCCTTGGTTAAACTGACGAACATCAGTCTTTGAAAGGAATATTTTCTCCTTTCCAAGTAAAGGTTAATTTGTGGGGTGATCCTTGTCAGCCTGTGAATGTCCTGTTCCCTAGTGACTTTACCATCTGTTCATAATCCTTGCCTGAGCCAATTATACTGGGGAGGAGGGAGGTTTATAGAATCATGATTCCTATCATTCTTTCCACATATATTAGGCTGGCATGTAAAGAAAAGCTTTTCTTCTTTCTCTTTCACTTTTTTTTTTTTACGTGTCATTCATATTTTATTTATCCAATATGTTACACTCAATTATATGAGTGCACTGAATGCTCCAATTGTCCCAAACTGGGCCAGTGGGAGCCTCCTTTAAGCTGACTCTTCTGTTCTTTTGACATGATCCCATTTAAATGATTCCTTTCTTTCCGACATAAGAAGATATACCAGGCTCATCTTGTTCTTTCTCTGCTTCAGACCTAGAATCAGTCATTTCTCCAGGGAGCCCTGATTTCTTTCAGCGGGGAAAGGTATTTAGAAACTAAAATCTGGATATAATGTCTGCCTATTGCTATGAGAGGTGTCAGTGCTTCTAAGTTCTTTCAGTAGAGAGAGAAATTAATCTTTTTTGTTTTACTCATGAGTACATATTGATACTTTTTTTCAAATTTAACATTAACATTTTAAAAATTTTTAATTTTCCTATTTGTATCTTTTTTTTTATGGTGACAATCTTGGTCTCTAACAGCAATACAATATTTACTTATTTGCTTTAGTCTATACTACACATAAAATAATTTCAAAATTACAAGGCTAATATTATTAACAATAATCTATGCAGTGAAGTGTCAATATTTCATTGAAGTTCTTTTTTTCCTTAGAATATATTTCACAAAGAGTATGCATAGTCAAAGTACTTTTTTCTGGGTGATTGTGTAATCTTCCTGATATGTAGTTAGGTTCATTTGTTTCTGTTTATATGCAATTTTAAGATTTCCGTTTTCTTCTCTTAATTTTATTTTTTGACATATAAAACACATCTCAAAAATTTTAAAGGTATACTCAGAGAAGTCTCATTTCCATTCCTATCCCCCCAACTCTGTTCCACTCTCCCCAATTTTCATTAATTTCTGGTTTAGCCTTCTTATGTTCATTTTTTGAGGTAGGAAAAGCAAATATGTATTTATATTCTTATTTTCCCTCTCTTTCTTATTCAAAAGGTAGCAGCTAAAATATTCTGCACCTTGTTTTTTTTTTCACTTGGAAATCACTTTGTATTGGTTCAGAGAGTACAAGAATCAACAATTCTTGAATGTCAGGAAAGACCAAGCCTGGTTACACATATATACAAACCTTACATGTTTGTAATAAAAAGTCATTAGCCTTAATTCGCAGTCCTCTTTAAAGCCAATACTGATTTTAAGTGAAGCTCGCAAGATGTGAAACTTGCAAACCTTACTGCAAAGTACGCTGGGATATTCTTTAAGATGAAAACACAACTGCTTACAAATTAGGCAAATCTGTATTCTTCAAACAAATTGCTATGAGAAGAAAAGTTATCACTGAAAGCAAGTAATCAGTGGATATCTCTAGAAGGAAGATGGAGTCTGGCATTTTGGAAGGTGGCCACATAGACTGAGTAAGTGCCATCTGTGTAATTTCTTAGCCTATCAAATTGGAACAAGATTGGAGATGTTATAAGAACAATTCTTCCTTCCTTGATCTGGAAGTCTAGCTTAAATAAACTTGAAAGCCAATTACATCTTAGAAATTTAAACCCTCTTTACATATTCACTTGAGTGAGTGAATCCCACCTGTGATATGGCAGAAGAAATACAAGTAGCTCCCAATAAGTAGCACCTGAGTCCACGAGGGTCAGCATTCAGAACCCTAGACTAATACTCAACAAAGGTTAATGAGACCTTTTTTTTAGTCACCATCCACTGCTTCCTATCAAGTACAGGCTCAAGGGAGGAAAAAACCACCAAAACTCAATATTAAATAACATTATCTGACTTTAAAGACCTAATGTTAAATACTATGTAGTAACAGGTATTGCTTCCAGAGATGAGTGGGTCAATGGGACTCTTCAGAATCCATTCTGTAGTTAGACTGGATATTTTCGAGTTCAAAGGACAAGGTGAAACCACTTTAAAGATCAGCTGCAGCAAGCTTTAGTTTCCACAGCTCTTAAAAACAAAACACAAAATATTAAGCTTCTAATACATGGACAAGAATCTATCAAAGATCATCAGTCACATCAAAAACATGATTGTAGGGCTTCCCTGGTGGCGCAGTGGTTGAGAGTCCGCCTGCCAATGCAGGCGACACGGGTTCGTGCCCTGGTACGGGAAGATCCCACATGCCGCGGAGCGGATGGACCCGTGGGCCATGGCTGCTGAGCCTGCGCGTCCGGAGCCTGTGCTCCACAACGGGAGAGGCCGCAACAGTGAGAGGCCCGCGTACCATAAAAAACAACAACAACATGATTGTAGGGACTTCCCTGGTGGTGCAGTGGTTAAGAATCCGCTTGCCAGTGCAGGGGACATGGGTTCGAGCCCTGCTCTGGGAAGATCCCACATGCCATGGAGCAACTAAGCCTGTGCGCCACAACTACTAAAGCCCGTGTACCTAGAGCCCGTGCTCAGCAACAAGAGAAGCCACCACAATGAGAAGCACGCGCACCACAACAAAGAGTAGCTCCCATTTGCCACAACTAGAGAAAGCCCGCGCGCAGCAACGAAGACCCAACACAGCCAAAAATAAATAAATAAATAAATAAAACATAATTGTATTTTTCATTGTAGAGAGGCAGTATTTGCCATCCTTCTTGATGTTCTAACTTGAGGTGTTTATGTTCAATTTTAGATAAGTCTCAGTATAAAATAATGACCTTAGATAGCCTACAAGAAACAAGCTGGTTGAAAGAAATTGTAGGCCGAAACATCTTTGGAGCTATTGAAAAATAAGAGCTCCCTGTTGTTCCAGAATGAATACAGTACAATCCCCCTATTCTCGCTGCCTCCCAGACCTGAAGACAGAAGTTTGGGTTTTCCTGACCTATGACTTTCTGATTAGCCATATTCTAATGAGTAAAGTGGACAGATAAGCAAGGATAAAGGTCTCTTGCTTTTGGCTGTATGGTAAACCAAAAGCCAAAACCAACTCTTGTATAGGAAAAGTTATTCAGCAAATTTTACCAGTAACACTGCTAGAATATCACTGATCTAAATGTTTTTCAAACCATTTTTGTTTAAATCTTGGCATACAAAGAACAAGCAAAACCACCCGAGGGCACTCAATTAGGACTTTTTACTTAAAGCTGATTAGCAGTTTGAAATCCACACTTGCTAGCATGGTGAAAACCAAGGTCCTGAATGCCTAGATTTCTATGACTTTCTAGTTTAAGCAGCTGCTTCAACATTAGTGGCTGTGGCTAAGATTTTCTTATAGAGGATTTGTATTTTCAAAACATTCTGGAATCCTTTGACTGCTGGATCTACCCTTCACAGATGACAAAACAGAACAGGGGTGGGAGTTAAGTGACTTGCTCAAGGCAATTTGCTACCAACATTAACAACAACAACAACAACAAACCCAGTTAAGTAAAAAGCAAAACAAAAACAACCCCCCCCCAAAACAGTACTATTATCCTTCGTTTGTAACAGGCTGGGGGAAACAGCAGCGTTCCCCTTTATTTTCAAGGAGTTAGTTTACAGAACAGTCTACAATTGCACTAAAGCTTTCTGAACTTACAGTATCAGTTGAACATGGTGAGCTTTGGGGAGGGAAAAGAACTCTCAGTTCCAAAATCCACACTGGTTTTGGGAGAAGTGAAATGATGCAAAGAAAAGTCATATTAAGTTGCCAATGAATTGCCATTGAGAGATATTGCTCCTTAGACGTGGAAAGGGTGAAGAGAGAACAGGAGAGCCCAAACATTGTGGAAGCAAAAAGCTCCACTCTGGCATATGCTTCAACTGTCTTTTGGGGATGGATTGGGGAGGAGGAGAAAGTACAAGCAGTCTAATCCTGACACTTTCTGATGAAAGAAATGAGCCGTGACCTTCCCATTGGAATCAAAAGCAATTTAAAAACTCCACCTGATATATAAACCAATTCAAATGATTGTGCTAATTTATTTCTTCTAGTTGAACTACCTATAAAGTAGAATTACATATTTATAACTATATAAGCCTAGAATTTTAGACATGAAATTTATTATTATTTTTTTAGCTGTATCAAAGCAAGAAAATATCTTACAACGTAGATTTCTCCCAATAGTGAGTATTTACTTCCTTTTAGGAAAATGCCCCTTCTGTTGATATTTTATATTTGGGTTTTAATGTAATTTGGATTGGATACAGAGTTTATCCTTTACCCCTCTACGCTTTTTTTTTTTTTGGCCGCACCTCACGGCATACGGGATCTTAGTTCCCCAACCAGGGATCGAACCCGCACCCCCTGCAGTGGAACCTTGGAGTCTTAAATGCTGGACCACCAGAGAAATCCCTACTGCTCGTATTTTAAATAATTTCTGCTTTCTTTTAAATGAGAAATATCTGATCTTTTAAAAAATATATAAGTAGAACATTTAAATGTAATTTATTTAGTAGCTTTCATGTAAGGAGGAGAAGTTCGAGTGAAAGATTTAATATTTAAATTTTAGATACTCTTAAACCTTCCAATCCTTAGTGTCTCTAGTCTTTCAGAGCCTCTTAAAAAAATATAGTAAGTCCCCTACATACAAACCTTCAAGTCGCCAACTTTCAAAGATGTGAACGTGTTTGCTTGTCCAATCACGCAAGTTAGTTCACGTGTCTGGCATACGTTGTGCATCCCCTACCAGTGGTTGTGTTTTTGTGTACTTTACTGTATAGTACTGTATAAAGTACAGTAGTACAGTATCTTTATTTCAAGCCCTGGATGTCCAGAAGCAAGTGTAAAAGCAGCAGTGATGTAGCTCGTACTGCTAAGAAGAGCCAAGCAATAACGATGGAAACAAAAGTGAAAATAATTGAGAGAGTGGAGCGACAAGAGGAAGAAGTAACTGAAGAACCAAAGAGATTCACAACCCAGGAAATGGCAAGGGAACTTTCTTTATTTGACGAGGCACTGTTAGTTTTTGAGGCACAGGACCCGAACATAGAATGGTACACAAAGGTTGCAGCAGCCTTCAGAATGTTCAGAATGCAATCCAGTGCTACCGTGTTAACTATGATGAGAAAAAAAAGAGCTACTACCCAGACCTCACTGGATTGTTTTTTAAGAGGGTAGATAGAATTGAATCCAGCAAGGAACCAGAACCTGTGCCATCAACGTCAGGCATTTGAGTGAAATTGCAGTTTGCCCTCTGTCTCCTGTTGCTGAAAATCCTTCAGCTTTCCCACCTCCCACCTCCTCCAGTCAGTAACTCTTCTTGCCTGTTCACTCGATACCAGCCCCTGTATGCCAGCTGCTGTACTGTACTACTGTACTTTTCAAGGTACTGTACTGTAAGATTAAAAATGTTTTCTTAAAAAAAAAAAAACTCCACCTGTATTTACTTATACACAGAGGTTTTCAATTTGGTATGGTTAAAACTGACCAATGATTGTTTTTTCTGGTTATCTTGGAAACCCGCTGGCTATCTTCATAAGATATGACGATGCTTTAAAACATGCAGCAAAGAATATATTTTAAATGTGCTTTTTATCAGCGTTTATTTATCCTGTGCAGAATAGTGATGGGGGAACTTTTCTTTCACACACTAACACTTAGTATAATTAGAGAACATGCCCTTAAATTGAGAACATTCTACTAGGTTCCTTTCTCAACTGGGGTGTACCACTCAAACACTACCTACTTCAGGTCACCTGCACTTTATAACATGTCTGAAAGATCTAGTGAGGTTGGATTTTCCCAATTCAAAATGAGCTATAAGTCAATTTGGGAACCTCCCAGTAAAATTTTTAGATAAAGACACATTTTGTCACTGATGCTTTCCCACTTTCTGGTACCACTTCTCTAACTGACTCTGCTACAACTAAAAAAAAAAGTTCTTGTAAGGTTATTAATTTTATTGAAGTATTCTGGACTTAATTGACATAATATATGATTACTGAATCTTGGTTTCATATCCACGGTAGACATTATATAAAGTACTCATTTAATGAACAAGAAAAAAATCCTGGCTATATGGTTTTTAAGAACAGTAGAATTTTCCCAAAAACTCAATAGTAGGTTTTAACTATATAGCTTCATAAGCTGAACAGAACCTCAAAATAAATCTAAACAGACCCAGGAAGTGAGGTCTGAAATTCCTTTGATCATTTTAAAGGGCTTCTTTAAAAATAGAAAATAAAGATAGTTGGTGGTATGATTATATTCTACTAGATTAGGTAGCTTTGACTTTAATGCATCATTGAGCAAACAATGAGATGTCTTTTATATTAAATAGCAGGCTGTAAGGTTTCACACCAAAATAGTTTTTCCATATGCTGGAGAGCAGTTACAACTGGAACCATCTAGAGCCTCCCGGCTCCTCTGGGGAGGACTGTGAGTACTGTTCTCTAACGGGCTCTGAATTTATAGAAGTTTGGCCTGGAAGGCCTTGAATACAGTACTTATTCAGCAACCCCTCAATGTGGGTCTGGAAAGTTCTCCTTAGACTTAGGCAGAGAAACAAGAATATCCCTGTTAAGACCACCTTAAGAGGTCTTGGCCTGTGGTTATACTAAAGGCCAGATTTCAGGGAGGTAAAGGTAGAACTGGCATAGAACTCTGCAAGCTCGTTGTGCTCCAATCTCTAAATCTGGCTGTGTCTTTTCTACATAATTCTTTCTCCTGTTGCCCCAAATGAAATTTCATTCATATTTCTATAGTACATGTTACACACTGTACTAACTCTGAGGAATGGTTCTGCCATTCATTCAAGTCAAACACCAACTTTTCTAGGGATAGAGACATACTAATATTGGTATAAATAAAGCAAAGCCTTATCTACCCTCCCCTTTTTACCCTAACGTAAACAGACCCCTTCAGGACTAAAAAGGAATCTTTTGTCTGGGTCTCAAATCTATTCACTTCGGCTTAAGGAGGAAACTGCTCTCCTGGCTACCTGGCTTACCAGCTTAGTTAATTGTCTTTCTGAGCTCTGCCCGTTTTTTCCTATCATCTTTCTCTGATCTTTTACTCTTTGGCTATTTCCTCAGTCCCTCAATCAACTCCTTCTGTGATTTTCTATGTTTTGAAGCCAGAATTTCACTAAAAAGTCCTCTCATGATCTTTATAATTTTACTATCTTAATCCAGGAATTCACAATATAAATTAATCATGTTAAGGAAATTCTCATATTCTGACCTGATTTTTAATCTATTGAGTCCAAGAAGCTCAGCCAACCAGAAACTAGAGATGAGGACAGAGAGTCAAAGTCATTCCTGACATTTCAAAGAGAACACAGACTAAAGGAATGCTATTGGTTTAGTGGAGGTCTAGCCATTCCTTATACTTTTTCTAGAGACACCCTTGAGTTCTTGGCAAACTACCTTGGCTATACAGATGAAGAAACCACAATCCTGTCCTGCTAGGAGGTAAAATGCCCATACACCCAAACTCATGACCTTGCTTTATCCCAATCACGACATTAATCAATTCTAGGCAAGCAAGCTGTCTAGGTTTTTAGCCTGGGATCCATGGATGGGTTTCAGGCTGCCAACTCCCCCTTATATGCAAATTGTTACATGTATGTAATTTTTCTGGAAGATAAGCACAGCTCTGATAGGGCTCTAAACTCCAAACAGTTGGGACCACTACACCAGACTCACATGACCCAAATAATAACCTCATAAGAATGTAAATGCCACAGGATAGATATGGACCTTTGCCTTGTTCACCGATGTATCCTAAGCAGCCAGCACAGGTCCAGGGACACAGTAGATGCTCAACCTTGAGTTGACAGGGATGCATGACTTCTGGTTATGGCTTACTCTGTATACCTTGGGAAAGAAGAGTAAGTATAGGCTATTTTCCAGGACCTCTTTTATGGGGCACAAGATTTCCCTCATGGCCAAAGTCATCCGAGATAGGTGGTGGCTGCATTACCATCCAAATAGCAGATTTCACAACAATTTTGGCAAGCCTTGCTAGATAATCTGAAAGAGTGGTTCTAAATCTGGGATCTCTCAAGTTTAGCTGAGAAAGCTGTTCCAAAATGCACATACCATCCCATTTTCCACCTGCCCCTTACTCTCAACCCCTCCCCATTCGGATTAAGTAGGTCTAGGTTAGGGCCCCGGTTACCAATATTTTGAAAAAGCTCCCTAGGTGACTCCCTAGCTAGCTCCCTAGCTTTTACTCCTTCCCACTCCATGAGGAGGACTGATCTGAGACAATCTAAGCAGGATCTGAAAAAGCAAACACAAGCACATGGAGTTTACCAGGCTCTTGATAAAGTGACTCAAGGAACACAGGGAACAAATGAGTTGGTCTTGTACAGAAATAAAACAAATAAGGCCAAGAAGTAGAAAATCTGCTTTTAATACCAACTCCATCTGTCAGCTACAGACAATCATTCAGATGGATCCACAAGGGTTTAGGAGAACATGACAAAGCCTGTCTGAGGAAGAGAGACTGTATTTTTACAATGCGTTGGTCCAAATTCAGTAAAAACTGGCAAGGTGCTCTCATTCCAAACATGCCCAGTGCTCAGCTAATCCCCTCCCTGTGAAGTCAGAAAAGAATGTGCAGAATTCTGAACCCTCTACTCCCCAGATAGGAGAGGTTCCTTCTCCTGAATGCAAGGGTTGAAACTAATCCCATCAACTCTCCACTCCTAATTACAAACTAGAGAAATGAGGTGCCTTCTCAACATAGGTGCTCTTTTTAAATTTATTTTTATTTTTGAATTTTATTTTTTATACAGCAGGGTTCTTATTATCTATTTTATACATATTAGTGTATATATGTCAATCCTAATCTCCCAATTCCTCCCCCCCCCCCCCCCCCCCCCCGCCCCGTGCTCTCCTTCTTAACCTTTCTGATTTGTAAACATTCTTTACTCCACCAAATTAAAAACCAAGCCTTTTCCAACCTCAATTAATTCTCAACTGGCAAATAAGAACAGAAACCACCACCAGAGTAATGTTTCCCTCTGGGAAGTCCCGGGGAAGGGGTGCCACAGGGTCAGTCTATCCAGTATGCATTTTCCTTGGACTTACACTTAGAACACAATGTTCCCAACCAGCTTGGTCTCTTCTCTGTTACAAACCTGAAGTAAACAGATTCTACAGCAGCTACAAGCCTGTTACCAAGGCCACTGTATTGATCAGTATAATTAACATTCACAATTCATCTAGTCCAGCATGACAAGCCAGCTGGGCTATTCTCTATAAGAGCTGAACACTGGGAATCTTCATGTCTTGCTTGCAAAGAAGTCTGGTGCTCTGGACACTAAAAACTCAAGTACTGAATTAGAGGCTGGATGCCACCTGGCCACCCACAGGAAACTGAATTAGTTACTAGAACAACTGAACACACTTGTCATTTCTACAAAGTACAGACTTCTACTTCCAAAACAGCAAAATTCTGGAGGTCCCCCATTCCGCTGAATCCTGCCTAGGTTACATACTGTGGGGAAACAACCTACACAGAATTCTCAGTGCCAACCAGAGCCCAAGCTCCTGATTAGGGCAAGCACTGGGCCAGTTCCCTGAAGACTGTGACTCTGAAGGTGTGTTTCAAAGACAAGGGCACATATAGCTTTTGAGCGCTGAGCTCAGCCTTTGGTGCAGAAGAGGCAGCCAGGGTTGCAGAACGAGAAGAATCAGAAGTTTGCTCAGCACTGCCGGGCAGAGCTGCTGTTTATTACTTTTATGATTCCAACACAGATTCCAAAATGAAACTGTTCAACTCATCAGTGGCCCCCAAATCTCAAACACCCTAAGAGTAAGAGTAAGCTTAAATCAAGTGTAAACCAGAATACCACTTTCAACTGTGGGCAGTGTCCTTAATGCTAAGGGTTTCAAACTTGGTGGGAAATTCAAATTACCTTTCCCATTATGTCATAAGGACACCTCTAAGCTTCTGGCCTACTGCCTTGTGGTTCTCATGCTACTGGACTAAGATTCTCAAATCTTAGCCCGAAGAGTCTCTTACCTATTTCTGGCATTATAAAGGGATCTACTAAGCTGTTAGAAATTCTCATCAATTTCTCACCTGCAGTTCTTGGTACTCCGTTATCACTCACGTGGGAGGGGGTCTAAGTTAGAAAAACACCACTGGCCAGCTGAAGGGGAAAGTGAGGCAAAGCCACCATGTGAGTCCAACTCACTTCCTCCTAGGGACAAGCATCTCAAAATACTTTACTCAGTAAACAATTATTGTACCAGGCCCTACATACTATACATACGTATGGGGTATGGTCCTTGTCCTTAATACCGTTGGTCTAGAGAAATCAAATGAAAAGTAAGATTCAGATATCACCGTCAGTCTTGAAAACAGTCTGAGAAGTACTACATTGAAATCAAACCTATTTTTGAGAGACACAGAGGAGCAAATTATTTTGTTTAGTTTTGATACGCAGTCTAGTGAGTCCCCTATTCTAAACACTGCTATGGAATCAACTCTGGAGATTTAGGGGTACCAACAGTTCCTATGAGAGCAATGGGGCTGAGATAGTACAAAAACTCCCAAAAGTTGCTGAAACGCTGGTTTCAGTGTGCATAAGTTCCTCAGTTGAACCCTCAAGGCATTGATAATGAGTCTCTTGGGAAGCTGAGGAGCATCCCAAAGAGGGGGGTGAAAAGAACACCAACAACCTCAGCTTTGTTCCAAGGACAAGCTGCAAGCTAGAAAGTTAATCTCAGCTGTTTCTTGATCTGTAAGGGAGAGAGATACTATGGCTTAGAGGCCTGGCCTTCTAAATCAGGGCTTTTAAAGCCAGGATCCAGAGATGAGTTTCAGGGAGTCCCATAAATCCTCTGAAAGTATAAGTTTCTGTGCTCCTGAATTTTGCCGAGGAAAGAACAGTGATTTTTATAAGACTTTTAAAAAGGGATCTGTGACTCAAAAGATTAGGAACCACTGTTCTGGAGTCTCTAATCCAGTGACTATCTCAGGAGCATTCCCTCAAACTGGCAAAAGAGAAACCTATTTATCTACCTTTCACACGTATTTGTCTACTTATTGACCTCCCTTCTGAAGTTAACAACGGGGGTGGGGTGGGGGTGGGGGGTGCAGTTTGAGAATTCAAAGCGAGTAGCTCTTTTCTACATCTCCAAAATAAAGCTAACTGTCATGAGAGCCCAAAAAGGTTTTCCTTAAAGCCTTTGAGTAAGGATACAATGTGGGGGTGGTCAAAGAGGGCAGAGCAGAATCTATCCTATTGACTTTCCTGACAGGTCTCCTTTTTGATTTCAGGATTCTAAAAACCATAACTGGAATAGGTCATAGCCCAGAAACTTTGACTTGCAGTCAAGCCAGTCCTGGGGTAAAGGGAAAAAGTAATTCCCATTATAATACCCATGGAAATCTGTCCTTCAAAGGTTCACCTTAATACAATTAATAAGTACTAGAAGAGTAGGAACCATTTATTAAAAACAGAACTTCCAAACTCCTGACACTGCTCAAAACACAGTGGTATGAACAGCTTCATTCAGGAGGCCAAAATGAATGGAACATGGCTATACTCATCTGCTCCAGGCCTTCAGCCCCTTCATTCTGCTGCTCACCAGTTCACCATCCAGCTCAGAGAGCTGCGCACACTGCAGATCAGCACATTAGCATTTTCCTTGGCACCTTGAGCACATAGGCGCAGTGGGATTCCACTGATGCCATTGTACACACACAGGCTCAGGAAAGGAGAGAAAAATACATAAACAACAGGGCTTGCTCTAGCTGAGCAGTTCTTCGACTGTAAAGAACTAAACCTGAGGCAGGTCCAAGATGAACAGCATGGAACAGTGAGCAGTCCCAAACCCCTCCCGTTAAAGCCTCACTGCTAGCACACAACTAAGTACAGAGTGTCCATTTTAAAAGAACTGAACTGGTTTGGGCTGGTAAAGGAAAACACTTTAAGCCCATTAAGCCCTAGAAGTTAAGTACAGAGGCACATTAGCTGAGGCATTGGAGCTTTCAAGACAAGAAAGCAGGAACATGCTTTGCCGTCCTAGACTGGCGGTTCTGTCAAAGTACTTTCCCAATCTCTCCCCAGCATTCCAAATAATACCTTTCATCAGTAGTTCATTCCACTGTTTTATTCTGTGTCCTGTTTGGGTAGTAAATGATTAAGCCCCACTGTATATTGCTAAGCAGTACCAATCATTATATACATTCTGAGATTAAGGCACCTGACTGAATCCTTTAGAAAAACTGAACAGAGATAGGAACAAAAATGAAACCAGTATGAGTGTTAACAAAGGCAAAGGGTGCTCCACCCTAGATCTGTAACTGCTATGGAGCAAAGGCCACACATTTCTGCAAGAGAAAATCAGTTACACGTAATTAAGAGCAGGCTGTTTAGAGCAGAGAGAAAACAGTACCTGAGTGGGTGTGAGGGAGTTGGAGTACACAGGCCTGGGATCTGAAGGTGACCATATACAAACATAAGGTCACAGCTCAGATGAGCCTTTGGAATTGTTTCATGTGATTCAAAGATTCTAGTTTGGAAAGACTCCCAAACTACTACAGGTTGAGGAAATAAACTCCTGGACTCAGGCCAATGTCTGACAAACGCCCTCATTCTATGGGTACACTGTCATTATGGGGAATGAGGTGGGGGAGTGGTCAGGTAGAACATATCTCATTTCCATCACAAGCTCTAAACTCTCCCACTGTCTATATACTTCCTGGAAATCAACAAATAGTCTAGTGTTCAACCGGAGTAAGCTCTACATAAAATAACATTTTTGTCAGGGAAATTTCCTGTTGAAAAGATATTCCAATAGAAACATCTTTGTTTTGGCTCTTTGAGAATATTTTGAAATTCCATATAAAGCAGGGTACTTCTCAGAGTGTAAGAAGGCACTCACTGACTAGCATGCTGGGATAACAGGCATAAACCTGAATTGTACCAGGTAAACCAGGACATATGGTCACTCTAGTTATAAAGGAATAAGTACACTAATTAGTATTTACTAAATGCTAGTCTCTTCAACAATCTTGTAGGACTATCATTATTCCTCATTCCACAGGTAAAAAAATGGAGGCTCAAACAGGTTCAGTCACCCAGCTTGTCCAAAGGTCACACAACTTTGAGATGGTAGAGGCTGAAGGTAAACCTCACTCCAAAAATCAAGTGCTTAACTTACATCATACTCCTCCTCCTCCTCACAGTTTTAAGAATAAAAAGGCGGAAGTTAAAGAGGTCTCAGGTAACAGCCAAACAACAGTGGGATAGCAAGAGAACTACCTGAATGAGTCAAAGGGAAATGCGGAATCAGAATGGAATTCACAATTCAATGTGAATTTTCCTTGGATTCTCGGACTTCAGGAAAAAACTCTGGTCTATGCAAATGTACTGTTCTTCATACATGAGGGGGGTGCCTCTGCGCCACCTCAATGTGATGTATTCTGAATTATTATACCCAGTATAAGGTTGGCCCTTCTTTATAAAATTTAATATTCAAATTTCCAAACTTGGGAAACAGATAGGTATAAATGATTCTCCTTTATTGGCCAGTTCCTTTAAATAACAGCCCCAAGAGAGCATTAAGGTGCTTATTTACAGATTGCAACTACTTGAGGTGACAGAGTAAACTTTTAGGAGTCACAGGCAACTAAAGATCTACATGATTCTATGTATCAAAATATCTTTTATAAACAACTTTACAAGAATATTATATTGGGTAACACACACTGGATCCAAATATACCTTCCTGATGAAACAAAAAGTACACATTTATAATCTTGCCAGCAAAGTATCTAGACAATGAACAGATTTCTGTTACAAGTTAAAAATCTAAAGGAATTTACAACAAAGTAATATGGAAACTGTGCCTAACAAACTAAACAGAATCAAATAAGAAAAAGAGAGGTAATCAATATCTGGGGGAGAAATCTAAAAGAGATAGGATCTTCTTACACCTCTGATAGGATCTTCTTACACCTCTGACTCCTGTTCAAAGACTGGCACTAAAACAGTAGTCATTCTAAAGAGAAGTAAGAGATACTAATGATGTGGAGAAGATAGGAAATGTCAACCTATCAAATCACTTCTCAGTGAATCTAAGAAGTACAGGTGTAAATTCTATAAAACTGCACCAAGGGCTTCCCTGGTGGCGCAGTGGTTGAGAGTCCGCCTGCTGATGCGGGGGACACGGGTTCGTGTCCCGGTCTGGGAAGATCCCACATGCCGCGGAGCGGCTGGGCCCGTGAGCCATGGCCACTGAACTTGCACGTCTGGAGCCTGTGCTCCGCAACGGGAGAGGCCACAGCAGTGAGAGGGAGAGGCCACAACAGTGAGAGGCCCACGTACCGCAAAAAAAACCAACAAAAAACAACAAAACCGCACCAAGAATTAGCCATAACATAATCCTGATAAGAAGTGGATCATCCTAAACATCTAAGCATTCCACTGGGTCTCTACCTGGTATGCTTCCTAAGTCTCAGCTGACCCTTCTGATGAATTAGTGCTATATATGCTTTATTCAAATATATCCTACAAAGAATATCCTACAAGCAAAATTGTTCTGTTGTGTTCTTTTTCTCCTTTCCCCTATTGTGCTGGTGGTAAAGGTCTGACTGGATAGATCCTAGGTCAAATGCCTAAGGTATCACTCTAGAAAGTCACCCCAAATGTTCGTACAGATGCTCTGATAGACCTTCCAGAGAAACATGTCTATCTTACAAGGTTTTCATCAACAAGCTTGGGTTTATTCTATGGAAAAAAAAAAAAAAAACCCTTGACACAATGTCAATTTCCAAAGGCCCAAGGACAAATATCACAGCTGTAACAAGAAGTAGCAGAAAAAGAGGGATAAATACCCAGTTATGATGGGGAACTAGCTGACTTGTTTGGTTTGACTGATAACTGCCAACATTAAACAAGGATTCTCTCCAGCTATGGTACAATGTACACCGCCCTTACAACTCAAGGACTCCTTTTCTCTCCCAAATTTTCCTGGCAATTCCATCTGAAAGCACCAGTGACAGTCATGAACAAGCCTTAACACGGGAATCAATACTATAGCTATTAATACTGTCCTGTGAAAATTTCCTTTAGAACTTACTACCAGCAGAAGTTGTCTCCCTGAGGAAGTGGTGTGTATCATTTCCCATGTCTGCTAATGAGACTATAATTCTGATTCCTTTTATCCTCTCGCTCCTAGGAAGCTTAGAGTTGCATGTGATGATCAGCCTCGTCCACTGTCTTAGCCCTCAGGGTTAACAATGTTTTTTTCATTTTTTCTATAGTTTGGACTTCCCATCTGTATTGTGTGTGTCCTGTGTTATAAGCCACCTCAAATGCTCATTAAAGACAGGGAGTGTAAGTATGCTAATGGACTTCTTTTTAAAAACCACTTTTGCTATCTTAGCTCCCAACACACACCTATCTGCACTTGTTCCAAACAAAAAGCACTTATTTGGCAGATGAGGAAACTGAGGCACAGAAGCTCACTTGCTCAAGGTGGTACCCATTTAGTTGGCTTTTTGACACTCAGATCAAGCTCTGAATCAAACCAAAACAAGTCCCATTATCTACACACTACTGTGGTAGATCCCGGGGCATACAAAAATGAGTAAGTTGTGATTATAGCTGAAGAATCTTGCTATCTATGCTTTTAGTTAAACGACATCCAGTCTATCCTAAAGTGAATAAAACTTCACTAGTTACAATGGAATCTGTTCTGACTGAAGACCATCAAGGTCACCCTACAGTAACCTATAGCCTCCGACTGGCACCAGAAATGTCCTCATTTCCTGAGGGGCCTCAGGGCTTGGAATGATCCAAGGATTACTTGGTCTAGAGCCACGCTGGAATCCTCACAGGCAAAGGACAGCACTATTTGAAGAGGCCTTTTCTCACACCATTCAATACATGCCAAGATAAAATTTTTTCCTCTTACTTTGCTCATGCTTTCTCACATTATCAACACATGGCAGAGGTACAAAAGTGACTTAAGTCATTATGTCTGATTCAGCTGAAGTTATGAAAAAACAGATTACTTAGGACTTGCAATGTGACCTTGACTAGTCCTCGATCAACTCATTAACTAGATAAATGCCTTTCATCATCACTAGGGGAAGGGTAATTAGTCATCATAAAGCACTTTAATACAAAGTGCTGTGTAAACACTAAACAACAAAGCTCAGAAACAGCAAGATTAATAAGAAACACAGGGGTACATTTACCAGCAAATGGAACTTACAACAGGGTCTTCCCACATTCCTGGCAGAGACCCCTCCTTTCAGCTAATGGAATATGAGTCTCTAAAATCATTAGCACTTGGCCTGACAATAGTTCACATTAGCAACATTTCTCCTTGAAAGAAAAGAAGAAAATTTATTCCTGGTAGGCAGCCATAAAGACATCTCAATTACTAGTTAGCCAGATGGACAATTACTATTTGAGTACCTACTATATGCTAGGTACAGAGCTAGGCACGACAGATACAACGGTGAACACAAGTCTCTGCCTTTATGGAGTCTACAATCTACAATACAAACTTTGTCTTATTAATAGTGGCACCTGCAGAAACAAAGCCTTACTAAAATAAAGGCAAGTAAAAAAAAGGTGCCTAATCCCTGAAGAACTAGACAAACAATAGGCTAATGGGGAGAGGAAGAGTTCCGGGAATTAGGTTACCAGGGATTTCCCATTCTTTCCCCTAACTCATCACAGGTACTATCCATATTCCATTAGCTTATAAAGACTGTGACTTTGTCTCCACACAGTGCAGATTACAAAGGTTTACTGCTCCAACAAAGCAGTCAGCTGAACTGAGAGCACTAAAAATAAGGTCAGTCAGACTTCTTAGAATCAAGGGATCTTCTACAAAGTGTTTTTAGGCATTCTATTGGTAAGATCTAAATTTTGTGGGAAGACAGAGCTAAAGCACACAATGGTGACCTGTCTTTTCAACCCTGCATTTAATTTCTGGACTGGTAGGTTAATTTCCTTAAAAGAAAAAAAAAATCATCTCTCCCACCTATGACAGCTTACCTAGTTCAGCCTGAACGACTGTAACTATTCCTGCAAACCTTGCTTTGTGCAGCTTATACAAGCAGTGCATCCCATCAAACACTGCAGGAAGAGATAGCCTTGAAACTCTCTGTCTTTATATAGGAGGGAAATATTTATCCAGGTTCTTAACTGGTTTCAGAAAGGTCACCTCTCTGCAAAGGTTCTCTGGTCTACTGTTAACTGGGTACCAGTTATGTGGAAAATCAAGATGTGTTTGGCAGAAAATGCTCAGAAAGCACTAGGGATCCTAATTCCACCACTCAGAGAGCTGGTTAGATTAAAACCTCCAAAGGCTGTCATTTAATCTTCCACAATAAGAGAATTAGAAGGATGTCCTTTGAGTTCAACCCACAGCACAACAGACTAAACTTGTTCTGCCTCATTAAGTGCAGTAAAGAATGAGCAATCGTTCCTTCCCACCCACCCCTCCAACCCACCCAAGCTCCTTTCTCAAGGGATGCCTAAGTGATCTATTCACATGACTCTACGATCAACCTGTATCCATGACAGTATCTGCTGTCACCAACCTCCAAAGGTTAATTTCTTAAATATGTCTAAACTAGACGACCACAGAAGGTGAAAATCAGTTTTCTTTTCAATTTCATGCTGCCCTCATCGTTTTCACCTGCATAAAAGAGCTAGCTCCACGCATTTTTTTCATCTTGCCTCCAAGATCGCACGCAGTTGTTGGATAAGCCGGCCACTGCTCCCAAAGAAGCACTATCAGATTTTCACTCACCTGAGAGGAGACTTCCCGTACACCCTCATCCCGAGACTGGTCACTGGGGTCACTTCGTCACCCCCTCCCACTCCCGTCTTCCAGGCCCTTCATCCAGGAAAAGTCAGTCGCAAATTTAAGGCCCGGCCCTGTCGGGTTTCGAAAAGATCCCGGAGGACTTGGGCCGAGGGACAAAGGAAAGTGAGGTCAGGGTCTGCCTTTCCAGCTCGGGATAGGCCTGGGGCCGCTCACCCTCCACCCCTCACACCACCTCCGTCGTCCCGGGTCCCTCAAACCTTGCCCCTTAAGTCCCGAACTAGCTGGACCCGGGCCCGGAGCTCGCTCGCGCCCCTTCCGCGAGGCCCCAGCCCGGACCCCTGCCGCCACCCAGAGCCCCCCGCACCTTCTTGGGCGCCTTGGTGACGGTGGCCATGAAGGAGTACTTCTCGGCGTCCTCAATCTCCTTGGCCTGCTTCAGCTCCTCCCCGACACCGGGCAGCGGCATCGCGTCAGGCATCGACATCCCCCGGCCGGCCCGGGCCGCGGCTGACCCGCCGCCCCCGCCTCTTTCCCTTACGGGCGCCCGCCCGCCTACCCGCGCGGCACCCTCCGACACGCGCTCGCCCACCCTCCAGGCGGGGCCCCGCGCCGAGCCGCGTCCGGTGCTGAGGTGCTGGGGCCGGCGCCTCGTCCGCTCGGCCGTCCAAGACAGCCGGACAGCAACGGCAGCGACAGGAGCACCAGAAGCAAGCAACACGGAGCTCCGACCGGCCCGCGCCACCACCTCCGCCGCACGCAAACACGCACGCAAAGTAAGGGTAGAGGGCGGTGACGCCACGTCGAGTACTGGCAGCTCCCGGCGGGCAGGGGAGAGGCGGGGAGAAACGGCGCTCTGTCATGACGTCACCACCCTGGACTGGGCCGCCGAAGCCACCCCTTTTCCTAGCTCGCTCGGGAAGAAGCTCCAGGGGTGAGCCGGGCCCTTTGTACCGCCAGGTGGCGCCATTAGCCTTGTGAGCGGCGCGTGGTTCCTGCAAGGTTGCCGCGGAACTGGAGGGCCTTTGGACTATGGGCTTCCAGGAATGGTCTCAGAAGGGCGTAGGGATGCTTGTGAGCAGACCAGAGCCCCACACGACACAGCCTTCACCCAGTCCTAGGAAGCTTCCGGGGCCCAAGATAGCCCACTCACTCACTGCCCCCTCCCCAGACCGTTTGAAACAGAAGCCCCTTCCTAAGAGGCAGCGTTTGCCTCTTTGACACCATAAGGGTGGGTAGAACAGACCCAGAGCAGTGTGGTTTCTGCACAACTCTTTGTGACCTCCTCCACCACCGTCTCCGCTGGGCCTTGCTTGTTTACAGGACCTTCGTGCCGCAGAGCTGGTGGGATGGGGCTAATGATGGGTCAGAGGATGGAGAAGGAGGGGTGGGGGAGGGGAAGAGAAGTCGTTGTGTTCCCCCCCACCCGCTCCGGATCAAGCATTATACTCTGACAGCTTCCAGGGCCGCACCAGGGCATTCATGGACTATTCACGTGCTATTACTGGGCTCTACTATGTGCTACCCCTGTGCTAAGGCCCTGGATAGTACAGATGTGTGTAATACATTTTATGTTTCGTTAAACCTTAGTCCAGCTGGCAAGGCAATGTCAGCTAAGGTTGCTTGTCCTTTGACATTCAAATGACACTGGCTGAAATTCCCACATCCTGTGGAAAGTCCAATGCTCCCCCTCTCCCCTGATTTCTGTGAATTACTGGGGAGACTTAGATCTTTCAAGGTTACCTCTGGCTCTAGTTTTCTGCCTCATCTGAAGTTTTAGTCACTCTCCTGGTCTTGTGGCTGTTTCTTTAGTTCCTGCTGTCAATTCAAATATGGAAAACAGTCCCTTCTCCTTTCAACCCGCACCCCTATTCCAAAACAACCACAAAAATAATGCCATAACATGTAGCAGAACTTCTAATGAAGGTTTTTGGGCCACAGGGGAGAGGTTACATCGCACCACAAACAACTTGAAGTCACATTTCTGAAATGTTCTGAAAAGTTATTTTGACTATCTCGTCACCCGGGACTTCTCATTAGCCACACCGCCCCACAAAGCTCCCTGGCCCATGGTCGTTTCATCTCCCTTCCTCCTATTCCTCCCTTCCCATCCCTCCACCTCACCTTCCCCTCCTTGATTGACTTTGGGAACCCATATTCCTCTCTACTCTGCTGAGTGTTCCAGTCTTCCCAGGGCCCTTTTCTTAAATTCCTCCCATCCCACCTTCTTATATCCAGAAACCCAGCAGGTCTCTGGCAGGGTCAGCTCTTTCAAGAAAGAAGTTGTGATCTGAAGAAACGTTTTCCCCACTGGTTTACATTCAAGGTTAGGAAGAGTGTGAAATACTTGCTTCTGGGGTCCCAGAACTCTTAGAGAATCCCATGTTCCAACCACCCAGCCCCATGAGGCTGTCTGTTTGAAGTAGGCTGTGGAAGTGCCTGGAAGGATGCACTTCTGCAGATCTTCATCTTTCACTGTTAGGATTCTCTCTTCCGCCCATTCTTTCAAGCCCCTTGACTTCCCTCTCAGAAGTATTCCTGTAGCAGAAGGGACAAAGAGATGGGGGAGCAGAATACGAGATTGATCCATAAGGGTGCCAGACTGGCACTTTTCTTCTTATTCCCCAGCTGGGGCCAGGAGCTATGCCTGCTCGCCCAGGACTCTTTGGATATATGGTCAGAAATAGCTTTCATCCTGTGGGTTTGCCCAAACTGTTGTCAGAGTCCAGGGATCAGAGCTGCCTGCTTAGAGAACAGAGGCAGGGCCAGCTGGAACAGAGGTGAAAACTCCACATCCCTTGAATAGGAAAACATGTGACTTAGGTTAGCTTATTTGAAAAAAAAAAAATAGGTGTTTTTGTCTTTTGGGTTTGATTTTTAAAACTCCGGTTGTCTGAGAGCTTTGTGTGTCAGTCCCCCAGCTCTGCCGTGCCTGTTAGCATTCAGACTGCAAGACGGCTGGGGACTGGAGTTCAGCCTCTCTTTTATGCCCCCTGAACCAAAGTAACAGGTTTTCCCTTACACTAGGCTCACAGAATTGCCTGCTGCTGCTGCTGATGGTGACAACAGGGCCAGGTCTACAGGAAGCAGTACCTTTGCAGTCTGAGGCAAAAGGAGATCAGCAGGTGTGACTCCACTTACATGAGTGCCTGGCCCAAGTAGAGGATGGGGAGGCTGACCTAGAGGAGTCAAGGTGCTTACATTGAAAGCGGGAGGGCCAGCACTCCCTGTCCTGGTGGAAAGGCAAAAGGCCTAGGTGGTTCATGTCAGGCTAGAGCCAAGGGCATTCCTGGAAACAAGCACGCTGTGGAGGACACGGATGGTTGCCATTCCCACTGCTATGTGTGGGCTGGAGATCAAAGAGCTCACCCAGTCGGAGGGTGTGACGACATAACATCGGTGAGAACCACCGCATGCTCCCCGCCCCCCACCAGATGACCCCACATGGCCCAGCTACGGGCATGACTGCTCATGGATGGAAGAAGTGACCTTCCCACCCAACTTGGCCCCAAGTCTAGCTACCAGTCTACTCACCCACCTGTCTGAGCTGAGCCTCCGCGCTAGGTCAGGTGGGTGAGTCAGGGCTCACTCCCCTGAACGGCACCATCCCGATGACAGTTGCGGCTACCAGGAGCCAAGGTTTGAGAAGAGCAAGGACCCAAGGACAGGTACACCTGTTGTGTGTGGTGGGGGGAAGTCTCCAAAGGGTCTAGAGCCCAGAGGGACCCTGCTCTATAAGGGAGTAGCCTGAGGAGAGAGGTGAACTGGGAGATGCTGTTACCAGAAATATGGTAGCAGGAGGTACAGTATGTGGGCGGGGGCTGGTTAATCAAATTCACTCTTCTGTCTACCCCCAACATTACCCTCCACGTGCATTCATTTCTATTTAATTCATAAGATATACCCTGAATGCTGAAGATGTGCTGCGAGCAGCACTAGATGTTGGGACGACAGAGACAAGTGAAGTGCCGAGCCCTACCTGGGAGTGCTGGTGGAGTGGGGGATGGGAGGGTGAGCAGGAAAAGCTTTGCAGAGAAGATGCTGCCCCAGCTGATTCTTGACATATAAGCAGCTGGACAAGGCAGGAGAGGGATTCCAGGCTGAGGGAATAGCCTGAGAAAAGGCAGGGCAGTGACACCGCCTGGCATGTTACAGGAACTATAAAGATTTCAGTGTGGGTGGGGCATAGGGTGCAAAGCAGGGTGGAGCGAGAGCTGCAGCCGGAGCCAGATCCCACGGAGCCTGGTGAGCTGTGGGTGGCTGGTGGTGACGTCCCCCGGGGTTGGTGAACACAAGGAGGAAGAGAAGCAGGCCAGATGGAGGGGCTGCTAAGATCAGGAGTGAGCTTGAGACATGATGAGTTTGATATGTGTGTGCAGTGCACTGTCCCAGAGGCCCAGGGGAGCCGATGGTGGCTGCTCCCTGCTGGCCTGGCACCCTTCTAGAGCAAGGCCATGCTCTCCCTAGAGCCCATTCACCTCCTGGGGTCTGAGCCCCACTCTAGTCATTTTCTTTCTGTCCGGGAGCCCCCTTGTTGCACAACCCTGGGAGGCACCGTAGACACAGTAATTGATGTGAAGGGTGCCCTGAGATGTGACTCCAGATTGCTAATCTGCCCTGCTGGCCCTGAGGGGATGCCCAGGGGCAAGATTCCCAGCTGCACCTCTGTGGCTCTGGGCGCTGGCTCCCCAGGCGTGCCAGGCTCCTACTTCCCACAGCTCCCGGTTCCCTACTTCCAGCCTCCTTCCCTCCCCTCTCTGCAATCCCAGCCCTGTTGGGAAGAGGCTCCCGAGGGCCAAGGGCTGAGAAAGACTCCTCCTTCTCTGTCTCCTCCTCTGCTTGTTATGATCATATGTATTATTTATTTTACTATTTATTATTACTTTGAACATAATCTTTAGAGGAAAGAAAAACCTGTGAAGATAAAAATCTCTTTAGGTCTCCTTAAGTTCACTTCTGGTTCTTCTCAGTTTGCAGAAGCTCACTTTTGCGTACCTGTGATCTGTAGGTACATGTCATTTTGCGTTCTGCTTTGGTCAAATTACAGTATTTCAAAAACATGTTACCACATACAGGGATTGTTTACATACTTATCATTGTCAGTGCTTCCCAAGGGTGCTATCAGATTGCCAGAGGAGCTTTGCCTAATTGTTTTCCTATTGTTGTTTGAGTCGTTTCCAACTCAGTGAAATATAAGCAGAGTGTGCGTCGGGGTAGGAGTCAGCGTGGGAATGGCTTTCAAGCAAAACGGACAAGCTAGGGTTGCAGCATCAGATCCTTCCAGAGAGAAGGAACAAAAATGTTCAGCACTGGGGTCAATTGTCCCAGCTGTAAACAGGGCCTGGGGGAAGGCACATTTTTGCCATAAGGGCGTGTGAGGTCCATTGCCTGGACCTCACGATGGCTGACTCATGGGGAGGCTGCATGGTATGGAGGGAAGCTGGGCAGATGGAAGTGTGGCCTCAAGTCTTGACTCTACTACTAACTTGGCCGCTGGAATCCTGAGATTTTCTGGGCCTCTGTTTCCTCATGCAAAACAGGGTGATAGCTCTCCGTCTGAGGCTTGTGATGACCCAGTCCAACAAAATAATAAATATAAAGGAGCTTTGAACAGCTTGCAAGTATTGTGCATATGTAAGTTATTAACATGTGGATCCAAGCTAAAAATCTGGAGGGGAAAGGAGTTATTGTCGAGAATTTGAAACTCTCCCTGTGCCTTGCTTCCCAGAATGACAAGAATAAGCAGAAACCTGACTGCTGCAGAAAAGGATTGTCATTGCCGGTCCTGAGTACTTGTTTACACTGGGATTGTACTTCCTTGAAAAGGAAGCCTGGACCTGCCCCAACCATGAGCAGATGTTACTGCACTGGCCCAACCTGGCCCCTGGGTATGGCTACTGTGTGTCTAGCAGCCCCTCAAGACTTCCTCAGATGCTTTCTTTGGGGGGTTGGACCAGAGAGCCTGATGTATCTTTCTTTAGTTTCCAAAGCTGCAGCCCATAAAAGTCAAGGCTGAGAAGGCATCCAGTAATTGTAAACAATGTTCAAGGAATCTGTTCTGATGATTCTTTGTGCTACTTTGTGTACTTTTGACAGTGTGTGTGTGTGTGTGTGTGTGTGTGTGTGTGTGTGTGCATGTGTATGTGTTTGTGGTGAGGAGCTTACCAAAAAAGGACTCCAGAAATTGTGAAACTGGCCTTGGCTTTCAGCCTCTGCCCATGTCTCTGCCAGTCAGTTATTTACTGAACGCCGGCTCTGCTAGGTGCCAGGGAGCCCAAAGTCAACAAGACAGGCACAGTTCCTGTCTTCATTGGGCTTAGAGTCAATAGTAGGCCTTTGTCACAAAATCTGGGTCCCCCAATACCTTCTCAGAGAGGAGCCCTCCTCCTTACTCTCTCCATGTGCCCTACCCTGCAGAGTCCTTCCTAGAAGTAAAAGTCATCCTCTCCCTGCCTCTGAGACGGTGCCAGGCCCCAGGGTGGGGAGAAGGACAGCAGTCCATCCCCAGAGTTCAGATAGACTTACCAACCCTTGGAGTCGCCCTGAGTCTTTAAGAAGCTTCTGAAATACTGTCTCCCTGGCAGATATCCTTTCCCAAGACAATGGAGAGTGGGCTGGCAAGGTGGAGCTGCCGGTTTGCCGAGATCAGGCGCTGCAGTGCCTATCTGTGCCTCTCACAGGTACCGCCTTTCCACCCCCTGCCTGCCACTTGCTCCTTGCCAGGCGATTAGATACCCTGTTGGGGGCTAGTAGAGGCGTTTGCCTTGATTGGAAAGGCACTGGGACTGGATGGAGTGGGACAGGCGGAAGCGGCAACTTCCCAAATCCCAGGTGGCCAGGGTCTTGCCCCCTTCACCCCAAAGGCCCTGCCCTGTGGCTGGTTTGTTGGAGCTGGAGGAGAGAGAGTGGTCAGCCGTTGGCTGTGTGGAGACCTGCTGCTGGGTGGGAACCCGCCTTCCTCACCCTTTCTGGTGTGCAGGGCGGGCCCTATTGCGTCACCCTTGGAGCCTCTGCTCCGGCTTTGCAGCCAGCTGGGCCCCTGGAGGAGGGACTCTCCCTGTTTTTCAGAAAACCGTTAACCATTTCATCCTCCTAGGCCTTCCTATAGCAGATCTGGATTCCCCAGGCTGCCCCTCATGCCTCTGTCCGGGCCTTAAAAACCCCTGTTCTGCTTCACGATGCACAGATGTTCTGCCTGGGCAGCCTTTTGAGGGTTGAAGTTTCCACCTTACCCAGTGCACGCCTGGCCTCTTCCCCAGGAAAGGAGTTAACCTCCCTCATCCCCACCCTAAGCATTTGTCCCATTCTGCAGCAGTGAGGAATGATTCGTCAGCCTCTGTCATGAGCTCGTGCCACCTCCACACTCCAAACAGCGTCGGACAAAGGGTCAACACAGTGTTTTAGACCAAGAGGAAGAGTGGCGCCCGAGACAGCATCTAGGAGCTCGGGCATTGGCCTTGCTCCACAGCAACTCTAGCCATTTCCTACAGACCTGCTCGGGCCTTTGCCCGAGTAAAGGGAATGTGTGGGTGGAGCGACGGTCCTAAGGGGCCCAAGGGTCTGATGGAGGAGAGTCCCAAGTACACAGTGTTTCCCTGCTCCTGTAGGGGCTGGGAGAGGAGGCATGGGGGGCAGAGTGGGGACGGGAGGAGTGCAGAGAGGCCCTTCCAGTCAGTAAGGCCCAGACTACATTCCTGCTCAGGACTTTCATCTCCCAGCCTCAGCACTCCCCTCACTACCCCACCCGTTCCAGGGCCTGAAATAGCCTGAAACTTCATCCAAGCCTAGGCCTAGGTCCCAATTTTAGTTCCACAAACATTTGGCTGCGCCATAACTTGCAGAATCCTGGGCTGGGTCCTGTAGGGGATGTAGAGATGAATGAGGCCCAGCCTCTGCCTTCAGGGAGCTTGTAAAACATACCCTGTGACTGCAGTCAAAGGCATAAGACGTCTGTGGGAGAAGAAAGAAAGATGGCTTTCTGTGGAAGGAATGGGAGCAGACTTGTGGAGGAGAGTTGTTCTTGTGGAATCTCAAAGAATGAGTACGATTTCAACAGGCAGAAATGAGGGGCACTGATTCTGGATGGAAGGAACAGCAAGAGCAAACCTATGGAGGTGTGAAACTTACAGTATGTTCTGGAACATGGCCCGAAGTCTGGTTTGACTGGAGCGCAAGGGGGACTATTGAGCGGTTTACAGTTTCCATGCATGTGTCATTTAATTTACCAGTGAGTTTGTCTAGCCTTCTTGCAGGCCGAAGGCTCCCAAGGGGCAAAGACCTATTGGTTCCTAGAACTGTGCAGGCCAGAAAATGGGGGCACAGAGAGGTTGATGAAACTTGCTTGGAGCTATACAGCACATCAGTGATAGAGCGAGGACCAGGTTCCCCTACCCTTCTCTGTCTTGGCTCAGTTCAGGTCCCCTAGTCCAAGGAGCTTAATCCATGAGCTGACTGACCCCTTAGGAGGTCAGGAAGACGTTTGAAATGAACAGCCACGCATCAACGATGAACACAAAGATTTAGCCACATGTGTGTTCCTCATGGTGTTGCATATAAGCGTGGAATGAATAGCCCCATGACACTTGATGGGAAAGAAAGGCCAATATTCTTTATTTTTCCTAGTTTATTTAATCTGGTCCCAAGCCCCATCACAGTTGGTGAGAATTTTAGGATCACTATTAGGGCTTCATCCCTCGGCTCATCGGGTTTTACAAAAAACAAAAAACAAAATTCCCCAGACAAGCAAACAAAGAGCCTGGTCTTGTAGAGTTGGGGCAGCTGGTCCTTGTTCAGTGGAGATGGCCACAGTGTCGTTGCTCCTTGTGCCCTGTGTTGAATGCCGGTCCTTTCTGTCTGTGGACACTGCTTCTCCAGGCAAGCTGCTAAGCCACCCACTCACAGCGGCCTCTCCCAACAGCTGGCCACTTAGTGGTCTTTCTTCCTGCCTCCTCTTTACGGCCATCTTCATACCAGTTTTTGCCATCCTGAGAGGTGGGAGACTGTGTGTGTTCCAGGTGGCTCTCAACTTCTCCCACTTGTGGACGTTCATGCTCCCCCACCCTCTGCTCAGGTACTGGAAATCACTGCCCCACAGGTAAGCCTCCTCCCATTCCTCAGTTGGAAAACCAGCCCCAATCTTCTGTGACCTCCAGGACTGGAAGTCCCAGCTGCCCTCCTCGGAGGATGTGGGAAAAATACTTCACATTCTTTTTGGAAGAGTCCGCAGCCAAGAAAATCAGATACGACTGATTTCTCAATCAGGTTACGCCGCCACATTAAATGTTCAATTAATCACCCTGTCCCACCACTAATAGCAAAGAAGAGTTCAGCAGTAGGTGACCAAAAATACGGTAAAGGTCATTCTGTACAACATGGAGACTGTTTAATAACATGGAAAGGTATTCACAATAGAACTGACAGCTGAAAAAAGCAGCTTTTAAGATAGCATTACAGTTTGAACTAATTTTTTGATAAACATAAAATTATGTGTTTATACAAAGGAAAAAGAACTGAAAAGGTAAACACCAAAATGCTTATTTCCTCTGTGTTGTGAGATTACAGGTCATTTTTATTTTCTCATTTTAGCTTGTTTTTATTTTCTAAAAATTCTACAATGAGTGTGTATTGCCTTTTTTGGGTGAGTAATTTGAAGAAAACATTAATTTTAAATGATAAAAGTAATGCATACTCATAAAAAAATCTAAAGAAACAGATGTATGTGCAACACAAGTGCAAGTCCTCTTCCCTGTTCACTTCCACACTCCAGGCTTAGAGTGAGGAACCTCACTCCATGTGCTGTTTTTTGTATTTTCATACATACATTAAGAAAATTGCACAAATAGGACTATCCATATTACTCTACAACAGTTTCCTAGTAAAACTGAGATAACAATGTTACCTATCTTACTGGGGGTTTTATCACAATTGAGTTAATATATGTAAAGCACTTAGAGCAGAACCTGGCATATAAAAAGCACTACATGAATTTTAAGAATTTTAGTGTATTTATTATTTAATTTCCCATTCTACTTCATAGACGTCACTTTATATTAGGACTATATCAATTTAATACTTAGGAAAAATTAAAAATTATTTTTTTGAAAGTTGAAACAAATAAATAGCTGACTTCTCATCTGTTCCTCCCATCACTTGGAGATGGGCTGCCTGGTGGAAAGTTCCCCCTTTGTTGCTTTCACATTGATGACCTGGGCTGGCATTTACCTGAATGACCATGGGCCTCAGATGGGCAATCTATTCAGCCAAATGCCATGTTTACCTAGAGGCCTAGGCTTATCTGAACTATTTACACCCTTCTGGAGGAGAAGGAAGCTGAAATTCCCTAAGCCCCCTGGAAATCTACATAGTTGTGAACTGCACAGCGACCTTGGCTCACCTGGTTGTAGATTTTGTCCAGGTGTGGCTGCAAAACAGAGGAAGAAAAACAGAGATCAGGTTGACAGTGCAGCTGTAGGAAAATGTAAACATGTGTTGCACATTAAACATTTGTAAACATTTGTTTTCGTCAATCACTGAAAACACCTCAGCAGGGAAGACCAGTTTTAATAATTGGCAATAAGATAGTGAGATTACAAAAGTCAGTTATCACTGCAGCCAGCATGACTACCATCTGTATTTTGGATTCAGGAGCAAAACATAGGAGAAATTATATCCAGTTCACAGGCCAGCAAATACGACTGTCTCAGAACCCAGGAAGTATCTTTTATGGGATGTTTACCAAATCTTTGTCATTTCTTAGGTTCTATCCTTTTTAAAATAAAGAAATGGCTCATTAATAGGATGTCATTATACTCAAGCCAGAAAAAGACATCACAAGGAAAAAAATTACAAATATCTCTTATGAACATAGACACAAAAATCCTGCACAGAATATTAGAAACTAAAATCCAACAATATAATAAAAAAGAATAATATACCAGCCCATGTGAGGTTTATCCAGAGAATGAAGGGCTTGTTTAATATCTGAAAATCAATCAGTGTAATTTCCATATTTACCATTTAAAGAAAAAATCAATATGATTATAACAATTGATGCATACAAAGCATTTGACAGAATTCAACATCCGTTTATGATTTTAGAAAAGATATGAAAGGAATGTGGATTACAAAGGAAGAAATATTACTGTCCCTATTCACAGAGAAGACCAAAGAATTCTCATACACATACAAAAAAATCACCTAGAACTAATAAGTGAGTTTAGCAAGATTGTAGAATGTAAGATTGATACATAAAAATCAGTCATATTTCTATACACTAGCAATAAAAATTGGAAATAAAAAATGTTAAAAGTAACACCATTTATAATAGTTAAAAAATGAAATATTTATATATAAATCTCCTAAAACATATACAGGATCTATGTGCTGAAAACAATAAAACGCTGATGAAAGAAATCAAAGAAGACCTAAATAGTGGAGAGACATACCATATTCAGGGATTAGAAAACTCAATATAAAGTATAGATTTAATTCTCTCCAAACTGATATGTAGATTTAACTCAATTCTAATCAAAACTTCAGTGGATTTTTGGTAGATAGACACACAAGCTGATTCTAAAATTTATACAGAAAGATAAAGGAACCAGAATAGCTAAAACAATTTTGAAAAAACAACAAATTTGGAGGAATCACACTGCCTGATTTTAAGACTTACTTCACAGCTACAGTAATCAGAAGAGTGTGATATTGGCAACAGGAGAGACACATAGATCAGTGAAACAGCATAGAGACTCTAGGAAGTAAACACAGAAATATGGTCAATTGATATTTTACAAAGGTGTGGAGGCAATTCATTGCAGAAAGGATAGTTTTTTTCCAACAAATTGTGTTGTAGCAGTTGGACATCCATATGAGGAAAAGCAAACCTCATACCTTATATAAAAATTAGCTCAGAATGGATCATGAATTTAAATGTAAACATAAAACTACAAAACTTTTAGAAAAAAAAATAGGAGAAAATCTTCATGACCTGAGGTTAGGCAAAGAGCTCTAAGACTTAACAAGAAAAGCATGATCCAAAAAGAAAAATATGGATACACTGGACTTCATCAAAGTTAAAAACTTTTGCTGTAAAAGAAACAATTAAGAAAAATGAAGAGACATGTTACAGACTGGGAGAAATATTTGCAAATCATATGTCCAACAAAAGATGTATAGAATATCTAAAGAACTCTCAAAAGTTTCTTACTTGACAGTAAGAAGGCAAATAATCCAATAAAAATGAGTAAAAGACTTAAACATTTTATTAAAGAAGATGAGCAAAGCAACTAAGCACATGAGATGATGTTCAGCATCATTAATCATTAGGAAAGTACATATTAAAACCTCAGTGAGTTAACACGTCACATGTTAGAATGGCTAAAATAAAAATACTGACAATACCAAGTGCTGATGAGGGTGCTCTCATATAATGGAACATTGTTCCAATACATTGTTGGTAGGAATGCAAAATGGTGTAGCCATACTGGAAGACAATTGGACAAATTCTTATAAAATGAAAGGCAAATGACCATATGACCCAGCAATTTCACTAATATGTGGTTACCCTAGAGAACTGAAAACTTATTTTCCTATGAAAACCTGTACAGGAATATTTATAGCATCTCTATTCATAATTGCCAAAAATTGAAACAATCCAAATGTCCTTCAATGAGTAAATGGATTTTAAAAACTGTGGTTCGTCCATACAATGGACTAAAAAGGAAGAAACTATTGATATATGAAACAATCTTGATGAATCTCTGAGGCATTATGCTAAGTGAAAGAAGTCCCTCCTGCTCTCTTTTGATTATTGTTAGCATGATATATCTTTCCCCATCCCTTTAGTTTTAATCATATTTATATAGAATCTATATTATGTTTAAAGTGGGTTTCTTGTAGACAACATGTAACATGTAGATCATTGACATTTAAAGTGATTATTGATATAGTTGGACTAATATCTACCATATTTGTTACTATTTTCTATTCATTATCTTTGATTTTTGTTCCTATTTTTGTCTTTTACTCTTTTTCTGGCTTTCATAGTTGTGAGTATTTTTTATAATTCCATTTTTCTCTCTTAGCATACCAATTATACTTCTTTTTAAACTTTTTTTTTAGTGTGCCCTAGGGTTTGCAATATACATTTACAGCTAATCAAAGTCCATTTTCAAATAACACTATACCACTACAGGAATAGTGCTGTATCTTCAAATAACAAAGTATTCCTAATTTCTCCCTCTGAACACTGTTATCTATTAGATCAATTAAGAATAGTAAAAATAAAAGTTTTAATTTTACCTCCATTTATTTCTTCTTTCTTTATGTATATCTGAGTTTCTGACCTATGTAATTTTACTTCTCTCTGAGGAACTTAACATTTCTTGCAAGTCAGATCTACCAGCAGCAAATTTCCTCAATTTTTGTTTGTCTGAGAAAGCCTTTATTTTTCCTTCATTTTTGAAGGATAATTTCACAAGGTACAGAATTTTAGGTTGATGGTTTTTTCCACTCAACACTTTAAATATTTCACTCTGCTGTCTTCTTGCTTGCATGGTTTCTGAAAAGTCAAATTAATTTTTATCTTTGTTCCTCTATATGTACGGTGGTTTTTTCCTCTGGCTTCTTTCAAGATTTTTTCCTTAATTTTTGATTTTATGCAGTTTGAATATATTTAGATGTAGTTTTTATTGGTATTTATCCTGTTCTGTATCCTTTGAGCATCCTGGATCTGTGGTTTGGTGTCTGTCATTAATTTGGGGGAAGTTCTCAGCCATGATTGCTTCAAATATTTCATCTGTTCTTTTCTCTTTTTCTTCTTCTAGTATTCCCATTGTACAAATGTTACTCCTTTTGTACTTGTCTCACAGTTCTTAGATATTCTGTTCCATTTTTTTTTTCAGTATTTTTTCTCTTTGTTTTTCAGTTTGGGAGTTGCTACTGGCATATCCTCAGACTCAGAGATTGTTTTCCTCAGCCATATCCAGTCTACTAACAAATCCATCAAAGCCATTCTTTATTTCTGGTACTGTATTTTTTTACTCTAACATTTCTTTTTGATTCTTTCTTAGACTTTCCATCTCTCTGCTTGCATTATCCATCTGTTATTGCACGCTGTCTACTTTTCCCATTAGAGCACTTTTCCCATTGAGCATATCAATCATAGTTGTTTTAAATTTCCAGTCTGATAATTCCAGCTTTCCTGCCATATCTGAATCTGGTTTTGATACTTGCTCTGTCTCTTCATACTGTGTGTTTTTTGCCTTTCAGTATGCCTTGCAACTTTTAAAAATTTTGGTTGAAAGCCTGACCTGACGTACTGGATAAAAGAAACTGGTAAATAGGCTTTTAGTATTGTGGTGTAAGGTGCGGGGGGAGGGTAAGCATTCTGTAGTCCTATGATTAGGCCTTGGTCTTTTCGTGAGTCTGTGCACCACACAGACTCACTATGAATTTCATATGTGAGTCTCAGTTTTCGCTCCCTTTAGGTAGAATAGAATGTCTAGAGTGGGCTGGAGTTGGGTATTTCCCTTCCCCCAGGTTGATTAAGCTCTGATAAAACCCCAATAAGTTAGGCTCTGGTCAAATAGTTTCTCTTGAGAGCAGGCCTTGTTAAGAAGAACAGAAAGAATTTGCTGGCATATTTCAAAATGGTCACTTTTCCTCTTCCCCTGACGGAATCATGAGGGGATTTTTCTCTGACATTCTCTGTGAGAACCTGGTAGAGCTTCTATAGCTAAAACTCACAAAAGGGTGGGGGTCACCCCTGATTGGTCCCCCTGGAGTCTTAAACTCTCAGGCTTGTCTATACTGAGCCTCTAGCAATTCGTTAGTTATAGTGTAGGTTGTCCTACCCCAATACTGGTTTTCACGGAAGTTCCTGCTCGGGTAGGTAGCGATGCTCTGTATCTACCTGTCTGTCTCTCCCATTTGGGAAGCAGCAATTTGCCCTGTGACCTTGCTTCTCTGAAGGATCTAAGAAGAGTTGTTGATTTTCCAGTTTGTCCATCTTTTTACTTGGTGTCAGGATGGAGTGATGACTTCCAAGCTCCTTACACACTGGACCAGAAACCATAAGTCAACTTTGTTAATTTTAAAAAGAAAGGACTCTTAAAATGGTTAAAATGTAACTTTTATGTTATGTATATTTTAAATGATAAAATTTTTTAAAAAGAAAAGAATAAGAAATTATAAATGAGGAACAGTGTAAGGAATAAGGTGATTTTTCCAAATCCTTGAAGGATATCTGTACTTGATAATGCCATCAATATATCAATTCAACATATTTTAAATCCTTGTAACTTACTTTGCCTCCTATATTTTTGATTTTCATTATAGTGCCACCTTTCTGTTGGTTACCCACGCTCCAAACCTTGGGCCATCTTTGACCACTCTTTCTCTCCAATAGTCTATCAGTTGCCATGTCATGTCTATTATGTATTCAGAATTCAGTTGTACATCCATTTTCTCTTTTCCTTACATCCTGCCCCTCCTCCAGTTCATCACCACTTGTTAGGACTTTTGGAATTGTTTCCTAACATCTCCCTCCCTTAAGAATCAGCTTTGGGGGACTTCCCTGGCGGTCCAGTGGTTAAGACTCCACGCTTCCACTGCAGGGGGCACGGGTTTGATCCTCGGTCAGGAAACTAAGATTCCCTCATGCCGTGCAGCTCAGTCAAAAAAAAAAAAGAGTCAGCTTTGAATTCAGACTGACCTGAGTTTAAATTCTAGCTTTGCCACTATCTCTGTTTTTGATCTTGAATATAATATTCTTAACATCCTTGCTTTGAGGTCAAGCATCATCTGTAAAATTGAGGTAGTAATATTCAACTCCCAGGGTGATTATGAGGATTGGAAAACACCATGTGCCAGGCACTGAATCTTAAATGCACTGTCTATTACATTTATTGAATGAGACAATGTTTACAAAGGGCTTGGCATGGTACTGGGTGTATAGTAAGTACTCTATCATTGCTGGCTGCTTATATATCCATCTTAGCCACTACTGTCAAATTGATTTTCCTAAAGAGCAGCTTTGATTCTGTCCATCTCTTGCTCAGAATCTTTCTTTGACTCCTTCTTGCCTGTTAAAATAAGCCCAAACTCCTTTGCCAAGCATTCAAAGCCCTCCTTGATTGGTTCCCTCCTGCCTTTCAGATTTTATGGTCTGAATTTCTCTACTCACTGGACCCCATACATACTCCTGGTTTTCCCTCCTCTTTAGTTTTGTTCAAACTGTTCCCTCTCCCTGGAATGCCCTTCCTCCTCCCATTTTGCTCAGCAAATATTTGCTGAGTAAATAGATGCTATCCTTTGGAAAAGCCCCTCCCGAGAAGCCAATTCTTATCCATGCCTTATGACCCTCCTGTGCTGGAGACACACAAGGGAGCTTATGTTTATTTTCAGCAGGACTCTCTGTAGGGGAGACATATATACAAATAGAGAGGTTTTAAAGAAGTCACCCCTGCTCCACAGCCCTCTCCACCCCTCCTGAATATTAATGCCACATAAAACTGATGCCCAGAGGAGATATTGCTCATGTCCTCTTGTTCAGTGAACCTCTCAGTTCAGAGCATATTTTTGGAATACCTACCAAGTGCTCTGCAACACATTGGGAACTGTGGGGGTCAGAGCACATTTAAGACCATCTGGTTGGTGGAGAGAAGGCTTATGCAACAATGGCAGACAGTGCATGGGAGCTGAGAATCAGGATCTAAATTCTGTGATGCCGAAGAGAAGTATCTGACCAGGATGAGCCTTTACACTAGAGAAGGGGTCAAAGAGGCTGCAGCCAGATGATGCTTTGCGATAGCCATGCCTGGGGTGAGTTTCCACATCCTGCATGCTTTGAGAATGTATGGTATGCTAAAGCAAACATCTGAAGTGTGCTGGGGAAATGCAAACCAATGAACTTCTCTCTTCATGTGATAAGCCAGGCTCAGGGCAGTTCCTTAAAAGGCAGCTTTCCTAAAACCACTGATAACTTTCTGCTGCTAAAGGCATGGATACAGGTGGAGATTTTTTCCGAGGACCAGCTTCCCACACCAAATGCAGTCCATTTGGTTCAGCACAAGCTCACTTATTTAAAATGCTAAGGTATCTTTAATCACACTAGGAGTGATAAGCTTCAGGTTAATGAAAAAATGAGCATGTGTAGCCTTGTAATTTTACTCAAGACCTTAGCCCAGCTTAACTCAATATCTAGGTTCTCGAGGTCTCTAGTCTAGGTTTTATTCCCAGAACATTCTCAGCTCCTGGATTATTCAGAATAGGATAAGAGTTAAGTTCAATCACTTACTAGCTCTGTGACTTTGAAACTCAGAGAAATGCTCTATGATTCAGTTTCCTCATTTTGCTCATTGGAATGATACCACTGATGTTAAGGTTTGTTGTAAGGATTTAATGGAATGACATGTGTGGAGTGCCTGAAAGAGTAGGTGCTCAATCTTTGATGGTTACTGGAGGCCCCTCTACCATACTCCATTCTATGCCCAAACTCTCTCCTCCAAAGCTACCTGAACTCTAAATTTAACAGCTTCCTCTGTATTTCCTTTACACCTCTTAGTAACAGTAATAGTAGATATTAATAACAATAGCAACAGCCCAACTATAATAGTGGGCCTACTGCATGCCATGCCCTGTGGTGGGACTTTCTGAATTTTATCTTCAATCCTAATTATTTCCAGTTTACAGTGCAGGAAACTGAAGCTCAGGGCAAAGAAGTGCCTTGTCCAAAGTGGCAGAGTTGGAATCAGAACTCAAGTCTTCTTTCTCTGAAGCATATGCTCTTTCTAATCAACCATATTTTCTCTACTGGGACGACATCCCTTTTCTGGACATGAGGATCAGAGACACTAGCTACACCTTAATAACTTTCAGATCTTTTCTAATAATTTACCTCTGTAACTGCAGTTCATTCATTCATTCATTTCACAAATGTTTAGGGAGTGTTCACTAGGTGCTAGGGATATAAAATTGAATAAGACTGTCCATGTCTTTAAAGAGTTCACACTCTCCAGAAACATGGATGGACCTAGAGATTATCATGCTAAGTTAAGTAAGTCAGACAAAGACAAATATTATATGATATCACTTATATGTGGAATATAAAAAAATGATACTAATGAACTTACTTACAAAACAGAAACAGACTCAAGACAGAAAACACACGGTTACCAAAGGGGAAGAGGGAGGAGGGATAAACTCGGAGTTTGGGTTTAACAGGTACACACTACTGTATATAAACTAGATAAATGACAAGGACTGACTGTATAGCATAGGGAACTATATTCAATATCTTGTAATAACCTATAAATGAATCTAAAGAAGTGTATATATATATATATATATATATATATATATATATATATATACATACACGTATAACTGAATCACTTTGCTGTACACCTGAAACTAATACAATATTGTAAATAAATCAACTATACTTCAATTAAAAAAAAATAAAGACTTCACCCTCTCATGGAGAAGACAGACAAATGGATGGGAAATCAATGATTAAATAAAAGGGCACAGTGGTACCCCAGAATCCAGGTAAGGTTGAAGGGAGCAGTGATGGTGTCAGATAAAGCTCTCAAAGGAGGTGATTTGAGTTGATTCATTATCCTGCTCTTTATTTCATTCATTCCTGAAACATATTTTAAGCAACTACTGTGTTTCAGGCTTTAGGCTAAGCCCTGGGATTAAACACAGGCAGTCTCCATCCAGTATATGCCCCAAAGAAACTTACAGTCTAGCCAGGAAAGATGGATTGTAAATAACTCAACATCATTAAAATTGTGTTGGGATGCACAAGGAATGGTTGATGCTGTAGGCCAAGGGTTGTTTCAGAGGTCCAGTTTCTTTTAAACGTGTTTTTTTCTCTTTCCTATTTATCCCAGTCTTCTGGCACTTTAAACACCTTTGAGGATATTCCACAGACCATGCCAAGTAAAAATAGCCATCCCAAACTACATTTATATTTTACGATACTCTCTAGGGGAAGAAGCTACAATTCAAACCACAGTATGTCAAGATGGGACAATGTCTCCATAACCAGCAACATCTTGGTAAAATGAAGGAGATGAAACTTTGACCACTGTATTCCAAAATGCAGCTTTAATTATGTTTTAACTGCCTGTTATTTGTCTACTGTTGTCATTTCTAGAGTGCATTACAGTGCAGGACAAAGTCTAGCTGTCTAATTGCATGATTCTCGTTTCATGAATCATTTTTTAGACCTACTGAACCTCAGACCCTGTAGGTAAAAGATTTAATAATAAGTATTCAAAAATAAGGAAATTTAATATATGATAAAGGTATCCTTTGTATCAAGGACAACTGTTGGCCATTTGGAAAAATTTAATTTGATATACTTTACTTTTTCCATACTCTATGCCTTTACACCAGAATAAAATCAAGATGAATCAAAGATATTTAATCTTTGAAAAATGAAATTTTAGAAGCATCAGAAGAAAACCTGAGTGAGTTTTTGTTTTCCTTTTCATAATCCTTGAGTACGAAAGGGCTAAAGCTATAATAGAAAGTGTTGATAAATTCAGTCACATGAAAATCAAACATTTCTGCATGGCAAAAAAAAGAAAAAAAATCACCATAAATAGTCAAAGTGAAATAACAAAGTGGGGTGGGGGGGAATATCTGAAACTTAATAACTGCAAAAAAGGACAATATATAATATCCTTTTAATATAGTAACATATAATTATGTTATTAATATATAATGCAGGTATGATTATATATGAATTATTATTTTTGGATACTGCAGATAGATCTAAGCAATTCTGGAGGGAATTACATGTATATACAAAATTATTATACATATATATATATATATATATATATATATATATATATATATTTTTTTTTTTTTTTTCCTCAAGTTCCCTCCAGAATTGTTCAGATCTACCTGCCCCTCCAGGACCTCAGTTGTTTGCTCAGTGAAGTGTTTGGCCACTGCCCTTGTTGCCTTGTCCCCAACACACTGCCTAGCTTGTTCTCCACCAGGCTGAAGCCTGGGCTAGAACCACAGTTGCATTGATGCCCAGATCTGGAAGATATAATTCTCCCCTCATTTGAACTCAGATTAAACATCATGCCATAGGACATGGGACCTGGCTTCCCCACCAGCTGCGCTGGGTGATGTAACCCAGAAGTGCAGGGCAGTTGATGCCCTGTGGGGCAAATGTTGACCTATGAGAGACTACAGATGGGGGGGGGTGGGGAACTGACGATAAAATTCTCCCCATTTCCGCCATCCCTCCACCTCGACATTTATGTAACTGAGCAATTGTGTTTCCTCATGAAGCTGTGGCCAGCTCCATACTGTACCACCTTGTATTTGCTGCCCCTCCTTTTTGGCCTCACTTCCATTTCCCCCTTCACTCTTGCTATCCTGGGATTGCACTCCCCCAGTAAGCATGAGCATGTGAACTTCCTCTCAGCCTGTTTCCTAGGGAATCTGAGTCAAGACCATGTATAAAGAACTGCTAGAAGACAGTATGAAAAAGACCAACAGCCCTACAGAAAAGTAGGCAGATATGAAAAAATAGTTCACAAAAAAGTTACTCTAAAAGCAACTATAAATAACTTTAAAAAATATGAAAAGATGATTAATCTCACTCATAAGAGAAAGACAAAGTAAAGTTATAATGATATGTATTTTTCAGCTGTCAAATTGAACAGTCTGATAACATACTGTATGAGCAAGGTATAGAGAAAATAGGCACTCTCATTGCTGGTGGAAGTATATATCTATGTAACCTCTAAGGAGGATAATTTAGCAATATCTTTAAAATAAAAAATTTGCATACTCTTTAGCCCAGCAATTTAAGCTCATTGTTGTTTTCTTTGTAAAAGGATTGGAAATAATTAGAAACTGGTTCAGTAAATTATGGTACAACCGTAAAGGGACAACTATGCAGCTATTAAAAAAAAAAGAAGAGGTTTTAAAAAAAAATGTATTGATATGTAAAGATCTTCAGTTTATACTAAGTAAAAATATCTCTAGAAACATACACAGGAAACTGGTAACAGTGCCTCTGGGGTGGGCAGTCTTACTTTGTACCTTTTGTACCTTCTGAATTTTATACCACATGTATCTATTTTTTCCTTATCAGGTTTATTGAGGAATAATTTATGTACAGTTAAACTATATCCATTTAAAAAGCACAATGCAATGAGTTTTGAAAATTGTATACACTTGTGAAACCACCACCACCATCAAGATACAGAACATTTATATCATCCCCAAAGACTCCCCATGCCCCTTTGCTATTCATCTCTCTTTCTTCCCTGGTCCCTCACAACCACTGAACTGCCCTCTGTCATTAGAAGTTAGTTTGCATTCCATATAAATGGAATCGTATAGTATGCACTCTTGTATCTGGCTTTTGCACACTGCATAATGATTTCAAGATTCATTGATATTGTTATGTGTATCGATAGCTCATTACTGAATAGTATTCTATCATATGGTTATAGCACATTTTGTTTATCCAGCCAACTGTTGGTGAACATTTGGGCTGTTTACAGATTTGGGCTATGTGAATAATGCTGTTGTGAAACTTTGTGTACAAGTCTTTGAATGGAACTATGTTTTCATTTCTTTTGAGTAAATACCTAGAAGTGGAAAGCCTGGATTGTATGGTATATGTACGTTAACTTCTGAAGAAATGCCAGTTTTGCAAAATGATTGGACCATTTTCCATTCCCACCTGCAGTGTGTGAGAATTCCAGTTGCTCTACATCCTGCTAATACTTGGTGTTGGTCTTTTAAATTTTATAATGAGTATATAATGGTGTATTACCTAATTTAAAAGATACACTTAAGAGTAAAAATAAATAAGTTGGTATTTACTTATAGCATTTCCCCCCCCAAGTCTGTAAATAATATGATAATAAGAAAGTTAGTTGTTGAAAGTTTTAGGAGGGGTGTTAGTTTTCTATTGCTATGCAGCAAAACACAATCTGCATTTATTATCTCATAGTTTCTGTGGGTCAGGAGTCTGGGTGTGGCTTTGTTGGGTCTTTTGCTCAGGGTCTCACATGGCTGCAATCAAGATTTGAGCCCAGGCTTCCTTCTTTGGTGGAGCTTGGAGTTCTCTTTCAGCTCACATAGCTGTTGGCAGAATTCAGCTCCTGTGATTGTAGCACTGAGGTCCCTGTTTTCTTGCTGGCTGTCATCTGAGGCCCGTTCTTTAGCATCTAGAGGTCACCCACATTTCCTCTCTCAGCATTGCGGCTTACCTCTTCAAGTAGGAGAATCTCTTTCCTCTGAGATAGTTTTATATAACGTAATGGAATCACAGGAGTATCTATCCCATCACCTATGCCATTTTCTATTGGTTAGGTGCAGGTCACGTACTCTGCCTGTACTTAAGGGAGAAGGTTATACAAGGACATGAGTCACTGGGGGACATGGTACATTTGTTCATCACAGGAAACATACTGTGCCAAACTTGTCACAGCTTTCAGATTTGCGTGTGCACAAGAATGACCTGGGAGGTGGGGCTACTGAGATTAAGTTAGGATTCCTGGGACCCATCCTCAGAGTTTCTGACTCAGTAAGACTGGAATGGAGCCTAGGAATTTGTTTTGCTGGTTGGCAGTTAATTTTTCAGATGTGTCTAAGGCAGGGTCCCCAGGCCATATCTACAGAAACACTGTCATGGAGGTTACTTTATGACTTTGGAGAGGGACACACTTGGATCTGAGCCTCCCCTTTGCCAATAAGCAAGTGAGACTGATTGATTCCAACTTCTCTTCTTGAAGACCAAAGGAGAGTCTAGATACTTATCAGCAGAGCCCCACAGAGGCAAAGACCACAGCCAGGGACAAAAAATTCTACAAAGCAGAAAAACTCTTAGGACAAAGTAATCCACTAGGACATTGCTGAAAGGCAAGGCTAATGAATCAGAGTAAAGCCAACTGGTAATATAATGTTTAATACAATTTAAATTATGGTTCTACAACTTCTAGATGTAAAACATTGTCACTTAACCTCCCTGAGCCTCAAAGCCTGCAAAATGAGGATAATATCTACTTCCCAGATTTGTTACCACATGTCAATGGGACACTGTCGGCCAAAACAAAACAAAAAAAATGCCCACATTCAAACATCTGCCAAGTCCTACCTAAAAAACTAGAATTTCAAAAAGGATTCAAGACTGTCAAAATATTACCACAGAGATTGGTGCTTCTGTTTCTCCACAGAGACAAGTTAAAGAAAACAGGAAAGGGACTTCCCTGGTGGCACAGTGGTTAAGAATCCGCCTGCCAATGCAGGGGACACGGGTTTGATCCCTGGTCCGGGAAGAGCCTACATGCCGCGGAGCAACTAAGCCCGTGCACCACAACTACCGAGCCTGTGCTCTAGAGCCCGTGAGCCACAACTACGTAAGCCCGCGAGCCACAACTACTGAGCCCGTGTGCCACAACTATTGAAGCCCGCGTATCTAGAGCCTGTGCTCCGCAGCAAGAGAAGACACCCCAATGAGAAGCCCATGCATCACAACGAAGAGTAGCCCCTGCTTGCTGCAACTGGAGAAAGTTTGCCCGCAGCAACGAAGACCCAACGCAGCCCATAAATAAATAAATTTATATAAAAAAAGAAAACAGGAAAGTAAAAAATGGTGCAATAAAAATAAATATAAGTGACAATAAAAGATCATACAAGTATATCATTTATATTACATGTCAATGAGATAGACTTCCCTATGAGGAGAAAATAAGTTTGAAGACTGGGTTATAAAATAAATATAACTATTCATTACCTATAAGAAAAATAATTCAAGCCAAAAGACTATTTATTTATTTATTTTTATTTTTGGCTGCGTTAGGTCTTTGTTGCTGCGCATGGGCTTTCTCTAGTTGTGGTGAGTGGGGGCTGCTCTTCGTTGCGGTGCACGGGCTTCTCATTGTGGTGGCTTCTCTTGTTGCAGAGCATGAGCTCTAGGTGTGCAGGCTTCAGTAGTTGCAGCACGTGGGCTGAGTGGTTGCAGCTCGCAGGCCCTAGGGCGCACAGGCTTCTGTAGTTGTGGAGCATGGGCTTAGTTGCTCCACGGCATGTGGGATCTTCCTGGACCAGGGATCTAACCCATGTCCCCTGCATTGGCAGGTGGATTCTTAACCACTGCACCATCAGGGAAGTCCAAGAATTATTTAAAAAGGACTAAAATGATGGGAGTATTCTAAGTTCTCTTATGAATGTGTAAAAAACATGATGTCAAATAAATTAGATTTTAATCACAAACATTAAGGGTGATAACCCAAACTGAGCAAGGAGTGCCTAACAATTCTCACGTTTTTGGTCTTAAATAATGTAATAATAAAGACATGTAAAAAGCTGGTAAAAGTTAAAGAGAAAAATAAAAAACAATTGCATTTGGATTCCGTGGCACTTCATTAACTAGTTAATTTTCACTTTAAAAGAGAGAAAATTAAATCGTATGAAAAAGAAAAGCAATTTTTAAGCATATAATCATATTTTTAATAGTTGTTGAAAAGACTGTCAATAAAGTTTAATATTTATTCCTTTTTAAAGCTTTGAAATAAGGTGTGGAGATTTTTATTCTTTTTTTTTTTTTTTTTTTCCGGTACGCGGGCCTCTCACTGTTGTGGCCTCTCCCGTTGCGGAGCAATGGCTCCGGACGCGCAGGCTCAGCGGCCATGGCCCACGGGCGTAGCCGCTCCGCGGCATGTGGGATCTTCCCGGACCAGGGCACGAACCCATGTCCCCTGCATCGGCAGGCAGACTCGCAACCACTGCGCCACCAGGGAAGCCCGATTTTTATTCTTTGATGAGAAAAATCATGTACTTAATTTGAAAAGCCAGTGTCACACTTAACTGGAGATATAAGAGTTCCTCTCCTTGAAAGCAGGAACAGAAGGTTCACCCAGTGCCATTCTTTTCAACACGGTATTGGAAATGCTGATAATAGCTATTTGGGAAGGATATAAAAATTTAGGGATAAAAAAATACTGCTTTTTATATTTGACATGATTATATACCTGAAAGTTCCAAGAAAAGCAAACCCTAAATTACTAGAAATAATAAATGAATGCAGCAAAGATATAGCCAAAAGAAATCCACATAGAACAATTGCATTTCCATCTGTCAGTGAAATACAGCTGCATATTAATTAAAACATAAAATAGAAAAGGGAGAAAGATTCCATTTATAACCACAAACCAAAAATGAATTTGAGGATTTTCTTCGAGCCACCAGATTTATTCCAAGAAAATACTTGAACCATAACAGGAAAAGGAAAGGAGGATGTGAACAAATGGAGAGATACACCAGATTGTTAATGAAAAAACAAAATCTAGTAAATGTGACAGTGTTAATAGATTTAATGCAATAGTAGTTAAAGGCCTTATAAAATACTTATAGTAGCTGAGTAATTGATATGAACCTTAGAGAATAATGGGAAAAAAATAAGGACTCTCTCACAAGATTTAAAATGCGTTATAAAAAATATTTATCAAAACTATAGGTCCCCAAAGAGAAAAAATAAATCAGTGGAACATCTCTACTTGGTATAGCATCTTAAGCTTAAAACAGGACCAACTCCAAAGTCCAAAATATTCCTCCAAATCCCAAACTGAGTCTGCTTCATCTCAGTAAATGGCAAAACTGCCCTTCCAATGTTCTGGCCGAAATATGTGAAATCATCCTTGACCTTCTTTTTTACCACCCACCACATCTAAGAGGTCAAAAACAGGTCCAGAATTGACCACTATTCACTGCCTCACCTCCATCAACCTGACTGAAGCCATCATGGCCTCTTTCCTGTACCACTGTCAGGGACCTCCTAACACATCTGCCATCTCCGCTGCTCTCCTACGGTCTGTCTCAGCACTGCCGCCAGAGCATACCAGGCATATTTCTCCTCAAGGAACTTGACGTTCTTTTACAACTCTGTTCTCTTGACTGGAACCTTCTTTCTCCCAGCGATTTGCATGCCTATTCCCTCCCTTTCTTCAGGTCTTTGCTCAGATGTCATCTTCCCAGTGACCTCTTTAAGTTCCCCGTTGAAAAATTCAACTTTTCAGCCCCCCGTGCCAGCCTCCCTATTATTCTTTCCTACCTAACTTGTTATTTATCCATCTATCAACTCTTTTAAAAGTTTGTCTCTTTCCCCCCATTCCTCCACCAGAATGTTAGCTCCATGAGGGCTGGGATGTTTGTTTTGCTCATACCTGTATCCTTAGCACCTAGAACAGTGCCTGGAACATAGTAGGTGCTCAATAAATATTTGCTAAGTGAATGAAACAAAACAGAAGTTCTTGTAGCACAGATGTCCTACTTTAGAAACTTAATTTACAACAAAGGAGAAACAATACAACAATGCAGAAAGACTTCATTGCTTCATTGCTTACTAACTGTTTGGGTAGTGGAATAATGAGGAAGTTATTTACTTTCGAGTAATACATCACATCATAAATAATAAATTTCAGATGCATTAGAGTAAAACATACACTAGTATTTTTAAGAATGGGAAAAAATTACATGGCTATCTCATGTTTGAAGAAGTGATAAATGTCTGACTGTTGAAGAAATGAAAAATGTTATTAAGCACAAGATAGAGAAATATGAATATGTAAAGATTATTCTAAATTTTATGGTAGATACATATAAAACAAGGCTATAGAAAGAAAAGATATGTGAAAAATATAGTTACTAGCAGCTTATTCCAAAAAAGGAAAGAACTGATACAAATATATAGTTCATGTCTAGATTCCACTCTGTAAGTAGCCAAAGAAGATGAAGAGTTTATTCCCAAATAAAAAGGAAGAACAAATATCACATAGAAAAATATACAGCCTTGAAAGTGGTAAAAAAAAAATATATATCTAAACAGCTTAAAGATATCATTCTAGAACTATTAAACTACTTTTTTTCTTTCTTTTTCTTTTCTTTTTTAAAAAATTAATTAATTAATTTTATTTTTGGCTGCGTTGGGTCTTTGTTACTGCACGTGGACTTTCTCTAGTTGCGGTGAGCATGGGCTTCTCACTGCGGTGGCTTCTCTTCTTGCGGAGCAGGGGCTCTAGGTGCGCGGACTTCAGTAGTTGTGGCACGCAGGCTCAGTAGTTGTGGCTTGTGGGCTCTAGAGCACAGTCTCAGTAGTTGTGGCGCACGGGCTTAGTTGCTCTGCGGCATGTGGAATCTTCCCAGACCAGGGCTCGGACACGTGTCCCCTGCATTGGCAGGCAGATTCTTAACCACTGAGCCACCAGGGAAGCCCCTATTAAACTATTAAAGCAAATAAAAATGATAAACTGCTTGTTAACAGAACTGTGGGGAAATAGGTACTGATTTGTTGCTGGTGACAATATGAGTTTGTGTAATTCCTTAAACAAACAATCAAATGATATGTATCAAAAGCTATAAAAATATTCATATCTTCCAGACTATTCCATTTTAGGAAATTTAGCTACAAGGAAGTAAATAAACCACAAATTAAGCAAACAAAAAAAAAAAGTAATCTGTTTTTGTACTGTGTAGAAAAGCGGAAAATTGGAAATGGCCCAAGTGCCAAAGAGTAAAGGAATTTCTAAGCAAACTTTCTTATAATAACACGTTGGACCATTACAACTGACAATGTGGGGACTTTTTTTTTTTTTTTTGCGGTACGCGGGCCTCTCACTGTTGTGGCCTCTCCCGTTGCGGAGCACAGGCTCCGGACGCGCAGTCTCAGCGGCCATGGCTCACGGGCCTAGCCGCTCCATGGCATGTGGGATCTTCCCAGACCAGGGCACGAACCCGTGTCCCCTGCATCGGCAGGCAGACTCTCAACCACTGCGCCATCAGGGAAGCCCTGTGGGGACTTTTTTTAACACTTGGGAATGTGACTGTCAACACAGCATAATTACCATCCTAAATGTTGAACTTAAGGTGTGATCTTTCTGTAATCAAATAGAGGTCACCTTTGGGATCAGAATTCTAATCTTTGGGGCAATACATCCAAGAACGATCGTATCAAATGAAGGACTACCTTACACAGCATTATGCTAACTCTTCAGAATGAAAAGTCTAAGGAACTCCTTGGTGAGGCTTGAGGCTGGAAGTCAGGATTTAACTTAGCCTCTTGGGTGCTATTAACTTGGTTTCAGGGACACACTTGCCCTGCAGTAAGTGGAAGGGAGGAGGAATGGCCAAATAGGCAGGACTGTACAGTTCAGAGGCTGAGCACCCACTGAGGAGGAAGCAGTAAACCATCTCAGAGGCTCCTGGAAACTAGAGGACCTCACGGGGAGCCCTGGGCCTGGGAGCTGCCCTCAGAAGCTCCAGGAGTGGCAGGTCTGAGGGTGGGAAAATGCCAGAGGAAGGGTCCAACATTATGGAATTCCGTGTGGACCCGGAACCCTCTGTATATGAGGCAGGATCCCTGAAAGCCCTAGACAGAAGACGTGGCAAGGTGGAGAACAGCTGCAGTTTATTTGTCCAACTCACAATCCAGGTGATCAGGAAGATGACGTGTTTACCTAATGGTGCCGGACTGGCTGGATTTGAATTCTGACTCCACCGCTTATTGAGTGACCCTGAGCAAGTCACTTAAGTTCTCTGTGGCTCGGTTTCCCTCTGGGGAAAATGTGGGATAACAATAATACCTACCTCATAGAGTCGCCATGAGGATTAGATGCAACAAAACAAGTAAAGCTCCTATGCTGGAACTCTTGTCATTTTTATGCACTTGGGATGACTTGCTTAAACAACAAAGTGCCTGTGAGCACAGCTTGGAGAATCAGAAAGGGCTGGATCATGTCAGAGCATAAGGAATTTATAGCTGAGAGTTACTGAACCACGTGAGATTTTACCCAGACTCATTTTTTTTTGTTGATGACATGAGTTTGGGAGGAGGAAGAAGGAAGACCTTCAAGGTGCTCACATTGGAGATGCTGTGCTGGCTTGGGGAGGTGGGACGTCCCCGAGGGTTTGGGCCAGATGGGCTGTCAGGCAGGTTTCTCCTCCTTGGAGTCAGCCTCGGGGCCCTGGCTGGAGGGCAGTTCCCCTAGAATTTCTTCTTGTGACAGAGAGCTGGTCCTAAATATGTCCAAATGAGACCACTGGGGACTCAGACCTCACTGTGTGGCAGACAGATCTAGGAACACGCCCAGGAATTAGGAAGTGGATAGTGCTTTTTTTTTTCCCCCCTTGATAGCCTAGCCATTGGTTGAGAGCAGTACTGTCAAAATTAAATCCTGATGCTCCTGTGTTTTCCCTGGGAACAATTACAAGTTTGGCTGCCTAGGGCAGTGGATGGGCAGGCAAGTGGAGAGACTGAGTGAAGGGGCCTGGAGGAGAGAGAGAAATGTCTCCAGGGCATTTTTAGGAAGCTTTGCTGTGTAATGTCCTCCTCTTCTATGTCTCCAAGAGAATTTTGCTAAAGACTGATTCATCTTTTAAGGCTTCTTTGAAGTTAGGTTTAGATTTCATTGAAATGTTGTTCTGTGATGGTCCTTAAGGTGGAAGCAATCCATAGATATGGGGTTATTAATTTGTATAATTATTTATTAAGCACCTACTGTGTGTGAAGCAGCATATTAGGAACAGAGGTAAATAAGGTAGAATACTTGCTCTCAAGTTGCTCACAGTCTACTAGAGAGACAGGCAAATATACAATGAAAAGGTAAATTGTAAGTGTAATGATAGTCAGTAGGCTGAATAATGCCTCCTAAAGATATCCGAATCCTAATCCCTTTGAGTATTGCTTATCCAGGTGGAGCCTAAATGTAATCAGAGGTGTCCTTAGAAGAGAGAGGCAGAGGGAGATTTGACCCCAGAGGAAAAGGTGGTGATGTAATAATGGAAGCAGAACCTGGAGTGATGTAATCTGAAGATGAAGGAAGGGGCCACAAACCAAGGAATGCAGGTGGCTTCTAGAAGCTAAGAAAGGCAAGGAAAAGGCTCCCTTCAGAGCCTCCAGAAGGAACCAGTCCTGATGATATCTTAATTTTAGCCAGGGGAAGCTGATTTCTGACTTACAAAGCTGTAAGAATAAATTTGTATTGCTTTAAGCCACTAAATTTGTTGTAATTTGGTACAGCAGCAATAGGAAGTGAATACACTAGTGTTGAGTGAAATAAGTGGCACATAATGCAATGGATGCTCTGACTATTGTCCCATTGACATGCAGTACGCACAGATATGAGGAGAATTCAGAGAGGTGTTGCCATTGATTCTTCCAAGTGGGGAAGGACTGTTAAGGCCATCTTCATAGCACTCTTAGGTGTGGAGAGGTGAAGGGATTGTCCGAGGTCATACACATTCTTTCACTAAGCAAACATTTATTGAGTATCTGCTCTGAGCTGGATCCTGTGTTGACACTGATGGGGATCTGAAAATGAATATGGCAAAGTTCTTGTCCTTAAGGAATTTACACTTCAGCAGGGAATAACTTGGCATAAAAGCCCTGGGTTTGTCATTACACTGGACCAGTGACTTAACCTCCTTGGGTTCAGTTCCTTCTGTGTAAATCATAAAAAGAGCTACTTCACCAGATGTTGTGAGGACCAAATGATAAAATACATGCAAAAGTGTTTTGTAACCTTTAAATCATTTTGTAGGGTTGAATCCTGGTCTTTCCATAAACCCTTCTTAATCTGCAGATTTCCCTGGGCTTCCTTACTTCCACCACCTTCACCTTAGAGAGGGTCCCGGCTCCTCGTTACGGTGTCCAGTATTAAACCCAGGTGGTGTGACTCCAGTCAGGGCTCATCCCACCAACAGTGCTATCCCAACAACAGGCACAGAGTCCAGGGCTGGCCTCCATCAGCCTTTTCTTTAAAAAATACTGCTCAAGTTAAAAAAAAAATTTTTTTTTTTTTTTATTGAGAAGGCTGCTCACTGTCAATTCACGTGAAGGATGAAGAGAATAGTTTCTGGGAGAGATGATCTGTTATTGTGAGCCAAAAATCAAATGCTGTTTAAAGTATGTTCTATTTGGACCTCTACTGATATTTCCGTATCAGATTACGTTGTGCTGAAAAATTGATGGAGAGAGTGTTTGCACTAGAGCAAAAGTCCCAGCTCAGCGTTTGGTTCCTGGGTAAAAATAAAGAGGGAAATAATTGATTTAGAAGTTGTATTTGTCTTCTTTTTCTGTTTTGTCCCTTCCAGCTCTGCAGAGCTGAACTGAGTGCCTTCTCTGCCCAGCTGTGCGCTGCGCGGTAGGCAGGCTCTGTGAATGAGTTCAAGTCTGGTGAGGCTGTGTGTCAGGTGTGGTTTCTCTACCTCGGTATTTGAACTTTTAAATCAAAGGATTATGACTTTTAAGGAAGATTCTGAAGCCCATTTCAAATCTTTCCTCCTCTGTGTATTCTTCACTAAACGTTAGCTAGAATGTCTCTCTCTCTCTCTTTCTTTTTCTCTGTTTCTGTCTCTTTTTATGTTTCTCTGTCTCTCTATCTCTCTCCCTTCCCCACCCCCTTCCTCCAAGGGTAGTCTTTACTCTGTACCCCCCAGGACAGTTCAGATTTCAAATATTTTGCCCCACAATCCCTACGTTAGAATGTGCTACAAATACAAATGTTTTCACAACCAAGCAACAGCTTCTGAAATACTTCTGTGTCCCAAGATAATAAAAACAGAAACACTTGCATAGTGCGATTTTCCAGGACAGTTTTGAGACAGGTACTATTATCATCCCCAATTTACAGGTGAGGAAACTGAAGCACAGAGAAATTAAATGACTTGTCCAAGGTCACCTTGGTCAGATCCTGTGGACCAGTTTTTAGCTCAGAAGATAATGGTCCTCACAATCACCCACCCTCACAGTGGTTTCTTTCACTCCTCCCTAGCCCTGTCTGAAAGCTTTGCTCATCTATGTCCTTCATCCCCTCATGGACAGAGACATTGCTGTAGTCACATGCCTTTGAATGCTCCACCGTACCTGCCTTGTACAAAGTGGAAACTCAGTTAATAACTATGGATTCGGGGCTTCCCTGGTGGCGCAGTGGTTGAGAGTCCACCTGCTGATGCAGGGGACACGGGTTCGTGCCCCGGTCCGGGAAGATCCCACATGCCGCGGAGCGGCTGGGCCCGTGAGCCATGGCCGCTGAGCCTGCGCGTCCCGGGCCTGTGCTCCACAACGGGAGAGGCCACAGCAGTGAGAGGCCCGCGTACCGCAAAAAAAACAAAAAAAACTATGGATTCGTTAATCAGCTCAGAAAAACATAGAAGATAAAAGAATAAATAATATTTATAAAAATTGTAATGATATGAGAAATGGTTCATGATTATGATATTAAGTATAAAATTGATATAAAACTGTACATACATTATGATATTAACTATATAAAAATCTAAGTAGACTATTAAAAGACTGGAAGGAGATACAACAGAACGTTGGCAGTGGCTATTGATAAATGGTGTGGGTAAGAGTGATTTTATTTTTTTATTTATACTTTTTTGTATTTTCCCAATTTTCTGTAATCACCTTGTGATAACTTTATAAACAGAAAAATGTAAGTTTTAAAATATGTCATCCACTTAAAGGAAAGCAAGAACAACATGGAAGAGACTGGTCGATTGGAGGGTCTCCCCAGGGATTGAGCTGTGTGAGTAGAATTGGGGTTGTGGTGTGGCTCTCACAGCCTGTGTGTGTGTGTGTGTGTGTGTGTGTGTGTGTGTGTGAGGGAGAGAGAGAGAGAGAGACAGAGGGAGAAAGAGAGAGACAGAGACAGAGACAGAGACATCTGTGCCACAATCCGATGGTATACATATGAGGACATAGTTTAAATGATTACTTATGAACTAGGAAACAAAAAATCTCTCTCTTTGGTATAGTTCAAATGGCCCATGAACTTTGGAGGAAACTGATCCCAGAAAAGATTAGCATGTCAGAGTGGGAAAAGGGCCACCAAGATCTAAAATCGAATCTTCTTTTCTTATAGATCAATATCTGATGCCTATGGCTTGAGCTAGACCAGGAAGGAAAAGGTAGAAATCAGAAATAGAATTCTCACTTCTTCTTCCTCTGTCTGGGTCAGACCTGCAGTCTGGTCCTGTTGCCCGGGGGGAGGGCCACGTAGGCATGCCTCCGAGGGTGGGCTGCTGCCCTGGTCTAGCCCTGCTCAGCGTACCTGTAGTTGTCCCTGGTTGTCTTCACCGTCGGGGGGATCATGTCTCTGTGGTTGTGTGTGTGTGATGTCTTGTGGTGAGTGATTTGGAGGAGGGCACAGGGCAGTGGGACTGGGCTTTCTGAAGACCCAAGTCCACCAGCCAGGCCAGCTAAGCTATAGAGTCTGCCCTGCTGGCCCTCCTGATGAGCTGTTCTCCACTCCTGCTGTGCCCCTGTGACCTGGTCTTTGTGACCAAAATGACCATTCAGAGACATCAAACAACCAGTGACCAACCAGTAACTTACCAGTAATTTGTTCAGTTGGTCACACTGCTTTGTTTGTTTAGGTCTTGCTGCAGAAGGTAACATTTTGTGGTCCTGTGGATGACTTCAGGAAAATCACAACTTTACACACAGAAGGTTTTACAAAATATTAAAAAAAAATTTCTGATTATAAAAGAAGTGTGAACATATTATTAGGAATTAGAAAATATAGAAAGAATAAAGAAAGAAAATAAATCCCCCATAATTCTAATCCTTAGTTATAGCCTCTATTAACATAATTGTTTTTCCTTGCAATTAGTGGTTCCCGCCAACCTTTTTTCTCTCTATAGATATATGGCATAAAGTATATATTTTTTATTCCTGCTTTTTCCCCTAATGCTATATGATAAGCATTTCCCATATCCCTCAAAATTCTTTGAAAAGTATGATTACTGATAAATGCATAAAATTCCATGGTAACAATTAACCATCATTATGCGATTATTCTCCTAGTATAGGAGAATACATTTCTAAATTTTAAAGATAAAAATATATAATATCATTTATATTCAATTTATGGAAATGTGGGTGTCAGAGGAACACACTAGTGACACTATAGCACTGCAATCAGCAAAATCCAGATTCCAGGAAACTCTACAGGACAAATGAACCAGTTTTTTCCAGCAAATAAACTACTGGGGGGAAGAGATCAGGGGAAGGGATCCCATAGAGTCCTGTGGATGAAAAGAGGCTTAAAAGGCATATCAACTAATTGCAATGTATAAATGATATTTGGGTCCATATTCAAACAAATGCTAAAAAAATTTAAGAGAGAGAAATGGAAACACTAACAGATATTTAATGATATTAAGGAATTATTATTTTTTTCAGAAGTGATAAGAGCATTGTGGTTATGTTTCTAAAATCAAATCCTTGCTTTTTAAAGACTTTTAAAAGGCAAGGATTTGATTTTAGAAACATAACCACAATGCTCCTTTTAAAAATTGCTCATTTCAAAAGATATATTTGGAATTTGCTTCAAAATAATGGGAGGGAAGACAGGGGATAGTGTGTGGAGATACAGATGGGTCAAGACCGGCCGCAATTGTTGAAGCTGAGTGATGGGTACAAGGAGGTTCATTTTACTATCTCTTTGCTTTGGCATCTGTTTGATATTTTCTATAATTAAAACGTGGGAAAAGGAACAAAGGAAAAGGAAGCTGGCATCTCTGATGCCAAGTGCTGAGTTTCGCTATGGAGGAAAGAGCCCTGTACTTGAATAAGACAGACTTAATTTTAGTCCCACCTTTCATACTTACTGGCTATGCATCCTTGGGCTGCTTTCCTAATGTCTTTGAGCCTCAGAGCCCTCACTCATAAAACTCATACTATAAAGCCTGCCTCACAGTGTTTCTGTGAGGAAGAAACATGATCTTATCTGGGAAGTGCTTGGAAAACTAAGGAACACTGGGTATTTTATCTTAAGGGATGAGTAGAGCATGAGGTCAAGGGGCAAGGACAATGTGTACCTCTTTCCTCCTCAGGAAGTTGTCTCCCCAGTTTTTCACTGACAGCTGGAGGGTGAGTGAGGCTTTTATAGAAAAGTACTCAGGTATGCCATTTTAATTCCCTTGTCATTTCTTTTATTATGTATTTTTGGTTGTTTTCTTAGGGGTTGCCCTGGGGAGAACCATTAGCATCTTAACTTACAACAATCAGTTTAGATTAACAACCAACTTAATTTTGATGGTACACAAAAACTTTCCTCCTATATAGCTCCATTTTTCCCCTCCTTTATGCTGTAATTATCACACATTACATCTTTTTAAATACATTTTTTATCCACCAACATAGATTTATAATTATCGCTTTGTTCAGTTTTCTTTTAAATCAATTAGGAAAAAAAATACACTCATACTGTCTTTTGTCTACAGTGTATACTGTAAATATACACGGGTATATTTACCAGTGTAGTTACCTTTACTGGTGCTCCTTATTTCTTCATGTGGATTCAAGTTACTATCTATTATATTTTTACTTCAGCCTGAAGAAATCTCTTGGTATTTCTTGTAGGTCAGATCTGCTTCATGACAAAAGCTCTCAGTTTTTATTTATCTGGGGATGTTTTAATTTTGCCTTCAGATTTGAAGGATAGTTTTGCTGCATATAGAATTCTTGGTTGACAGTTTTTCTTTCAGCACTTTGAATATGTCATCTCACTGTCTTCCAGACTTCATGATTTCTTTTTCTAACTCCTTTAGGTGGTAGGTTAGGTTGTTTATTTGAGATTTTTCTTGTTTCTTGAGATAGGCCTCTATTCCTATAAACTTCCTTCTTTGAACTGCTTTTGCTGTATCCCATAGATTTTGGAAAGTTGTGTTTCCATTTTCATTTGTCTCGAGGTATTTTCTGATTTCCAGTTTGACTTACTCACTGACTCATTGGTTTTTTAGTAGCATGTTTAGTCTCCACATGTTTGTGCTTTTCCCATTTTTCTTCCTGTAATTGATTTCTAGTTTTATATCATTGTGGTCAGAAAAAATGCTTGATATAATTTCTATCCTCTTAAATTTAATGAGACTTCTTTTGTGGGCTAACGTGTGGACGTCATGATTTCTGATGAAAAATCAGCTGTTAATCTTATTGCAGATTCCCGGTACCATATGTCACTTCTCTCTTAATACTTTCAAGAGTCTCTGCCTTTTGAAACTTTGCTGAGCTTCTTGGATGTGCAGATGAATGTTTTTCATCAAATTTGGAAAGTTCCAAACATTATTTCTTCAAATATTCTTTATACTCTTTTGTTTCTCTCTCTTTTCCTTTTTGGACTCTTACTATGCATATGTTGGTATGTTTGTTGATGTCCCATTGGTCTCTGTTCATTTTTCTTCATTCTTTCTGTTATTCAGTATGAATAATCTCAATGAATTTATCTTCAAATTCATTGATTCTTTCTTCTGGATGTTTAAATCTACCACTGAGCCCTTGTGGGGAAATTCTCATTTAGTTATTCTAATTTTCAAATCCAAAATTTCTATTTGATTCCTTTTTTATAATTTCTACATCTTTGTTGATATTCTCTGTTTGGTGAGACATTGTTCTCATATTTTCCTATAGTTCTTTAGACACGGTTTCCTTTAGTCTCTGAACACATTTTAAATACCTGATTTAAAGTCTTTGCCTAATAAGTCCAATGTCTGGGCTTCCTCAGGGATAGTTTCTATTGATTGCTTCTTTCCCCTACATAGGGCCCATATTTTCTTGTATTTTTACATGCCTTGTAATTTTGTTGTTGTTGTTAAAACTAGACATTTAAAATGACATAATGCAGCAACTCTGGAAATCAGATTTCTACCCCTTCCCCAGGATGTTTTTGCTGTTGCTGCTGTAGAAAAATACTCTGAACGTAACACAGGCCTTGGGCCAAATTCCCTTCAAGCCTGAAGCTCTTCTTCGGGTAAGTAGACTGTCAGAGTGGGCTTCTTGCCTATGGGCATGGAGCTCATTTTAGGAAAACCAGCACAGATTGAGCACCCTCAGTGCACTCTGATCATGATGCCTCTTTGAGGCTCTCCCAAACATCACACTCAGGGGGAGGCTTCTGCTCCTTCCACTCCTCAGCCTTTGGCTTGTCTCTCCAGAATCACTAGAGTGTGTTGAACCTGTAGATGTCACATTTAGTGGTCCTGATCCAGCCTTGCCCACACAATCCTAGCCAGGCCTGGATGACCTCCCCTGGGTGTCTGACTGGGTGTGAGGAGAACAAATTTCCAGCCTCTTCATCTGAGAAGGTCCCATCAGGCAAAATAAAAATGATGCTAAAGACTGTTACCAGCTGGAGTGATCAGTGCCCAGATGTCTCCTGGGCCAATAATTAACCAGGGGCCTGGGAGATGCCCAAAAGGCAGGCATGGAGAAAACATCTGGGTTACAAAGGGTCCAGGACAAAGGAAGCCAATGGCAGGACTGGTAGTCAAGAAGGGCTTTTCCCAGAGGCCCAGATGGTGGGCACATTGCCCAGGAAGGGACTTCCTCCTTTCATGGTGGATTCAGGGTTAGGAACAGGGTCAAGAGAGTAGAAATCTGTCATAGGCACACCCGCTATCCAGTGCCAGACTAAACAGTCCTTCTGAGGGGAATAAGGCAGAGGATGCTAAGGCCCTGGGGACCTTCAACTCCAGGCTGGCACAAGCTGTCTGTTTGCACAACAAGTATCTGTCACTAGGGTGTGATGTGACAAGAGTGTGGGCTTTGAAAACACACAGACCTGGGTTCAAATCCAGACTCTGCCACTTACCAACTGCTGTGACCTTGGTCAAATTTTATGCTTCTCTAAGAAAAAAAAAGAGGATGTTAGCACCTAGCTCATGGGGCTGTTGTAGGGTTGAATGAAATTGCATTTTTATAGAGTACCTCACACATAATGGGTAGTTGATCAATGAAAACTGTTCATCCTTGTTGGCGGCACTGAATAAGGGAGAGCAATAGACCATGCCACACTGCTTGAAACCATCCTATGGCTTCTTCTGCCTTAATCATTCTGAAGGCCTGCAAGGACCTGCATCCTGGGTCAGGCCCCCTATTAGAAGCTCTCACAGCACTTGTATCTTCCTACATCTATTTACATTTTATGATTAGATACTTATTTGTGTGGTTGTTTGGATAATACCTGTCTCCCCCACTGGCTCTTCTGCTCACCATTCTGTGCTCAGTGTCTAGCAATCAATGGGGAAATGAATGAGTGGATGAGGATGAGGCTCCAGCCCTCACAGACCTCACTAGGGGCACACATGCAAAGAGAGGCTGGGGCAGGAGTCCAGGACCTCGGGGTAGTGATGGGGCCTGTGGGCCAGAGAGGCTGGAGTCCAACATGGAATTCTCACCCAGCCATCCTCCAGAAACTCACCCGACAACTCCCTTGACCCAGCCTCCTCCACTCCCCAATCCATAACTTCTTCTGCCCCACGGCCACCCAGTCCCGGAGCTGCATCCATGTGGACTCTACACAGGGCCATGGGGGTCAACCTGTGGGCTTCCCTGTGGTCCCAGACCAGGGGTGGGACCACAGCTGCCACAGCCCCGGCAGGGCTTCGGGAGCGAGCGTCTCTGTGGTTCCTTACTTTGCCAGGGGGCCTTACAGGCTGGCACAGTCCACTTTGTTCCCTCAGCAGTCCCAGCATCCAGGGCGGCAGAGCCTGGTCACCCCCCTTCCCAGAAACTGGCCCAGGAAACCAGGGGACAAAAGTGCTGCTCTGGTAGAGGGTGCCTTCACTGGGGGCTGGGGGCCCTTGTCGGGAAACATGGTCTCCTTCCCCAGGGCTGCCCTGCAGCTGACCTGGGCCTCAGGCTGCCTAGTCACTGCCCACCCCCTAATGACTTTAGCTCCTCATTCAGGGGGTCATCAGATACCCACCCAGGCCCTGCCCAGACCCTAGGCCACCCCAACCCCTTCCTTGCCATGGCCTGCAGTCTGCATGAGGTTAACCTCAGGCTTCTTCCTGGTTGTCTCTGATTCAGTTTCCTGGCTCTGGCCGGATAATGGTTTGGGGTTTGGCTGGGCCCTTCTGCTTGCATACTCAAAGTCAGAGTTCCTGACCCTGCCTGTTAACAGGCACCCTGTTAACAGGCACCTATGTCCCAGGGCCATTTCCTGCTCAGTCTCCCTTCAGCCCCACATCCTTGAGCTACAAGGTATCTGAATCCTCATCCCAGCAGGAAGCACCTGGCTCTGCCACCTTCTGCTGAGTACAGCCAGGCTCTGGCAGCATCCTGGGTCCCCAGTGCCTGCCCAGAGAGGAGCTGTGTTTGGCCTGGGCACCATGGGACCAGCTGGCAGGGGCAGCATCAGAACACACTTTATCTGAGGGCAGCCTTTAGAGTCCACAAGGTGCTTTGGGGTTTGTCCCTGCATTTGAACCTCAGGCCAGGTATACCTGGCTTGTATTCTTAAGCCAGTTCTAAAGATGAGGAGAAACCTGAGGTTCAAAGGGATTAAATACTTCCCCAAGTTCACACGGCAGGAAGAGATCCAAGCCAATGGCTTAAGTTCTTTGGCTCTGAATCCAAAGTTGATGTCGTTCCACAGATACGACACTTCTGAAGCAGCACCTGCAGCACATGAAGCCCAGGAAAGGCTACTGAGATTCTCTGGCATTTCTTTCTGGATACCTCCTGGGGCCTCTGGAAAGGCAAGTGAGGGGCAGGGGGCATTTGTTGGTTTGCCAATCCTTGCTTAAAGTCCTTGAAATTACATTCCATCCATTGCCCAGTGATCAGTTAGGGTTCTAACCTAGCCCCGTCTCCAACAGAAGCCAGGGAGACCTGCTGAAAATACCTCCTCTACTAATGAATTGTAGTTATTGGATATCTATTCCACTGGTTAATATCAAGTAAGCCCCTAGAAAAGGCCACCATTAAATCTGGTCAGAATTTGCCTTACTATACCTTTGTTCATGCATTCAGTATTGACCTTTTGATGCACATTTATTGGGCACCTACTGTGTGCCAGATACTCTCAGGTGCTGGGATGCAAGGAGGGATACAGAACAGTTCCTGCCATAGTCAGTGGCCTGGCGGGACAGACAAATGAACAGGCTCTCAGTCTGTGGGAGAACAGGGGAGGAAGGAATTGAGCTAGGGTGGGCCTCCGGGGCCTGGGTCAGGCTGGGAAGGCTTCTCAGAGGAGGCAACTTTTAAGTTGTGACTTGAAGGAAAAAAATATGAATAAGTTTCTTCAAAAATCTTTTCTGAGGAGCTTTTGATAGAAAGGGAAGAGCTAGCTTAAGGGAAATGATGAGAGACAGGGTGGTAGTGGGGGCTCAGAGAGGGGAAACTGAGATACCTGGGTACTTAGTTCCAGGCATGTTTGCTTGGTGCCCATTCTGACCCTATAACCTTGGTCTCCTAAGTCTGGGGACACAAACTTTTGTGCAGCGCTGTCCAATATGATTTCAGAGATGATGCAAATGTTCTGTTCCTGTGTTATCCAACATGGTAGCCACACGTGGCTATTGAACTTTGAAGTGTGGCTAGTACTACTGAAAAACTGAATGTTTACTTTTATTCCATTTTAATTAATTTAAACCCAAATAACTTCCACATCAGACAGTGTAGCTCTACATGCTTCTCATCCAGGATCACATTTGAATTACTTGAAATGTCTTGAAAAATTTCTGATGCCTGGTGTCTGAGCCTCACGCCTGAGATTCTCATTTTGTTGATCTAGGGTGGGGCTTGGGTACCAGTATTTTTGGAAACAACCTAAGTTAGTTTCAGGTGAGCCAGGGTTGAGACCCACTGATGCAAAACTTTGTCCACCACATTCTTAGTGGTGGGGAGGCCCCTTTTATCCCAGCCTTGCCCAGGGTGTGTGTTTGGGCTATGCTGGGCCTTCAATCACTCTGAACCTTCCCAACACCCCTCTGCCCCTGGAAGTCTGCATCCTTGGTCTCCTCTCCACTCCCAGAAGGAAGATCAGGGCTTAAGGCCACTCACAGAGCTTGCTGGCTCTCCCTCTGCCAGCCTCCCCTAGTTCCCAGTCCAGAGACAGTGCTCATTCACCTCAGAGCCTGCGAGGACCCGGACAGCAGGGGTCAGTGGTCAAGGAGCCTCATCCTTACAGGCCCCTTGGGCCCTTGGACAGAGCCCAGCCAGCCATGCTGGGCTAGGCTGGGCTGGGGCAGGGGCTGGTGGGCAGGCCTGACGTTTGGCTGGTTTCTGTCCGTTTTCCTATTAAACAGATATGCAGATGAATGTGTTTGGGACAGCGATAATGCAGGAGGTTTTGGTAACAAGACTGGAAGTTGGAGAGAACCCTCCTTCCCCCCGTACCTTGAAAAATGCTTTCTGAGCTGGATCTCACCCAGCAGCTACTGCTCACCCCTCCGACTCCATTTTTGCCATTCACACACCAAAGGCAACTTTTCCCATGACTCACACGTGGCAGCTTGCGCACTTCTTTTATTATTAAATATATAAGCAGCTTCCTATTTTTTAAATAGATATTTAAATGACTTCATATAAAATTCACCACTTCCAAGTATAAAAACAATATCTCACAGTGCGTGAGCCAATGTTCCCTCTCGGCTTTCTCAGAGAAAAGAAGGGTTCCTGTTCAGGTAGCTGGGGAGCCGCCCAGAGGGGGCTCTGAGGCCCCTCCCACTCCTGTGTCACCAAGAGCCCACAAAGAGTTTCTGTGATGGATTGGACTTGCTTTCACGACCTTTAAAACACCATACGTTTAAGGGGTGGGGCGTGAGGGAGGAATGCTTTTTCTGTGGGGTTTTTTTCCTTCCACTTTTAAATATATATTTTTTCGTATCAAATATAGAGTCTGTGACTAGGAAAAGGGACCCGAAGGGGAAAGTTCTCCACTGCCCTTCCCTCAGCTGACAGCAACAGGGCAGGGGAGGCAGGGACCAGCGGACCCTCACTTTTAAGGGCAGGAAGGGAAGCTCCTAGGCCCCAGTCCAGTGGCCAAGTAGGGCAGGGTCTCTCAGTGGAGGGCCCAGGGCAGCAGGAGAGGAGGGACACAGTAGCACAAAGGGACCGAGGGTAATCAACAGCCCTGTCACCTGCTGCCCAACTCTCAGAGCCACAGCCATGGGCTGACCCAGGAAGCTGAGGCCCTCAGGCAGACTTGGAAGCAGATGCCTGGATTCTCCAAGTCCCTCTCCCACCCTGGCTTGCCTGGTCAGAGAGATGGTGCTAGTGAGGGGTGGGATGAGAGCTGGAGGGTGTCACTGCCTCCCGGGCTCCTACCAGGGACAACCACTCACCCCAGGTGCCAGCCAGCAGCAGCCTTGGGGTTGTGGTTGGGGCAGGGGCCTGGTAGAGGGCAAGAGCACAGGCTGGGGGGTCAGGGGTGCAGACCCCTTCCCCCACCTCAGGGCCATGCCCTTAACTTCAAAGACCTATTTTCCATCAGAGCTCACCCTGCAGCCTCTCTCTGTGTCTGTCCCTGCCCTCCTTTTCTCCCTCCCACTAGTCACTTCCCTCTTGGGAATGTCAAAGTGCAAGATGCAGAAACCTGGGCGAACAACGCAGCCTGAAGACCAGCTCTGGCTGGTGGCCCGGGCAGTTCTCCCACCCTAATCCACCCCAGGGATTCAGAGCCGGGTCAGCAGAAGGTCGGGGCTCAGGGGCTCCCTCAGTCGATGGGCGAGGCCGGCTCGGGCACTCAGTGCAGGAAGCTGGGGAGAGAGGCTGGAGGGGTGGGAGGACAGATAGGTGTTTGCTCTCGGGGATGGATGGGGCAGGCTGTTCAGCAGGCGGGTTCGGTATTCACAGTGCAATGGCTTCCTTCATGAGGAGAGCCTCTGCGCAGCCTCCTGGAGAAGCTCTGGCAGGGCTGGGGGGACGCTGGGGCCGAGGCCAGAGCTTGGTCTTGCCCTTGGCATCACGAGCCAAGCCAGGCAGGTCCTGAGGGTAGGGCTGGCATCCCCTCTCCGCCTGGCCACCAGCAGAGGGCAGTTAGGCAAGTGGAGGGTGCAGACCCACTCTGGGCTGTCAGTGCAGACCAGCAGGCCCAGAAGCCTTCTCTTCCCGTCTTTTGGGCTACACACCTTTACGGGAAATCCAGTGACACTGTCCTGCCCTGCGAATCTCATGCTTCTCTCTCTGGAGACGAGTCCCTGCTTGTCGGTGTTGGGATCTTGGCACCAGGCGGGTCCTCGGGCACAAGGGCTCTTCCATTCCTCAGCGCCTACCCTGCTCTCCCATGTCCCACGGGCCTCTGGGTCCCTGGCCCAGGTGTTGGCTTGGAGGGGGATGGGAGGAGGACACAGCCCCTGAGGGGCAGAGGGTCCTCAGCCGGGCTTCCCAGCCTTCCTCAAGCGGATGGGAGCCTCCAGGGCCCCCGATAAATAGCAGCGTGGGGGGCACCTCCAGCCCTCTCTTAGTCCAGAGTCTGAGGGTCGAGGGCTGAGGGCCCCAGCCTCGCTGCTCTGGTCCAGTCTTGCTCTCCTGAGTCCAGGGGCTCTCATGGTAGGCAGGCCACATTCCCAGGAGAATGGCTGGGGAGGGGTGGTGGTGGATGTCCCCATAACGTCTCCTCGCATGGAGAGACTATCCTGCGTGCCCAGCTGTAGGGGAGAGAAAGAAAGGCTGGTCAGCCGGGTGGGAGTGAAGGGAGGGGTCGCCGAGGACATGGGTGGGCGAGGTAGAGCATTCCTGTGGGCCGTTGGTGGTGCTGCAGACAGGACTCCCCCCATCCTTTCCCTCGCCTTCCCAGCCATCCCAGACACCACAAGGGACCGGGCAGCTTTCTCTGGCAGCAGCCCAAGCCACTGGGCAGACTGGCCTCACCTCCTACCTCCTCCTGGGGAACCAGGGACCATAGGGGGAGGTAACAGGGCCTGGTAGAGGTCTCAGCAGGGCTGGGGTAGGGGGCATTGCTCAAGTGGAGGGGTCTGACGGGGACGGAAAGGGGCACTTGCATGTCCTTAGACCCCTCCTCAGGAAAGACCATCTCACTGTCCTTGGTCTAAAAAAATCAAAAGTGAATCCTGCTAACTCTAGCAAAGAAGAGGAATTGCTCATTCCCACCTCCTCACCACTTATCACAGAGGGTCATCACACATGATATTCAGGACAGCAGGGCAGAGGTATCTGAAGGGGAAGAACTGGAGGCAGTTCTGGACAAGGAAACTCCCACCCTGCCATTTGGCGTGCTAACCGCTAAGCAAGCCAGCCTCCTGCCGGATGGACCAAGGGACTTGCCTCCCTGCATCATCCATAAGAGTCAGGGCCCTGCTCTCTCCAAGCCCTCCCCCATCCTTGTCCTCAGAACGCTTTGTTCCCAGAGCAGAAATCCCCTGGACTCCATCCAACAGTTTGACTTTGGACCCAGTGTGGAGCTTCCCTCCCGGACTGTCCATGGGCCCTACTAGCAAAACCCGTGATGGGTAAGGAGGAAGGATAGGACCACAGCTTCTGGCTCCCAGCCCATTCCCATGTTCTGGAAGGGGAAGAAGGGAGGACCATAAATTGGACATGAGCCATGCTGGGTGCAGCCAGGCCACAGGCCCTGCTGGGGCCAGGAGGGAAGGAGAGCCAAATGGGCAACCTCCAGCCCATTGCCCCTATGTCTTGGTTCTTGGAGTGGAGGGTCTGGTGTCCACGTTTCCTTTCTGAGGGTCCCTCTCTCGGACCTCTGCCTCTGTGTCTCCCCCTGTCATTTCTCTCCCTAGAGCAGCAGTAAGTCTTGAGGCCGGTCCTGAGTCTCCCTGAGGCTCCTGCCGCCTGGCCTGGAGACCACTTTAGGGCTGTATCCAAGTGGAGGTCTGGATGTGGCCCCCGCCCTGGGTTCCTCTCTAAGTGAAATTTTAAGGGGGGGAAGAGGAAAGCTTGGGAGGGCCTGAGATTAGGCAGGCAGAGGGCCAAGACCAAGGGGGGAGGCAGGGGACCAGTCAGAGGGTGGTACAGCATTGAGCTGTGAAGTCCCTAGGGACCTTGGTCCATCCTCTACTTGCCGGTCCTGACGGGATATGCATCACTCTCGCAGCCCTGCCAGTGTCCCATCTGACCCATCTTCGTTCACCCTACCAACAAGGTGACCCCAGGATTCCAGATGTGTTACTTCTTGCTGTTTTCTAAATAGGCTCCCCTGGTTTTCGGCATTTGGCAGATCCCCTATCTCGCTAGGAGTGGCCCAGACCTGTCACTCCACACATGAGAAGGCCCTGAAGTGCTGGCTTGCATTTGGCATGGGATGTGGCTGGAAACTTGAATGGGTTCACTCCAGCTAATCAGCCAGCCTGCCAATGAGCAACTCAGGCAGGCCGCCAGCCAGTCAGTTAGCCAATCAGCTCACCAAGCGACTAGCCAGTTAGGCAGTTACTAGCTAGTACGTGTCAGAGTCACCCAGCCGGCTGGTCAGCCGCTCAGAGTCAATTAGTTAGCTGGTTAACTGGTCACCAGTTAGAGACAGCCAGCCAGGGCCAATCGGCCCGTCAGCCCTGAAGCCAATCAGTTAGCATTTGCTGAGTTCTTAGCGAGGATGAAGAAGCCCTCTCTGTTTAGGACTCAGGATAGAAAAAGAAATGCAAAAAAAGTAGAAGACACAGTCCCTGCCCTCAAGGGGCTTACAGACTTCTTAGGGGTACGGAACGCACACGTATGCATCAAGTAAGATTTTAAAATGTATAAAAACAAACAATATCCAAGTAAGTGCAAATCGATATAGTATTAACCAACACAAAAGAGAAGAGGAGTACGAGCTAAAAGAGAAACCAGAGGGTGATGGAGACCGTCAGGAAGGGCTGATTCCTGCAGCCTGACTGCGGTCTGAGGGGAAGGAAGGGAGGAGGGCCGTGGGCTGCCTGGAATCGGGGAGCCCAAGGTGAGGAGTGATAAGAGTCACACGTTTATCAAAAACATGGGCGAGGACAACAGAAGGCACTCATCTATGTGCAGGAGACACAACTGGGAGGGCTGTGAAGACAGAATTAGGATTTAAAACAATTTCAGTAGGCTCGCATGATAGGTCTGAGCCCACGAGGTGGTTTTAACAAGGACGAATATAAATTCCCGCACATTGGTAAAAACATTAAATTCTCCAAGTACAGGATAGAGTCCGGCTTGACAGAGGTTTATGGGAAATGGAACTAGGGGCTTTAACAGACCACAAGCTCAACATATGACAACAGCATGATGTGGTTGTTCAAAAAACAAACAAACACGAATGCAATCTTAATCTGTACGAATAGAAGAACACTGTCCAGATCAAGGAAGGTAACAGTCCCACTGTACTCTGAGCTGGTCAGACATCTGGAGCACTGTGTCCAGGGCTGGGCGCCACATTTTCAGAGGGACATTGACAAACGAGTGTGTCCAAAGGAGGGCGAACAGGATGGTGAGGGGTCTGAAAACCATATCATATAAGGAATGTTTGAGGGACTTGGCCACACTTAGCTTAGAGAATTCTTAAAGGGGGCATGGATAACTGACTTTAAATACTGGAGGGCTCTCATGAGGGAGGATGGGGAGGGGGCAGGGAAGCCAGTTATGCCTCTAGTGAGGAAGGACTTCCCTACAGTGCTACTGGGAGAGGGCAGGGAGCTTGCCTGCGACTGAGAGTGTGTGACCCGAAGCTGGCTGACTCCCCATCTGGGATGCAGAGACACTAGGCCAAATGACCTCTGAGGGCCCTTCTAAGACTAAGCCTCTATGGCTCCTTGCATCTAAAAGCAGGGAAGTAGAAACGATCTTGGTTGGGAAGAAGGGTCAAATCAGGGCGCAGACAGAGAGGAAGCTGGCAGGAGGTGCGTGTTAGGAGCAGCTGCTGGAGGAGCTTGGGTGCCAAGCTGAGAATGTTGGGTTTGAAGTAGTTGGTGATACAGAGCTGCTGAAATTCCCCAAGAGGCTAAAGACCTTACATAAGAACAATTTGGTTGCTCTGCGATGGAAGATGGCAGCAAAAGCAGAAGCCCCGTGCAGAAATAATAGCCCGACACAGAATTGGCAGTGCCTGGCCTCAAATGGGGTGGAGGGAATGAAGGGGCAGTGGGAGGCCTGAGGACTCAGGGAGAAGAGGGTTGGCCAGACCTGGCGATAGATGGAAAAGGGAGTAGGAGAGAGAGAGAGAGAGAGAAGGGAGTCAAGTGTGGGTGCCTCCGGGGAGTTGGTGGTACCACAAACAAGTTAGGGTGACTGGAAAATTTGGGCGTAACTAATTTTAAGGGGTTGCGAGAGATCCAGATCAGTCTTACCTTAGAATTCCCTCTACACTGGCAGGTCCACCTGTCTGTCCTCATCCTGGGTCAGGGGGCTGCAGGCAGAGCACAGGCTGGCGTAAGACTTCAGCAGAGGCCAGGGAGTGAGGGGATCCCCTAAGTTTGCCCCCCAAGCCCGCACACACGTGCTCCAGCCCTCCCAGATTTAGAAGACCCAGAAATGCCTAACCCTAAGAAGAAACTAGGAAAAGTCCCAGATAGCTAGGAAAGAAGAGACACCCTTCCTTCTCCCCACCCACCCCGGAATCCTGTTCTGAACCTCATCTCCTTAGAGCAAGTAGGAGAACGTCTTCTCCAAATCTAGATGGGAAATAAATGCCAAGACAGGCCCCCCATGCCTATCAGAGCCCCCCCCGCCAAAAAAAAACCTCTCACCTGCCCTCCGGTTGTTCCATGGGAGAATCCACTGTCTGGGGCTCTCGATGGCTCTGGGGACAGAAAAGAGCAGGCTCACCGAGGAGCTGAGGGAGCGTGGGGACGCCGTGGCCCCATCCTCAGGCAGGGCTGCTCAGGGACTCTACGACAGCGTTGCCGAGCCTCCCCACTCTGGATCAGCCAGAGGGCCAGGGGGCTTCCAGAGGCCTCTCCTATCCTCATACCCCAGCTCTGCAGAGCTGCCAGGCAATGCCCTGCCCTGACCTCACACGCATCACTTTCCTCCTCCATCTCCCCTCCCATCTGGGTTCTCATCCTGCTGTAGGCCAAGCACAGTGTCTCCTACTCTTCTGCCCCAGTCCCTACTGGTTCATCTTGTAAGCCTGAGCCTTCCCTGTTCTTAAAGAAACCCTTCATTTCAACCTCCCATCCCCTGTGCTCAGTCAGCCTCCTGTCTCTCAGCGCCTGAAGAACCCAGTCTGAGCCCAAGTCGTCCTCCGACCTGCTCCTCCAGCCAGGCTGTGCCCTGCCCCCACGCGGAGCCCTGCTCTCCCGCATCGGGCTCTTCTTACCCGCCGCCTCCGCCTGTAGAACAGGAGGCCACCGACAGCCAGCAGGACCAGGATGATGCTGGGCACCAGCAGGCGGAAGACAAAGCCGGGGAGCTGGGGGTCGGAGGGGTCCTTGTGTTGCCTCTCATGGCCTGCGTCAGTCAAAGGAACGGAGTTAAAACGGGCTGGGGGCTTGGCCGCCCCCTCACTTGCTTGTCCTCCTTCCAGCTCTGCGGTGCTCCTCCGGTCCCTGGTGCTCCTCTTGCCTTCCAGCTCCCCAAGGGGCAGCACGTTGCCCCAGGAATGGCTTCTGGGAAGCCTTGGCTGAGAAGAGGGGGCAGAGGGACTGCTGAGGCCGTGCGGGCGCAGTGCTGGGGTCCCGGCAGAGCCTGGCTCCTGGTGGTCTCTGGGCGAGGCAGATGAATGGTCTGCATTCTCAGGTGTGTGACTCCAGGCCTCGGTGGGTCTCACGGGGCCCACCATGGGCAGTGGTGTGCTAGTTACTTCCGCAGGCTGCCAGCCCTTTCCTGACCCAGAGAGTGGTGAAGATGCTGAGAGGAGACGGCTGGTCCTGGCAGTCTCTGCCTGGACGCTGCCTCTCCACAACATGCGGGAGGCAAGCTCTGCCCCTTGGGGTATAAGACCCTCACTAGCCTCTCCGGAGGCCTCTTCCAGGTCCAAGTTAGTGCCCAGCACAGAGTCAAGAATGTCTTCTGTCCCAGTGACAGGAGCTCCGACAGAGGGCTGGGGCTGAGGTGAACCTCCAGTGGGGTGGCCCTCGACGCCCAGGGTCTCTGGTGACTCAAAGCTCTGGCAGGTGCTCCTGGGTGGTCGCTGTTTGGCACTGCCCGGGTCCACTGTGCGAAGGGCCTGCTCTCCGGGCAAGAGGGAGCTGCCCTCTGTCCCCTCAGAGTCAGCCCAGGTCAAGCCAGCCATAGGGGCCATGGAGGGGGCGAGGGGCTGCTGAGGGGAGACAGAGGCCGGGTCACTGCTAGGGGTGGCTTTGGGGTACAGGCAGTTGCAATCAGGCTTGGTCACCACATCTGAAAGAACCACAGAGAGAGGGAGAGAGAAGGACGGGGAGGAGATAGAGTCACCAGCCTCCAGCACAGCTTTCCCAGAGGGATGGAGAGGGGTATGTGGGTCTGGGGGTCCCCTCATGCCCTAACTCAGCCCTGGGGCTGAGGAGAGGACAGGACTGGAGCCAATGCTCATGACACAGGCCTTAGACAGGGAAGGTGCAAACTGCAGGAAGGTTCTTTGCAGGAAAGAGCAAAAAGTGGGGTTTAGACACACAGATTGGGGGTTGGGGTCAGGCAAGACCAGAGAACAGCCCTTCCTGGAGTTCCAGCTGGCCAGATGCCAAGCCAGGGGTGACAACAGCCAGCCAGGAGGTTGAGTAGTGGCCTCCAGGACTAACACAAGACACCCTCAAGCCCCAAAGACACTGTTGGTTGGAAAGCAGCAAGGTGGTTTCATGCACAGCAGGGGGCTGAACAGTCACGGCCACAGGCGGGAACAGGCTGGGGCTGGAATGTGGCCAAGGCTTGAGGCCTTGGGATTGAAGCAACGAGACTGGACTTGGCCATTGGCAGGTCGCAGGGCCTCAGCCCCTGCCTCGGGGAGCAAGGTTGAATGTAGGTGGGCACACGTGGCACAGGACGCAGAGACGAGGACAACGCAGGGTAGACATGTGTGCAGCTGGGCCAGCACTGGGAGTTTGAATGATGCTCAGACTTCAAATCCAGCCTTGTCCCTTGAGGGGACACTCAAGGCATCCTGGGGGCTTCTGGAGCCAGGGTATCCTGGTGATTCGCAGCAGGGCTCCCGGAGCAAGGGCCCTGAATCCCCGATGGAGCCTCTGCTCTCTCCACGGTACCCCCCATACGTTCAGCCAGCCTGCAGAGCCGGTGGGAAAGCCTCCATGCCTACAGGGCTCTCTGAGAGGGCCCCCTTTTCCACTCCCTGATCTCACAGCCACCAGCATGATCCTTCTTGATGCCTCAACATGCAAACATATGTAGGTGTGCATGCACACACATGTCAGGAAAGGCATGTGCCTAGGGCCACCCAGAGGTACATGAAGCCACATATGTACACAAAACAAGCACGTCTACACACACAGGAGCACGAGGAGCAATCAGGCTGCCTCCCAGGGGTCCCTCCAGCCCCATGCGTCACCTCCCAATGCAGCTCTGTTCCACATGCCCTTCCCAATCCCCACACTTGCTGGCCCCTTCTGTGCTCACCTTGGCTGGAGCATTTAGCAAAGCTATTGTTGCAGTTCTTGCTGAAAATGTTCCAGTTCTTTTTAAGGAGATTCTTTGTTTCATTAAAGACATTCTTGATCTTCTCCAGCAACTGGAGAGGCGTCTCATAGAAAGTTCGGACACAGGCCTAGAAGGAGAGCAGAGACCCCCTCGATGAGGATGAGCATTGGTCCCACGTCTCTAGCTTGTTTGTCAAACTCCCTTGGCCTTTCTTTCATCTGTCTTCTTTTTCTCTTGTTTTCTCCCTCCCCTCTACCCTGGTTTGCAGGACCCCTATGTCCTGAGTTGGTGAAATTTATCATTTATTCATGGCTCCATTTAACACGTATTAATGTGCCAGGCATCTGGTAACTACCCGGAAATCACGCAGTGAACAACAGGGAGGTGGTCCCTGGCCGATTTGGACATCGAGTCCAACAGGGCATCGTTATTAAACATATTGTTACAAGTGTGGTGAGTCATAAGAAGAATGATCTGGGCTCTCTGAGCCTGCGCTCTAGAGCCTGCGAGCCACAACTACTGAGCCTGCGTGCCTAGAGCCCGTGCTCCGCAAGAAGAGAAGCCACCAGAATGAGAAGCCCGCGCACCGCAACGAAGAGTAGCCCCCACTCGCCGCTACCAGAGAAAAGCCCGCGTGCAGCAACAAAGACCCGATGCAGCCAGAAACAATAAATAAATAAAATAAAATAATAAATTTATTTTAAAAAAAAAAGAACCATTAACCTTATCCGCAGAGCAAAGAGAACTGAGGGGATGTTGGGGAGGTGAGTGGAGCATAAGATTCCAGTCTTTTAGAGAGATCATCCTGTGTGGTGAGGAGAATGGCCTGGAGGAGGCCATGGGGCTGTGGGTCCTTCTCTGGCACTGGTGTATCTTGGAAGGAGAGCCAAGGCTGCCCCAGCTATGCCTGTTGAGCTGCTCTTTTCTCTTCTGCTCGTGGGACCCGAGTTCCCCACACCCCCTGGAGCTCTGAGAAACTTCACACACTCCTGGTTTTCCTCTCACCCCTTGAGCTGCTCCATCTCAGTCTCCTTACCAGGCTGCCCCCCTCCACCTGACTTCCATAGGCTGGCACTCCTCAGGGCTCAGTCCTGGGCCCACCCCTACTCTCACCCCAGACACTGTGCCCAGGGCTTCATCACATCTATGGCCCACCTGCCGATGACTCCCAAGTCCTTCCTTAAACTGACCTGCCTGGGGAAGAACTACGGGCTTTACTAGGTGCTGAAGTCCTTGAAGGCATCACTGGCTGCCCAGGGACTGTGCACAGTGGGCCCTTCGTAGATGTTCACCAGATAAAGGAGAGAATGAATGCGGGAATGGGAACACCTGGACTTCACTGCATCACTCACCAGCTCCGTAAGGCTGGCCAAACGAACTTTCCAGCCTGGGCTCATCTCTTCATTTGTAAAGTCAAAACAACAATCCCTGCCTGCCTCCCGCCCAGGGCAATTGTAAGGAACAGGAAAGTGGCTTCTTCTCACCTTTCTTATAAAATCTCTGTGTCCTTCATACCTCACCTCATACTTCATAGAGAAAACAAGGCCAGAAGGTCCCGATGTCTACCTGTCTCAACAGAGTCTGTGTCTTCTTGCCTCCCGAGCTCTGAATCCCTCCCCTGCCGGCTCCTCAGGAGACCAGCTCCTCCAGCTTCACTGGCTCCCCGCTCCTGGAGTCTGGCCCCCTGCCCCCAGCATCCCATACAGTGTGCAGGGTGGGTGGCTTGCTAAAATGCAGATTCCGAGGCCCACCCACAGACCCAGTGAATCAGACTTTCTAGGGGTGCATACTGGGAATCTGCATTAAAAATTTTTTTTATTAAAAAATGTTTTTTGAGTTTTTATTTAAAAGGAAGGTGTTTTCTTTGGAACCTGCATTTTTTTAAATGAAGACTTCCTTTTTATTTATTTTTATTTTTTGGCCACGCAGCATGCGGGATCTTAGTTCCCCAACCAGGGATCAAACCCGCACCCCCTGAAGTGGAAGCGTGGAGTCTTAACCACTGGACCACCAGGGAAGTTCTGGGAATCTGCATTTTAAACAAGCTCCCAGGTGATTCTTACGAACCTCAACATTGGAAAACCACAGATCTAATACCTCTCTTATTTAAAAGTCTTCCCTCCCTCCATCCCACACTCACTCCAGCTACCTCTCTTTTTCTGCCGTTCTTTGGAGCCAGGTTCTTCCACAGTGTTGCCTCTACGTCCTCACTTTCTGTTCACTGATCGGGCACCTGCCTCCAACAGCGACCTCCACGTTGCCAAATCCATTGGACACTTTTCAGCCCTTCTCTTGCTTGGCTTCTCAAACCCCGTGTGATAAAGTTGACTACTCTTCCCATCTGGAAATGCTCTTTTTCACGTGCTCAGGGATCCCACACTCTCCTGGGTTCCCTCCCACCCCTTAGACCGCTCCTCAGCCTCCTTGCCAGGCCCCCTCCGGTGCCTGAGTTCTAAATAAATGTTGGGTTTCCTGGGCCTGTTTCTCTTCTCACAGTGGGCAGTGTCATACAGTCCCCTGGCTTCACCGATGACCTACAGACCAACACCACTTACGTCTGTCTATCACCAGCCAAACTCAAGACCCATACGTCCAGCGGCCTGCTCGACATCTCCACTCGGCCATTTCACGAACATCTCAAGTGTAATGTACCCCAACCTGAACTCCTGCCCTTCCCCCAAACCTGCTCTGCCCCATTTCAGAATCACGGGAACTCCACGTGCTGGAGACAAAACCATCATGACCCTTCCCTTCCCTCGACAACTCACGGCCGCTGCATTACCAAGTGCTCGGGTTCTTTCTCTAAACTCAGGAATGCGTCCCCTTGTGTCACCTTCACTGCACAACCCTAGTCCGAGCCGCCTGGACTTGCACCTCCTGCTGGCCGCCCAGCCTCCATCCCTGCTCCCTACATACCATGGCCCGCACAGCAGCCAGAATGGTCTCCCAGCGCAAGTTAGACTGGATCCCTCGCTCTTTAGACAAAATCCCCCATCTTTAAGACCCCAGGTGATCTGGCTCCCACCTCCCTGGCTCTCTCCCCTTCACTCCCCTGCCTTGGCCGTGCTGACCACACCTGGGGGCCGAACGTGCACTTTCCTGCTCACCTAGGGCTTTGTGCCCAGCGTTCTCTGTTCTGGAATGCTCTGACCAGCCTTATTTCTTCCTGTTACTCATCTTTGGACCTCAAGTGAATATTTTCTTACTCAGAAGCCCTCCCTCTCTCTCCTTTCCCACTGTCTTTTAAATCCAAGTCCTGTTTCTCTCTCCCGCAGCCCCACGTACTTCTCCTTCCTGGCTCACTCCCTCACCTGCCTGCTTCAGGTCTTCCCTCTCTGGTTTTCTTTCTGCAATGCAGTTATTGACACTTTACTTACGTATTTCGTTAACTGTCTCACCACCCCTACATGTAACCTCCATGAATGTGGGGAATTTTGTTTGATCACAGCTGTATCCCAGAGTCTAGAACAATACCTGGTATGCAATAAGCACTCATTAACTATTTGTTGAATGAATGAATAGTCCTCACGGGCTAAAATTCTATTTACTTGTGTCATTGTTTGTTTAATGGCTGCCAACCTCACTTAACTATAAGCTCTAAGAGGGTGGGAACCATGTAGTTCTTGCTCTTGAGACATCGTCAAGGCTTAGCACTGTGCCTCCTGCACGGTGAGTCCTCGGCAAAGGTTTATGGGATGAATACGTGAGTGCGAGAGCAAGTGAGCAATGACATGGGTGAGGCCAGCGAGTGCCTCTGTGCCTACGGGTAGGGATGGTACCACCGCAGCTGCCCTCTGCCCTCCCCGACTCAGTGCTCCTGGCTCCAGGGCCCTCCTACCTTGTCCTGCCCTTCATAGTCCCTGGTGAAGCAGCTCCTCAGCCGCAGAGAGAGTTCCTGGAGCTGGACAATGACAGCGGCATTGGGGGTGTTGTCTCTGAAGCGCATGGTGTCCTCCATTATGTCTTGCACCAGGAGAAAGGCCTTCTTAAGGTAGCACACGGGGTCGTTCTGAAAAGTAGAACCTGGAGTTGACGACCCGGCTGATGCCACTTGGGAGCCCAAGCTCCGTGCTGGATGCCCTCATCCCAGGCAGATGGAGGGCTGCAGCCTGCCCTACCCTTACTCCTGAGGAGAGGGGCCACCCACTCCAGTAAGAAGGAGAACGCTGCCCTCAGCTGGCTTTCATTCTCCCTTGTTGCGATCTGGTGCTGCTGGGGATTGTGGTAGAGGGAAGGAAATGTGGATTCTGACCAGAGAGATCCTCAGATTTCTGAAAGATGAGGCTTTAATCAGGATGAAGGTGTACAGGTAGGGTGGGTTCTGGGAACTTCTGTTTCTCTGTCTCTGAGCCTCTTTTGGCTTGCCTTCACACAAAGCCCTTTACCACATAGCTCCTTCTAATCCTCCAGGCCACGGGGATACTGGAGACTACCTCGGGGTCCAAAGAATGACCTCAGTGTTTTGTCTCCCTAAAGAGATGGTGGGTGCCTCAATGAAGACTCGGCTTTTAGCTCTGTAGTCCTAGCACCCGGTGCAGTAGGTTCCTAGTAGTAAATGCTTGGTAAGGTGTGAGTGAGTGCGTGGAACACCGAGGTTACTCCTTGGACCATGAGGTGGTCTCCAGTTCTAATAGAAATGTGTATGGGTCAGGTGTGCAGAAGCTCAGAGATGGGAGCAAATTCTGGGCACGATGGTGATTTTCTAGGAGGCACAAAGAAGAACAGACGTGGAATAAAGGCTGGGGTGGGAGCAGCTGGAAAGGCATTACGGGCATCAGAAAGAGCTGTGCGAAGGCTTGGAGGCAGGAAGAAACAGGGAATGGGAGTAGTGGGTTGTGCCGTGTGATAGAGACTGGAGCTTGTAAACCCCAGGCTAAACAACCTCGGCTTTCTCCTGGAGTGAGGGGTCTCCAGGTTTGGGGAGGTGGTGAGGATAACAGGCTGTGGTTCAGAGAGCTCGCCCACTAGTGGTGGGGTGAGGGGTGCACTGGATGCAGGAAGGCCATTTAGGAGGCTTTTGAAACCGTCCAAGCAACTGATGGGGTGAGGGCCCAGAAGCCGGAGATGCTGGGAGGTAGAACCAGCAGCACACAGTTGGGTGTGGGATAGGAGGAATAGGGAAAGGGCTGGACTGATTCCCTTGTTGCTGGTCCGTCTGCTGGATGGAGGTGACATCCTTAAACAAAACATTTGACCCAGAAGAAGTACTGGTTTGCCTTAGGCCTTAGAGCCAGCCTGCCCGCGTTCAAGTCACTTACTACCTATGTTCTCTCCCTTAACCTCTCATGAACAAGAAGAGTGAACCACATAGTCAGGATCAAAAGTGCCTGGCACATAGTAAGACCTTGACATGTGCCAGGCCGGCAGAAGGGAGCAGCAGGGGACTCGAGGCCTGGGCCCTGCCCAGCTCAGCCCTGGACGCTGGCACCCCAGACTTGAGTACCAGGGATCCTTACACCACACCCTGCCCAGCTCTAGGACTTCTCCTGCCTTCACGCTCCCACATACACCCACCCTGGGAAGTTCATGCATGCTGGCACATGGGCCCTGTAAACAGCCATGACTCACCAACTGCTCCTGGTCTACAAACTCGAAGGCAATTTGGCACGAGGTCTCCATCTGACTGTCAATCTGTAAGAGAGAGCAGGCCAGTGGTGGCAGGGTGTCTGCACTCGACTGAGCTTGCCTAAGGACGGGGACTCGAGTTTCCGGATGGATCAGGGTTTGATCCTCATCCGTCTCCCCCCAGCCACACCTGGAAAGACAGAGCCAAGGCTAGGGGAAGACCTGTGCCCTCCACGTGCCCAGGGGAGGTCTATAGAAGAACAAGAAGTCTCTGTCTTGTACCTCCCACTCTGACATCTCACAGATGCCAGCTTGTTATAAGGAAGAACTATCTAATGTAGGACATAATCTCCCGTGGGAGGTAGTGAGCTCCCTGTCCTGGAAGGAATTCAAGCAGAGGCTAGACAAGCTCTGGGGATTCAGGATCTGTAGGGACTGAGGCTAGATGCCCTTAAAGCCCTTACTGGCCCTCAGAGCAGTGGTTCTGTGATTCTAAGCCTCAGAGAATGTGGTGGCTCTTGGGCTACCTTGGATTGCTGCAGCAGCTACATACAGGAGGAAGAGTGTAGGGGGTAATAGAGGCAGGAGGCCCGGCCTATGGGCTCCAAGCTCAGGGCCCTGGAGCTGGCCTTAGCCTGTGGTGCTCCCCACTGCCTGGCTGGCTAGAGGGATGGTAAATTCTCTTCGGAGCAGGACAGCAGCCATGACAGCAACCTGATTCTGCCGGGCTGAACCACGTTTGAAATTGTTGACGACTCTGCTGGCACGATTAGAGTGAGGCACGGGCTCCTTCATGGCCTGGGTGACCAGGCCATCCCAGCCCCAGGGCTCAGGCAAGAGCCAGGGAAGTGAGGGGGCAGGGCTGGGAGTTAGGCGGGAGCCTCCCTTCCAAATCTGGCTGAGGCCCTGGTGCCAGGCTGGCGGCACATCTGGGAGTCCAGGAGCTAGAGGCAACATCTGGACACAGCAGGCCGACTGGGCTGGCTCCGCAGAGGAAGCATCCCACCGAGGCAGAGCTGGCTTTACAAACTTTTTCAGAGTCCACGTTTGACATTCCAGGCAATCGTTAACCTAGGCAACCAGCTAGAAGTCCACCCTGTCCACCGCCTGCAGGGGAGTGGGAGAGGGCTTCAGGATTGAGGGGGGGCTCAGAGGCATTGACCTGTAGAAGGTCAGTGAGAAGAACATCCGTGGAGCTAGTGGGAGCCACGAGCCACATCCTGCATGGCCGTATTTCTCTGCCTACAACCACTCTCTTTGGCCCTGCTCCCTGACTCCTGCCTCCGTTTCCCCAGTGGGGAGAAGGCAAGGTAGGCAGGACCACACACTCACCAGCTTCTGCAGGACCTGCAGGTGTCCGTTCCCAATCATGTGGCTACAGTTCTCCGACACCTCCTCGGTAGTACTCCTGTTCACGAGGAGACAGGCCAGCAGCAGCAGGCGGCCCAGCCATGTCTGTGACAGAGAGGGCATAATTTCTCCCCAGCTCTCACACTCCCCAGGAACCCCCACGCCCTGTTGAGGGTGGAAGAGCAAGGACCTCAGACCCACCATGCTACAGACCTGCCCCTCATTCCAGAATGCAGCATTCCCCAAACCCACCTTACTCAGGATTTCCTAGCAGCCACGCACAACCTTGCTCTCCCTCGCTAACAATCCAAATGTCGTCTCCTCCAAGAAGCCTTCCCAGATTAACCCAGGCCGAGCCTTACTACACACTGAACTTCTAATGAGGACATGGGAGGTATGCCTACCAGTCTAAATGTCAATTACACAGGAAACTCCTTGAATGCAGGACTTGCATCTACCCATTATTCTGTCTCTGCAATATCACACACTGAGCCAGGCATCTTGTGAGCTGCCCACTCCTCTCAAGTTCATGTTCTTGCACTGGCTGGCTTCCAGACTTGGAGCCAGAGGTATTTGCCTGGGCCCAGCCCTTCCTCCTACCTGATTCCACACAGGTCTGGCTCTGCTACTGGAAAAACCAGGGGCCCCAATTCAGTTTCACTGGGAACCTATCCCGCACCACAGACCTTTGGAGCCTGGGTATGTGTGTCAAAAAGAGCCCAACCGATTAATCAGAGGCAGCAGTGCCAGCTCTAGACCATCCCTGGCTGGCACCTGCCTATCGGAGCCCCATCAGGCTCTGCATCCAGCCAGTCAGCTCTTAGCATTGCAAGAATGTTTTCTGAGATCTCTCCCCTCTTTCAGCACCCACCTGGCCCGGTAGCTGCTTACCCCCAGAGTGATGGGACAGGCTCCTGACACCCTGTTGTTCCCCTTCCCTCCTTCTTGCCAAGGTCCCCTTAGCCCTCTCCCTGGCTCTAGGTCTCCCCTTCTCCAGCCAGAGGCAGAGAAAGACCCTTGGGTTTTCTTTCCGAAGCTGGATATTGCCTCCTGGCAGATTCAAGGAAATGCTGTCAGGATGGGGTGCGGGCTGGCACCTTCCTGGGTTCTGGGCTCTGGGCTCTGCCTCAGTAATTCAGATGACGAGACAAATACTGCAAACAAGTAGCACATTGGAGGCTATGAAACAGTCCACAACAACATGCTGATTTACATATAACTAAAAGCCCAAATGTTTGTCAGCTCTTACTAGGGAGGAGAGGCCCTGGCTGGGCTCCAGGGAGGTTGCAGGGAGGAGGGGCCACAGTGAGGCCTTGAAAGATGGGGAGAAGTTGATGGCAGAGAGAGGGAAGGAGAGGCCTGGAGGAAAGAGGCACAAGATGGCCCAGTGCCATTCAGCACAGGGATCTGGTGAGGGTCCTGGTCTGACCTGGGGGAGGGAGACTGTGGAAGAGGGAGAGCAGTCATGGAGGAAACACTGGGCTCTTTTGCATGGTTGAGGAGGTAGCTCTGGGTGGGAATAGATGCCCAGGCCCTCAGGAACCTGCAGTTCAGGACCCATGGGAGGAAACTGGGCCGTGCAGAAGGTATGTCTCTGCCCCAGGCTGGCTGCCCCTGAGGCTCTGAGCCCCAGGTGTCAGTGGTATGGAGGAAAGGGCCTATGGGGAAGGGGATGCTCGGGAAGACAGCCTTGCCACACGCATTTCAAGATATTGATGTTTGAGGACAGCAAGGAGACAGCAATGCTTAACCCCAAGGGCTGCCTGGCTTTTGGCGTTATTTCAGGCACCATGTGGGAGGCTGACTTCGAAGGTAGCCAAAGGGGCCACCCTGCACCTGGGGCCCTGATTTGGCCTCAGAGGAGGATCTGGACAGGCACCAAAGGGTTAACACTCTAGCTTGCATCCGGCTGGGCCGGCTCTTCTCCCCGCTTCTTTCTTCCTCCCACCCACCAGCCTTGGCCTCTGGGGTAACCACAGGAATCTCTTCAGTCTCAGAGAGATGCTGGGACATCTCAGCCCAGCTATCCATCCTCACCTGCCTCCTATCTTGTTCTATCTTCCCCATCAACAAGGTCCCTGGAGAGATCTTATAGCATGAGTGGACCCTTGGGCTGCCCCTGTCTAAAACCAGCCTCTTTCTTTCCACCTTTCCTTTCCTCCTCTTTCCTCGTGGTCTCACTTCCAGCCCCTGTTTGTCTTGTTGCCTATCACCTCACCCTTCCTGATTTCCCCTCCTAACCCCATCTCTTCTCTCTCAGTTGGGCTCCTCCTCCCCCGTGGAAGGGCTCTTCCCTCTTACCCTACCTGCAACCGCCTCCCTTATCCTCCAAATATTTTTCTGCTTCTCTCCCCCCTGGGTTTCTCCTCTAGGATTCCTCAGAAGCAAACCCATTGGAAGACCACTTACTGTCCATTAACGGTGCCACCCTGCGCCATCTAGGAGCTGCCCCACAGTTGGGGCAGGACAGTCCCCATGCAGTCCTGAGCAGCCCGCTGTCCCTGTCCACAGTTCTGCAACCCCAAACCTTCCTTCCACCTCCTCTACCACCACTAAGCCCAGGATCTCCCCAACGGACTGAACCAGGTTTGGCAGGAAGATTCAGAGCTGGCCCCATGCAACTCTGGGACGCCGCTTCCCACAAAACATACTTGATCCAGCCACCCAAGTGCCCAACAGCTTCTGTCTGTGAACCGGAACAAGTAGTGGCTTGCCCTGCACCTTCCTTTTGCCTTGGCATTCTATAAGCTGGATGGCCCCTGAACTTTCCCCATCCAGAAGCGCCCACTCCCCAGCAGGACCTAGAAGCATGTGTATGGCCCATGAGGAATGCCCGCTGGGAAGGCACCACCCTCAGCGCACAGCCACTCCGCCTGTCCCTTGGCGGTGGCTGATCAGAAGGGAGAGAGTCAGGGACGCAGCCTCTGCCCCATGGCTGCGAGCCCCTTTCTCTTGCCAGCGGGTGGCTCAGTGTGCCTCTCCATGCAATGGGGGTGAGCAGCCTTCCCTTTCCCGAGGGAGTGCCGCAGCCCCAAGAGTAGCTGCAGGGCCGTCTCGGGTCCCAGCCAGAGCGCGAGGGGCCTCGCGCAGTCCGTGCGCAAAGATGGGATGGAAACCGGAGCCCGCTGCCGGGGCGGAAGAGCCTCGGCAGTCGGCGCGCCCAGGCAGCGGGCTCCCAGGGGCCGCGCCGCCGAGCTCCCACCCCAGCCCGGCCAGGGCCCCGCGCCACGGCCGTCGCTTACCGTGGGAGGGCAGCGCCCGGCGGCGCCCCGCGCGGTCATACGGGCAGCTGGGTCCCGGCCGGGCGCGTTGGCCGCCCTCGCTCTCTCGTTCGCTTGCTCGCTGGCCGCTGCAGAGTCCACGCCCCGGCCGAGGGCCGCGCTGCTGTCCCAGGAGTGAGGAGGGACTCGCGGCGGCGCAGAGAGCTCCCTGGAAAACTTTCACTTTCCCCGAGCCGGGCTCCACTGGCCAGCTCCTCGGCACAGCCTTTTAAGCGGACTTGTGAGGCATGTGGTTTATGGGAAATCACCTTGGACAGGCGCCAGATGCACACACGCGCGCGCACACACACACACACACACACACATACACACACGCGCGCGCGCGCGCACTGACACAGACACACAAACTCCAGAGGCCCACTGAACCGCCTCCCCGCCCCCACCCCGAGGGCTGGTCTTCTCCGCTCGTCTTCCAGTCGCCTTGTTTGCTGTGCTCAACGCCAAAGCCTTCGAGAAAGTAACGCGGGCTTCACCGCTTCCCTCCCTCCAGCGCGCCGGCTTTGGACAGAGCCTCGCCTTTCCTTCCGCGCTCTCCAGGCGGATCCGGTGTTCTCTCTCTCTTTCTAATATTCCTTTCAAGGGACTTTCCCTCTAGGCCTGAAAATTCCCAAATCAAAGCAGGAAATGGCCTGAGAGCAGGGGCAAACACTGGAGACTGGGGCCTCCCCCGCTGCGCTTCCTGCAGCACCTTGTGGAACCCGAGTCAGCAGGTTTGTAGGCAGCCCTCTCCTTCTTATGCAGCCCCCAAGCCGCCCGCCCAGCCTCTGTCTCCTGTTCTGGTGTCAGGGTAGAGGCAGGGAGGCTAACTACCTGGCCAGAAGGGGATGAGTTGTGTCCTGTGACAGGGAGCTGGGAGGCTCTGCTGTGTGCTAGGAGATGCTCCCAGCAGCTGACCTGCAGGTGATGTAAATGCTGGCTGGTACCCATGCTCCCTTCTGAGCCTCCAGACCTGAGGAGATTGGCACCTGGGCCCTAGATTTCCCTTGATGCTTTTGGAAATGCATTTACTGAGATGATTAATCACATTTCGTCTCTACATGAGAATGAATCTAAATGAGGCCTAATAGGAGGAGCCTGTTAATCATAAAGCCAAATTCAGGAGCTTTCTCTTTCTTCAATTCACTACGGTTCAATGTTTCAATCTCTCTGTGACTCCACCCAACCCCAGCCCCTGGGAAATACATGCTATACAGCCGGGTCTGGAAGGGGCATCTCTTGTCACTTGCTCCAGCCCCAAGAAGTAATTTTACACCTGCATGCTCTTGTTCATACTGGTTCCTCTGCTTAGAATTATCCTTTCCCCACTTGTCCTTAAGGCAAACATCTCACCCTTCAAGGCTGAAATCACACCACATCCTTCACCAGCAAAGCCTTCTTTGACTCCTCAGGCAGATCAATGGGTCCTTTTCCTGCGGTCTCACTGAATTTGGCTCCTTTCTCTGTGGTCTCCCTAAGTTGTTTGTCTTTCATTCATTCATTCTCCACATTATTCTAAAAAGTATTTCAGGTGGCGCCGATAGTTATATTCTGAATCATCAGACTGAAACTTCACCCCCACCCTGGACTGAGAGTTCCTCCAAGGTGGTCCCATGTTTACCTCCAAATCAAAAGTGCCCAGCACATAATAGGTACCCGGTTGATAGTGATCAAATGAGGCCATTAGGGAATAATTCATTCGTTTAACAAAGGTGCACCATGTGGCTACTGTGTGCCAGGCACTGAGCTAGGCGTGGGAATGTGATGATGGACGTGTCGGCATATCCCTGCTTTCATGGGTTTGGGAGTAGTCAGAGCTTAAAGGGCGTGGGGCAGGCCTGGATGTTCAGAAACTTGAGGAAGGAAGGCCAGAGACAGAGTCCAGCCAGAGGAAGGAGTCTGAGGGCTTACTTCCCCTGGGCATTGTCAAGTGGTCCCAGTACAAAATGATTTAAGATAACATGTTGACACCACTTGTTCTGAGGACTGATATGAGGTTAGAGGAAGTGATGTGAGGAGATAAACCTCTTGACTTGTTGAACTGGGAGTAAAATTTTACCTGTTCCCTCCTTCACCTGACCCGACGCTGTGGGCTCACTGAAGCCAGTGTTAGGACGTAGCTCTGCCTCTGGAAGTCAGCCTTCCTCTGTCAGCACGAGCCTTGGCTTCTTGTTTCCCCTAACGGAAATTCTTTACACCCCCAGATTTGAACCCTGATTCCACTACTTACAAGCTATCTGACCTTGCAACTCTGCCCAGTCATTCGTTGTATGACTTGGGACAAACCTCTCTTAGCCTCAGTGTCTTCATCTATAAAATGGAGACGTTTATATTTCTCACCAAAGTGTTGAGGATTTCGTAGGATGATGCCTGTGAGGTGTTTAGCCCAGGACCTGAAGGTAGTAAGTGCTATTGGTATTAGCGTTAGCATTAGTATTAGTATTATCTGTCCACTCACATGCGTCTTAAGCAATGACACCACAGTAGTGCAGTAAACTTGCAAGTCCCAACGCCAGACTTTAGCCCCAGCTCTGCCGTTCATTTTCTGTGTGACTTTAGACAAAGCCTTTATTCCTTCTGAGCCCCTCTTTCTTCATTTGACAATGGCGACGATAAGCCCTTTCCCCAAGGAGTGGATGAGAAGTCAAATGGGCGACAAATGGGAGTCTCTAGGGCAATGAACAGCACAGAATAAGTGCTTGGTTATGAAAGAACACTTTGGAATTGTAGGCTATGGGATGCTGGGAGGCTCTGCCTGCGTGGAGCTGCAGAGGGATGAGCAAGGTCCTGGGTAACTGTGACTCCACAGTGGGACTTGCAGCTGTCTCGTCTCTGTTACCTTAAAAGGAGAGGTTGTGAACCTGCTTGACCTCAGGCAAGCTTTACCACCAGACATGGAGAAATTGAGGCTGGAAAAACTTATGGTGTGCCTGGTAGGGCTCCCCTGGACAGCATCTCCTGGGCTCTCTCCTGCACTGGGCGGATACTCCAGCCCCTGCCTGTCTGGCTGGGAGACCTTGGGCAGGCAGGTTCTGGCTGCATCTCAGGGCCAAGCCAGCAGGATGGTTTCCATCTGCACGTGGCTCCTTAGCTGTTTACACCCGTGCAAGCCTGTGTGTGCCCATTGGTGGTCACAGACCTGACCTAGAAGCCGTTCCACCCATATTGCCTCAAATGAGCAAACAGAGTCTCAGACAGGCAAAGCCACCTCCTCCAAAGTCACACATGATTGGTGCAGTGTGGGGTGGGGGCCTCAGGACCGAGGCCGGGACTGACCCAACTCTGGGTCCCCTGTGTTCTCCCTGGTCAGAGTAGCTGCTGTTCTCCCTGCTGACTACTGGTGGAGTCATGTCTGGAGCAGGGTCCTGGGGGAGGCATAGAGGAATTTGGAACCATCCAAGATTTGGGGTTTCAATGATTTCCTAACGTAGCACCATCAAGGAGGCAGTGCTCAGCTGACCCTGGAGGAGGGCAGAAGGGAGCACCAGAGGGACCCTGCTTGTCAGGGGAATGAAGCAAGGGTGGGAGGAGAGAGACAGAAAAGAGAGAAATGGAGACGGATGGCAGGAAGTGGGAGGAAAGCTTCATTTGCTAGTTGTCAAAATGTCATTTCTTTGAAATTATTTGATAGGCAATTTCCCCTTGAGATCTTTTCTAGGGAGTTGACTTCTATCACAAAGGACTCCTTTCTTTCTCTTTCATTTTCTTCCTTCCGTCCTTCCTTCCTTCCTTTCTTCCTTCCTTTCTTTCTTTCTTTTTCTTTCTCTTTCCTTCTCTGCCCCACTCTCTTTCTCTCTTTTTTCCTCCCCCTCTTTATTTCTTTCTTTCCCCCTTTATTTCATTCCCCTTTCATTCCTTTCATTTTCCTTCCCTCCTCTCTCCCACCTCCTCTTCCTCTTCCTCTTTCTTTCTCTTCTCTCTCTCTTTCTTCTTTCCACTAAAGTGGCCCAGGGCTCTTTAAGAAGTGGACTGGGGCTGGATAGCATAGCCTTGGAAGCTTGGGGCTGCAGAGGAAATGCCGCTTTCCTGTCCCTGTGCTCCTGGCAAGGTGCTGCAGAGATGGCCAGAGTGTGCTGAGACGCCCCAACTAACCCATCTCCTGTGCTGCCCCACCCAGGTCTATTACTCTGTGGGCTGCCCTTCTAGTCATGCCTTCTCCCTTTTTATAGGGCAGTGGTGGGCGGGGGGGGGGGCAGCAATGGCCATAACGGAGGGACCCTTGGACTGGGTTTCTCATCAATTAAATGGGAATGGTTGGGACTTCCCTGGTGGCTCACCGGTTAAGAATCCGCCTCCCAATGCAGGGGAAAAAGAGATCGATCCCTGGTCCAGGAAGATCCCACATGCCGCGGAGCAACTAAGCCCGTGCACCACAACTACTGAGCCTGCGCTCTAGAGCCCGTGAGCCACAACAAGAGAAGCTGCCACGATGAGTAGCCCATGCATTGCAACGAAGAGTAGCCCCCGCTCACCGCAACTAGAGAAAGCCCGCACCCAGCAACGAAGACCCAATGCAGCCAAAAATAAATTTAAATAAATAATAAATGGGAATGATAGCTCCCAGCCAGTTGGCTTCCCAGGGCTGCTGTGAAGACCTTGTATTTGGTAAACTACCAAGAACCAATATTTGATACTTTGGAAAATGACTGATAGAATTGTTGAGACCAGATCTTCCCCTTGGAGGACAGCCAGCTATACCCCCTGTCCCTGTAGGTACAAAAACACTTGCGCTGGCTTTAGCGCCATGCCACCAGGAGTCTTGCCTCTGAAGGGCAGGCATTCTGGGAGGCCGTCTGTATCAGGGCCCCAGCTCTTTCTTCTGCCTGAGCTTCCTGCCAAGACCAGGAGGCTGGGCACCATCTTCTAGACCTGGACAGGCTCTCTCAGGTGCTCATGAAGTCCTCAGTCTAACCTAGAAGTGAAGAAAAAATTTATTTGCATGAAATTTGGCTTCCCGAGTACCCTCCCTACCTGCTAGAGTTATAACTCCTTAGCTGAGGACCCTTCTAGAATGAAAGTTTGTCCTAACCGTCATTGGAAAAAAAAGAATCATGAAGAGGATCATGTGTCTGCTGGTTTCCAAGCAACAGACAAGCGTACTTCCTATCTTTGGCCCTGCGTGACTTCAGAGCAAATAAGGCAGAGAATTACCTGGAAACAGGAAGTGAAAATCTATGCCATCTGTAATCATGTGTTAATGCAATAGGCATTTTTGAATGTCTGCTGTGTGCTGGGCCCTGCGTTCATCCTCATCAGTTGCATTACATGCCCTCCCTGCTCTCAGCCTGCCAGGGAGACAGATGCCTCAGGGACAATCCAACTTAAGGCAGTGAGTGTGATGATGGGGAAATGTATGAAGTGTGCCAGGAGCCACTTGGCTTCTGGAAGTCACTGAAGGGAGCCAGAAACCTGGAGCAGAGAAGAGCCTGAGGGTTGCAAGTGTTCTAGCCCCAGATACGGCTGGGGGACAGACCCCTTTCTCCCACCTCTTGTGATTTAAGGCTATTCCTTGCCTTTGTTCTTTATGTTGGTTTGCTCAATGCCAACGGGGAAGTCCAAAAGGAAGCTTCCTCACGAGAGTGCCCAGCTAGTTGGGATGGGGAGGCCCAGAGCACGGACATGAGTCAGGAGGTAAGACTTTCCAGAGTTGCCCTATGTGAGGGGAGGAGAGGCAAGAGTGTCGCCCACTCCAGTCTGCAACACTCATCTCTGTGGCTGCCCTAAGCCCCGGGCCAGAGTCCTAGCCCAGCCCCAGGCCCTTCAGCCAGATGGCAAATCTCCTTTCCACTGGCTGGTGCTGTGCACTTTTCCCCAAGGAGTAGGAAGATTCCGAGCAGCCCTCATGGGTGGAGCAGTGAAGTGTGGTAAGAGCATCAGCTCTGCGGCCATAATGCTTGGGTTGAAATCCCAGCTCTGCCTCTTGCTAGCTCTGTGTTCCTGGGTAGGTTACTTAACCTTTCTGTGCCTCAGCTTCCTCATCCGTAAAATGGGGATAATAACGGCATCTTCCTCATAGGGCTTCTGTAAAGTTGAGTTATTATGTATAAAATGCTTAGGACATTGGTTGGAATATAGTGGGCGCCATATAAGGGGGAGAGCTATCATTATTAAGGAATAGTGAGACCGAGAGGGCACTGTGCCTGTTGTCCAGTTGGTGCTACTCGAGACTCCATTAAAAGAGGACTCCAGAGCAGCTGTGCTATTGCCTCCTCAGCAGTGCCCTAGCCAGGCAACAATGGGGGCAGGGTCGAGGCGGCACATGGCCAAGGCTGCTTGCACGCCAGAAAAGCCCCTCTCCTACTGTGAACATTCCTCTGGATCCTGCTGTGGAGAGAGCCCTGCTCTGGGGGCCAGGAGGGTGCGGGGTTGTTGAGGGGCAGGCTTCATCCTGGAGCCAAGTGGGTGGACAGGGTCTGTGCTCCCAGCTCCCACTTGGAGTTGCTGTCAGAAACAGGAATGCAGTGTTCCTTGGGAGCCTCTTTCCTTCCCCTAACCACAATTGGCCCACAGAACCACAACTACCAATCGGTCCATTCATTAGAAAGCCTCCTGAATGTCCAGCCGGTACAGCTCCCGCCCTCTCCCTCACATTCCATCTCCCAGGCGTGGGGCTGCTAGCCCCCAGAGCAGCCTGGTCATCAGGCCTGGAGAGCCCTTCCCTTCTCTCGTCCCAGGAACAGGAGTCTGGGACAGAATCCAGGCAGTCCTACGACGATACCTGGGGGCTCTTTGGGGCTGTTAGGTTAGAATTCTGTTCCTGGGAATTCCCTGGTAGTCCAGTGGTTAGGACTCCACGCTTCCATTGCAGGGGGCCTGGGTTCGATCCCTGGATGGGGAACTAAGATCCCACAAGCCACACGGTGCAGCCAAAAGAAAAGAAAAGAATTCCGTTCCCGGAATGAATTCCTTCTAAGAGACTACATTGCCCAGCTCTGTGCTAGAAGGCAGCAGGGGCCAAAACTAGATGCTCCAGGCCTCAGTGTGGTGTTGCAGGATTTGGCTTCACCTCAGACAGGGACTTTGGAAACTTGCTGGAACCCTCTGCACCTCAGTTTCTTCATCTGTAAAATGAGGATTATAACAATTGTGAACTCCCGTGAGTAGTGTTAGTATCAAATTAGAAATTTCCTAGAAAATACTCCGTCCTCTTGGAAGACTCCTGCAGATGTTGGCCATCACTAGTAAAGGACTTTGGGTTTGAAATTGGGTTTCAGATCCAGATCTGCTTTCCAGCTGCAAAACCTGGAGCAACGTAGGAACCTCTTTTGAGCCCCAGATTCCTCATCTGTTAAGTGGAAATGATACTACCTGCCTTAGAGAGTTTATAAAAAGTCAGTACCAGAGATAACCAGACCCTTGTTGCAGAGAAGATGTTCAATGAATGTTAATTACAATCATTCATAGAAGTAGTAGCGATGATATGGCCGGAGGGAACTGGCCATGCAAAGTAAACCAGGTTCACACACATTTTCCCTTCTACTCAGCTGCAGCTCCCCATGCTGTAATCACTCAATAAATATTTGCTGATTGATTGAGGACGATTGACTCCAGACTCTGGTGCCAATATCCCTGCATCAGGCCCAGGGCCTTCTTCAGGGGACATGGAACTGTCTTGCCTGGAGCCCCTCTCCCCTCCCTTTGTCCCTGCCTTATGTCAGATATTTGCTTCCCTTAAAGCTATTTCATAAATAATAAATAAATAGGTCATAAAACACTATTTCACTTATACAAGAAGACTGTCATGCCAAAGCTATTTTATTATGAAGAAAGCAGAAAACCATAGAAAAAATATTTTTAGAACACAGCAGTAGAACTCATGTTCTGGTTCTTCCTTGAATTTGAAAAATAAGGTCATGGACTATATGCCTAATTTTTAAGCCAACTTCAAATAGGGATCTTTCTAGAGCTGAGTTTTGGGGGGTCCTAAACTGTGGACTCATGCCATCTTAGACACTCTGGGCCCCAAGGGAGTTTCACCCCTTCTTGCAGGTGGGAGCCAGGACTCAAGAGGAAAATTAGACACATGTACCTCTGAAAATACTAGCACTTCTTCAGACATTAATTAACTCGTTCACTTAATGAACATTGAGCACCTACCAATTGCCTGGCCCCAGTCACTAGGGCTAAAATCATTGAAGAAGACCCATCCCTGCCCTCAAGGAGCTCTCGGGCTTGTGAACACACTGCTCCCACACAGAGCAGCAGTGCTGGATGGCATTTGAAGCAGGTGAGTGGGTGGCGAGTCAGGAGGGCTTCTAGGAGGAGGAGACCTTGGAGCTGCATTGAGAGCAATAGTACACCAGGTACAGAAATGGGGAAGGGAATTCCAGAGAGAGGGAACAGCGTGCACAGAGGCCAGGAGAGGTAAGTGACAGTGTAGTGGGCTCTGGGCAGTATATTCTGGAATGATTGGAGCTGAGGAGGAAGTATAGAAGCGGGAGAGAGGCCTGGAGGTCATACACACAACATTTGACTTTACCACGAGGAGTTGCTGAGGAAGCTGGAAGGTGACAGGATCAGATCTATCCATTCAGTGCATGTTTTTTGAGCTTAGGGCCCCTTCCTTAGGTTCTGAGGGGCACGTGAAGAGATGCATATGGTACTGAATGGACTCTTGTCCTCGGGAAATACAGCATCTAATCAGGAAGTGAGGGGGTTTGGGTGTGCCAGAGACTTAACTACATTTATCAGCTAAAGGGACGTTGCCCAGAGAGAAAGAGGCTAAACCGATGGAGAGACAGAGGTCACTGAAGGAGCGGGATCCTGGGGGTGGGCGGGGGTACCATCAAGGATGCAAGGAAAGATTTGTGGGGTCAGGAGAAGAGGTGTTTTGCCTTTGAGGTCAATGGTGTGGGTTTCAGAAGAAAAGGGGTTCGGGAGACTAAGTGCTGTTGAGAGTTCAGGTGATGGGTGGTGGGTCCTGGTGGGGAGGGAAGGAGGAGGAGCCAGGGCAAGTTCGCTGCCTCAATCAGCAAACAAGACACATGATTACTGAGCACAGCTGAGGACCAGGGACAGAACCAAACTGCATGGTTCCCTCCCCCAGGAGCTCACGGCCTTCTTCTGCCTGGCCTGCTGTCCCTTCCTACCGTTCTCAAGTCCTCCTGTGGAAATCATGTCTTTAAGGCCCTCCTGAAATGGCCCTGCTCAGGAAGCCTTCCCATTGCTCTCAGCAGGAATGCTTTTTCCCTCCTCTGGATTCCATGATGCTTTGGTCTCTGCCTCTCTTTTGTTTGTGTCTTCCTTTGCATGTATATTTCTTACCTTTCTGCCAACTAAACCATGAGCTTCTAGAGATAGCTTTTGGTCTCCCACAGGACTCAAATATACTAGGTGCTCAATAGAAGTTTGTTGAATGAATGAGTGAATGAATGGACTTCAAGAACTCAAGTCATTCCCCCTGCTGGAAACGACCTCTCCTCCCCTGTTCCTAAGCTGAGCTCCTCACTTCCATCCCACGGTGGCCTATCCCAGGGCCGGCTGCTGGGTCACATGCTTGTCACAGGTCCTCTGCACTTGGTTGGGGTCATGGGCTCCGACAGGATGCCAGAGCTGCAGGGTTTGAACTCAGTCTGTCCGTGAGTCAAGGTGTGAGCAGAACCTTGGGGGCCTGTGCAGGCTCACTGAAGGCTCCGGGGACCTGTGTGCTTACCAGGATGCTGGAGCAAGCCTTCCTCCCTCGTGGCCTCTCATTTCTTTACTCTAGCCCTCGTGTCCCTGCAGGGCAGTCCTGTCAGTGGCCACCGCCAGCCACCATGGCTCACTGAATGCTCCAAGGGCTCTATGCACCCCCGCTTGTTTGATAGCTTTCTGCTTCAGACTCATCTTCTATTAACCACCCGTAGGCCCCCCAAAATTGGATACACCTCCATTCAATAAATCTATATTGAATGTCTCCTGTGGCCCAGCTCAAGGTTAGTTGCTGGAATTTCCAAAATATATAAAAGACAGTCTGCACTCAAGGAGCTCACAGTCCAGCAGGGCTAGAGGTGGTTGGACAAGTAAGTAGCCTACTATAGCGTCCCAGCCCGCAGTTAGTGCCACGGGCAGGAAGCCCAGGTTGGGACATCTAGGAGAGGGTCGAGGAGTTGGGGGAGTGGCGAGCCAAGGGAAGAAGAGAAGGGAGAGGAGGGGCATTCTGGGTAGAGGGAGCAGCAAAGCCAGGCAGAGATGAGTGTGGTTTGGGGTGGCCGGGTGTGGGCGACACAGGGTTTGATGGGGAGAGGACTGGTGAGGCCAGAGACCTGTCATTAGAACCCCATCCCCAGCCGAGGAGGTAAACCTCTCCTTAAAGCCCTCTCAGCTGTCCCCTTCTCTAAGAATTCCTATTTCCCCAACCCGTGTGGTTTCATCAGAAGCCTATGGCATTTTGTCTTCCTCTGGGGGCCCCTTTCCATGTTCCAGTTTATTTTAGGCATATGTGTGTACCGGCTCTGTCACCTCCACTGGACTGGGAGCTCCTCCAGAGCAGGGACATGTCATTTCAATCCTCTCCACAAATATTGAGAGACGACGTACTGTGGGCCAGGTTTTGGGTACTGGGAATGCAGCCAAGACTTAGATGGACACATTGAATTAAAACACCAAAGTGTCCACCCATATCCCCTCTGTCCTTTTATCGGGCTCTCCAGTGAGTCATCGGGAGGTTACTTAATAAGCAAGGAATTCATCCAAATGGAGGGGAGCTGTCTGGTGCCACTTGCTGTGTGACATTTCACAAATCTTGTAGTATCTCTGACAGGGATGAAATAAACTCCTGTCTCGGGACATTGTCATGAGAAAATGCAGTAACAACTGTGGAGGGGCTGGGCTAACTTTGCAGCAGCCTCCAGAGGCCAGAAGTTTGAGGGTGGTGTGCTCTTCCACTGCTCCCGCCAGAGTACACCTTCCAAGAGATACTCCCTCTGCATCTGGACTCCCTGCCTGGACAAGGTCCACAGGCTCAGCTCGGCTCAGCTCAGGGCTCCTCTCCAGTTTGCCCAGAGTCTTTTTTTTTTTTAATCAGTAAGGAAAAGCTTCTCGTACTACTAGGAGATCTCATGCATGGGGGTGTGATTTCCAAGACTGCAGTTCATCCTCTGATTCTAGAGGATCTGCTTCTTGGTTCCTTTAACCTCTGGGTTGAGTTGCATCCAAATTTCAATAGCAGGGGAATGGGAGGTTCTCAAACATGTTCACATGGTGGAGTCTCTGGAAGCCAGCACTTTTGTGGAACTCACACACACACAAAAGTAGTATGTGCAACCTCCAATCACCCTTACTTGTGCTAAATCAGAGACCCCTGGATCCTTGATTCTCATGGAGATAAACAGTAGCAGGGGCCAAGGTTTAAGGTTTAAGAAGAATGTTAGGATCTCCTGTCCGAAGTGGAGAATATTTCACACTCGGTCTTCAGATTGAAGGAAGGGGATCTTTATTTATGTTTAGGGGTGGGACTCTTACTCCAGGGAACAGAATTTGAGAGCTCTGGGTCTCAAAATGGAGCCAAACCTCAAAAGCAATGTCCCAGGGTCCTAAGGGCTCCACTGACCTCCTGGCTGCCCTAGCTTTCTCTATTTTCCATTTTCCTTTCCTTTTTTTTTTTTTTTTTGTGGTACGCGGGCCTCTCACTGTTGTGGCCTCTCCCGTCGCGGAGCACAGGCTCCGGATGCGCAGGCACAGCGGCCATGGCTCACAGGCCCAGCTGCTCTGCGGCATGTGGGATCTTCCCAGACCGGGGCACGAACCCGTGTCCCCTGCATCGGCAGGCGGACTCCCAACCACTGCACCCCCAGGGAAGCCCCCTTTCCTTTTTAATAGGCTACACCCAAATGCCTCTGACCTCCTGACTTTCCCTCTCTCTTCCTCTCCCTTCCTAGAAAGGTCATGGAATGTGGCAGCTACTAAATAGGAACGTGGGCCTTGGAGCAAGACTGCCTGGGTTCAGTATTTACCGTGTGACCTGGAACAAGCCTTCTGTGCCCCAGGTGCCTTATTTGTAAAATGGTGGGGATAATAATAAACTGGCCTCACTGTCATTGGTGAGGAGTAAGTGAGTTAACACAGGGCTCAGCGGACCTGTTCTGTAAAGGGCCAGATGGTAAGTATTTTTGGTTTACCGTCCATACTGTCTCTGTCGTCACTATTCAGCTCTGCGGTCGTATCTCGGAGGCAGCCATAGACAGTACGTACATCAGTGGGCATGGGGACCAGCAAAATTTTGTTTATAAAAATCGGCAGGGAGCTGGATTTACCCTGAGGCTCACAGTTTGCTCTACCAAGTTCATATGCGAAGAAAGTGCTGGCTTGTCGTAAGCACTCAATAAATGTTAGCAATTATTATTCATTTATGAATAAACTAAATATTTGAGCACCCTTTCTGTGCCGGGCACTGTCCTCACAGCCAAGAGCAACATAGACAAGGTCCCCGAGCTGGTGGAGCGTACGTTATGGATGGGGGACAGGAGTAAATGAGGAAACAAATGACAGAAAATCGCAGATGGTGGTAAGAGCTGCTGTGAGAATGATCTAGGGGCTGGGATACTGATTTCAGGGCGGCCTCCACGAGAGGTGCGGTCAAGGAAGCCCTCTTAGAGGCTGTCATGTTTCAGCCAAGACCGTGACAAGGACCCAGCTCTGTGGCCACTCTGAGAAGAGAATTCCAGGCAGAGGGACAGACTAGCTCTGGCTCCCACTTACGAACCAGCTGCAGGGTCTGCAGTGCTGGGAAGACTGGGAGATGGGAAGTGAGAAGGAGGAAGGATAGGACAGAAAGGAAAACTGGGGTCCCTTCTGATCTGCAGCTCAGGGTGCTGCAATGGCTGTGGGAGAGCCCCTCTTGCCCCGCAACCCCTCTCCCGGGATATGTTCCTTTCCCCGAGGTCCCACCCCTCAGCCCAGCTCTGCTCTCACCTTCTCTCCTGCTGCTGCCTGCCTCAAAGCCCTCAGCTCAGGCCTGACACCCACATCTGCTCTTCACATCTGTCTCTGGGGCCCAGGCTTGCTGAAGCCAGCTACTCACCACTGCAGCCAGAGACGTCCCCTTCCCGCCATCCAGCAGGTGAGCAGCAGGGTCTGGATTCTGCCTCCTTCTGTGCAGGGGAGAGTGGAACTCCAGACACAGGAGGTGGAGTGGGTTTCACTGGAGCCGCTCCCAGACACAGAGCCTGGAAAAGAACTGGAGGAGAACTTAGAAGTCCTGCCCTCTGGCTCATGGTTCGCACAATCTTTGGTGTGCGTATGGGTTCCAGACCCTTCTCCAAGTTTCCTCGCTTCCGTACTTCCACACGCAAACTTTCAACTTGCTCTCTCTCTTTTTTTTTTTTTAACGTTTTTATCCGAGTATAATTGCTTTACAATGGTGTGTTAGTTTCTGCTTTATAACAAAGTGAATCAGCTATACATATACATATATCCCCATATCTCTTCCCTCTCCCTCCCTCCCACCCTCCCTATCCCACCCATCTAGGTGGTCACAAAGCACCAAGCTGATCTCCCTGTGCTATGCGGCTGCTTCCCACTAGCTATTTTACATTCGGTAGTGTATATATGTCCATGCCGCTCTCTCACTTTGTCCCAGCTTACCCTTCCCCCTCCCCATGTCCTCAAGTCCATTCTCTAATAGGTCTGCATCTTTATTCCCGTCTTGCCCCTAGGTTCTTCATGACTTTTTTTTTTTTTTTTAAGATTCCATATATACGTGTTAGCATACGGTATTTGTTTTTCTCTTTCTGACTTACTTCACTCTCTATGACAGACTCTAGGTCCATCTCTACAAATAACTCAATTTCATTTCTTTTTATGGCTGAGTAATATTCCATTGTATATATGTGCCACATCTTCTTTATCCATTCATCTGTTGATGGACGCCTAAGTTGCTTCCATGTCCTGGCTATTGTAAATAGTGTTGCAATGAACATTGTGGTACATGACTCTTTTTGAATTATGGTTTTCTCAGGGTATATGCCCAGTAGTGAGATTTCTGGGTCATATGGTAGTTCTAATTTTAGTTTTCTAAGGAACCTCCACCCTGCTCTCCATAGTGGCTGTATCAATTTACATTCCCAACTTGCTCTCTCTTTCTCTCTCTCTCTCAACATCTGTATTGAGGTGTAAATGATATACAAACAACTGTACAAATTTAATGTACACAATTTGCTGAGTTTGGACAGACACATATACCCATGAAACCATCACCACAAGCGAGGTAGTGGACATATCCATCACCTCCAAAAGTCTCCTTGTGTCCCTTTGTGTTTTGTTTTGCTTTGCTTTGTTTTTGTGGTAAGAACACTTACCAGGAGACCTACCCTCTTAACCAAATTGTAAGTGCATGATACTGCATTAACTATAGGCACTTTAGTTTTCTCTTACTAAACATTCTGGCTCCCATAGAATTCTGTGGGATGGTCTAGCCAAGGAACTAGGCCACCACATGTGGCCTCCCTCTTCTATAGAGAACAAATTCTAAACTCCAATAATTTGGGGGTTGGAGCCAGCCTGCCTTGGTAACTGCCACAGTGAGTTAATTCTTGTCAGCTTCTATGTCAGAGGGACCAGGTCTAGTTGACCTGGTCCCAGTCCCAGGATACACACTTCTGGGAGCCTGCAGCCCTCTGCCCCTCCTTCAGTTCTCACTTCCTTAAGAAGCCTTGCCGGATTTTGTCCCCATTCTGATGCCCTCACTGGCTCCAGTGTCCGCCTGAGAACCAGAGCTTGCTGGTGTGACCCCTTCGCCCCGACCAGCCTGCAAGGGCTGGAATGGTGCTGTGGACATCACACCTCCCCAGCTGGCAGTGAGAGGGTTTCCAGGGCTGCCTGACTCATCAACAACTGGTGCTGTCAGCCTGGCTGTCATGTGGCACCGTGGGTCGTGGGTGGGTGGGCGGGTAACGTGGGTTGGGTGGGCATGCTCCCAGCTCATTCAGGGGTTCCCTCCCCACTCTTTGCTGTCCTGTGTTGTTGTCTTGGTGTCCAGGAAGCCTCCGGGGAAGGGAAAGTCTGACCCCTCTTCCTGTCAACAATGACTTTCTGCTCAGAGCTGACCCTCCGGGGTGAGTCACCAGGGAGGGCAATCAGGCCCTGTGGTGGAGAAGGAAAGCCGGGGGTAGGAGGTTTCCTTCCACGGCCCAAGGCTGCTAGAGGTCTGAGGCTAGATTGGGGTGTTCCAGCTGAAAGAGGGGCTTGGGACAGGCCCCCTGGGGCCCTCCAAGTGGGAGTGTTCTCCAAACTCCTCCTCTATCCTCCTGCAGGCCACGCCAGAGTGATGTTCTTTTCTTTTCTTTTTAATATCTTTATTGGAGTATAATTGCTTTACAATGGTGTGTTAGTTTCTGCTTTATAACAAAGTGAATCAGTTATACATATACATATGTTCCCATATCTCCTCCCTCTTGCGTCTCCCTCCCTCTCACCCTCCCGATCCCCCCCCCCCCCAGGTGGTCACAAAGCACCGAGCTGAGAGTGATGTTCTTAAACATGGCTTTGGCCATGTCGCAGCTTTCTCGTAATCTTTGGCGGCTCCTTACTAGCTCTGGGATAAAGTTTGAATGCCTTAGCTTAGCCCAACCTCCCTCTTAACCTCATCACCCTTCACCCCACTCCTGCCCTCCGTTCCCATCAGGTGGCCTCCTCTGCCCCTGAACGTGACATACCCATGGCCATCCCCCCACCTTTGCCTTTGCCATGCCCCTTCTCCATCACTCTCTGTGATGCCTTTTCCTTCCTAGATGCACCCATACTCTAAACCACATTTCCATCCTCACATCATCCATCCACTCAAAAAATATTTGTTTGAGCACCTTCTACTAGAATGCCACGCCCTGTGCCAAGAGCTGAGGTTTTGACCACCAACGAGCTAGACGAGGTAAGCACTAACAGACCTGCCAGGCTTGTGGATGAGACAGACATAAACAGGCACTTGCAATGGAGCAAAGTGAGCTCAGGGTGCTAGGGTGACACCTGGCAGGTGCACCTCACCCAGCCTTGAGAAGATCATAGAGGGCTTCCTGAAGGAGGTGATGCTGCTGATTTCTTGAGGCGTGAGTAGGAGTTAGGTAGGCAAGGGAATCAGGGAGGGAAGGGGGCAGCAAGGATGCTGGGACCAGAGGAAGCAGAAAGTAGGAGAGCCTAAGGCAAGAGACAGTCATTCTAGGAACTGAAAATTGATCATAAAGTTTGGAGTAGAGGGTGTGAGTGGGAGTCGCAAGAGGAGAGGCTGAGAGTTACCCAGGGGCCCCGCAGAGTTTAAACTTTATCCTAAGCGCCATGAGAAGCCAATGAGAAGTTTATAATGGAGGCTTACAATGAGCAGATTTGCACCTTAGCTGGTCCAGAGTGACCAGAGTGTAGCCCATGGATGGGAGGAGGGCAAGCGACAGGTTCAGAGACCTATTAGGAGGTGACTTACATGGTCTGGGCAGGAGGCAGTGGTGGCTTGAACCGAGTGATGGCTGGGGAGCTGAGGCCAAGAGGAAGGGGTCCAAAGTTCTTAACAGCTAACAGGACTTGGTGATTGCCTAGGCGTAGGGGTGGAGGGGAGAGGAGTCAAGCGTGGCTCCCAGGTTTCTGATTAAGCAGATGGGCAGTGAGGCTATTTTACTGAGGGGACCAGGTCTGCGGGCAGGGGATGATGAGTGCAAACTTGGACGTGCTCAGTTTGAGCTCCTGGAGGGGCTGCTCAGGGCAGGCAAATGCCAGAGAGGGTGGGCGAGGCTAGATTTCTGGAGAGAGTTCTGTGTTGGAGGGACAGACTTGGGGTCCCAGGTGTACGTGGTCATTGAGCTGGGAGAGGACGAGCTTTCCTCTTCCATGAAGCCTGCCCTGCTTCCTCCAGTTGACTGCACCCAGCCCTAGCTCCCTCTCTACGTAGTACATGCTGCTTTGTGGTATTGAGCTTTTCCCCAGGTAGGGACCATCTTTCTGTTCAGAGAACTGTCAGAGGTCAGCTTTTACAATATCCTAATCACAGGGGTGGGAGCCTGATCCAGAAAAAGAGGAAACAGATCCAAGAAATATTTTTAAATGGGGTTTAATGGACATGTGATTGGCTGGGTGTGGGGGGTAAGGGGCCAGGAGCCGTCACAGCTACTCCCAGCTTACCAACATGGGGGATGGTTTAGACCAGAGGACAAGAAGAGGAATAGGTTTCTGGAGGAAGAACACGAGTTAAGTTTCGGATCCACTGAATTTGTGGTGACGCCTGTAGAAGCTCTAGCTGGGAAAGTCCAGAAAGACAGAGGAATTGGAGTCTGACGTGGAGTCAGGAGTTATATGTGAGGCAGCCTCAGCCACCACCCCTCCCCCTGCTCCAGCCACAGTAGCGTTCTTTACAAGCTCATTTCTCACCTCAGGGCCTTTGCACTTGCTCCTTCCTCTGCCTGAAACACTCTCTTCTCAGACATCCACATGGTTTGTGCACTTAATTAATTCAGGTTGCTATCTGGAGTAGCCCTTTACCCCATCGCTCTCTACCTGCTTACCCTGCTCTAATTATCATCATAGCATTAATCACTCCACAACATTCCATTGTAAAATTGTTTACATGTTCTTCTGTCTCCACCACTGGAATGTGACTTCCCTCAGGGCAGGGGTTCAGTCTGTCTGGTTCACCTTCACCTGGAAGGCACCTGAGGAGATCCCAGAGCGGGCAGCTGGTGAACACTGGTGATGGAATGACTCACCAAGGAGTGTGACAGCTATGCCAGCAGCAGGGGCAGGAGGGGGTCACAGCCGGATGCAGGCAGAGTGGAAGGAGAAGGGGCCTGGGGCAGAACCCGGGAGGGACCTCAGGGCAACACTGAAGCCTAGCGCCAGGGAGAGGGGCCCCCAGAGGAGGGATGAAGGATGTCGAGAGTGGACCTTGTATAGGCATTTGTATTTTGCACCTCAGACGGGGGCCCCAGGTAGTACATGCAGGGCCAAGATGCCCTGGCAGTGGAGAGTCCCAGCAGGAGGAGAGGCTAAGGTCACGGAATGCCTCAGAGAGGTCTCCTCTGAGAAAGACCCTTGGAGTGGGCCACTGGTGGCAGCTTCTGTAGCATGTGGGGACAGACTCCAGATATAGTAAAGAGTAAACAAGGAGAGTAGCAGAGGAGAGGAGCTAGGCACAGTGTGCCAGGGTCTGGAATGCTAACTGGGGAGGGGGATGGAGATAGGGGAGGGGGGATCAGTTGTGAAGAATGATGATCACAGCCTCCTAACTGCTATCCTGGTCCCACTTCGGCAGTGAACTCCCCAAACAGAGTAATCTTAAAAGCATACATCAGATCAGTTCACTCCCCTGCTCAAAACCATTACTTAGAATAAAACCAAACTCCTCAACATGATAAACAAGGCCCTCCAGTCCTGCCCTGCCTTCTCCTCTGACCTCATCCCCCGCCACAGCCCCTGTTTGCTCCACTCTAGCCACGCAGGCTCCAGGCTGGTCCTTGAGCCAAGCATCTCCTTGCCTCAGAGCGTTGGCACTGCTGTTCCCTCTGCTTAGAACGCTCTGCCCCAGAGTGTGGCCTGGCCCTCTCCCTTACCATACTCGGGTCTCTGTCCAAAAGTCACCTCCTCCGAGAAACTTTTCCTGAGCATCCTGAGGTGGTACTATCCCACCTTATGTCACCTTGTCCTTACAGAGAAGAAAATTATATTTAGTGTATATTAAATGCTTACTCATTTGCTGTTTAGTTTCTTGTTCGTCTTCCTCACTAAAGTGTAAGCTCCAGGAGGACAGGGGGTTTTGTCTGTTTTGCTCATTGCTACATCCTTAGCAATGCAAGGTTGCCTGACACGTAGTCGGCATTGATAAGTACCGCGTGGAACGGATGCGTGAATCAATGAATAGCTGTGCGTCTAAAACAAATCTGCAAACAGCCCTTATACACAATGGTTCTTCAAGCAGCTTTGCAAAGGGACATCCTCATTTTACAGAAGAACAAGCTGAGGCTTGGAGCAGCTGAGTGACTTGCCCAGACAGAGCCCGAGCCCGTGGCTGCTGCAGGCAGGGGAGCACAGACCAGACCCCAAGTTATTCTCACCATGCCCTGCAGACCCTCTACAGGGATGCAAACCTAGGCCCTCTCTTGGCTTTCTCCTGGTCCAGCGGGAAAATGAGAGGAAGACTGAGGGGAATAAAGAAATGCCAGGAGGAGCATTGGGAGGGGTGGGGAGGGAGGGGAAAGGCTTGGGGTGGGGCAGCCCGCCTCCCATGGGAACTGAACACCTTGCATCCCAGCCCTGAAGGGGCACCTTTGATCCCAACAGCCCACTTTTACCTCCAGGGGATAAGCAGGGACTTCCCTCAGGAGGGGTTGCCCTTGCTAATGAAGCCCTGACCCCATTTGGCAGCCCTCCAGCCCTCCCCACAAGCTGCTGGGAATCTCCCACTTCCTGGTAGGAACTGTGGAGTCCTGCGGGGATTTTCCTCAGCCCAGGAATTCAGGACATTGTCCAACTTTTCTCATAACTTCTTCACCCTCTGCATACCACCCCATACTCACCAACGCAGAAATTGGAGGAGGGTTAGAGAGGGGGAGGGCACAGTCTCCTGGAAACCTCTGCACATGATCCCAGGGCAGACACTTCCTCCCCACAACTCCCCAAGCCCTTTGTTGGGTCATTTTGAAGCCACCCTTAGGGAACGGCCCCCCCCCCCGTCCTCTTCATAAGTTGGGTGACTCGATGGCTGACAACACAACTGCTGAACACACAGCCCCTCAAACCAAGATGGGGCCCAATCCACAGTGATAGGGGGAAGGGCAGGGGGGAGGTTCTGGGGGTGCCTCTCAGGCTGCTTCTCTGCTGTTCCTGTGAATCACTCCAGCCTGGTCCCCATAGCTCCTGACGCCGCCGTGATGGCTAGAAGGGCCCTTCCCTGCATCTGGCCACGTGCAGGAGAGAGTGGCTACAGGGTGGGCAGGTGCTGGGAGGCCTTGGTCAGTCAGCCAGCCTCGGGGAGCCCCACCGGGATGAGTAGTGATCCACTGGGTCGAGACAGCAGTCCCGTGAACCATGAGCGCTTGTCTGGTCTGAGACACTTCCCAGGCCAACTGTTTACTCACAGGTCCCCAGAACACCTGCTACTTCCCAGCAACTCTTTCTCTTAATTCATTTCAGCAAACACTGACTCTCCCAGGACTAGAACAAGGCACTGGAATGGGGAAGAATAAAAGAATGAGGGAGACACAGCTCCTGTCCTCTGGGAGTCTGAGCTTCATCCTAAACTTTCACGACAACATGGTGCTTTCACGACCTGACAGGGTCTGCGGCAGGGGTGTGGGGACTTTTAGAGATAAGCATAGCATCTTTCTGAACTCAAGGAACTTCTGTTCTAGCTGGGGAGACGGATACAAACCTGTAATTCCACTCCCTGGTGGAATTATCGGTCCTTCGCCTTTCTCAGAATGCACCACGAGCCTTTGTCGTCGCCCATCAGCTCGCCAAGCACCCCAGCGCTCCCACTAGAATATGAGCACCTCCGAGGTAGGACCTCTTCTCTCTTTGTATCCTCAGTGGCTCATACAGCTAAGCATATCTGCAGTGTAAGTGTTACGTGAACGACTTCTAAACCGCTTACAAAACTAAAAATACATGCTGAATAGAGACGCCGGCACAGCCTTCTGGCTTTGTCGTAGAGGAAGGGCTGATTAGTTCTGAACGGTGAGGATCAGATAAGGCACCAGGAAGAAGGTGTGATTGTAGCTAAGCCCTACAGGATGCAGGTGGAGAACGGAAAGAGGGACATCTCAGGCTGAGGGGACAGCAGATGCAAATCCCCAGGGTCAGGAAAGAATATCGCTTATTTCAGCTAAGGTAAAGCAACCCAGAGGGGCTGGCACCCAGTACATGGAGGAAGGAATAGGAGATCTGGGTGACAAGGAACATGGGGCCAGGTCAAGAGGAGTCTTGAATACTATGCTGAGAAGTTTGATCTTTGTTCTGTGGACACAGAGATCCCCTGAGAATTTCTGAGGATGGGAATCATGTAAACTGAGCAGCATTTTAGGAAGATTATATAATGGCTGAGTAAAGGGTCTATTTGGAGAAAGCATTGCTAGGAGTGTCCTCTCTCTGGCCTTGGCCTCTTGGGAAGAGGGAGAAGCTGGGCAAAACTGGGGGCAGGGTGTGGTAGGAGGGAAGCAGAGAAATCATTTAGGAAGCAACTGTAATGTGAGGAGACATGACAATGATATGAATAAGAGCAGGGGCAGTGGGAATAGAAAGAGGCAAAGTTAGTGCCAATTGGATATGGAAGTGAGACTGAACTTTCTAGCCAGAGTAGCTGAAAGAAGACAAGAGACGGGGCAGGCTCTGGGAGTTGGGGGTAAAAAGATGAGGCATACCACCATGTGTTATTACCAGTGAGGCATAACACCATGTGTTATTACCAGCCCAGTTCCTTGGGCTTCCAGAGTAACATTGAGAAGAGAAAGAATCTTAGATTTTCTCAGTCTTGATGAATGTTGATGACAGACTGTGGGTAGACTGTAGGAAGACTCAGTGGAATCCACTTTGTTCCAAGGTTACACAGAATCTCTTTCTACTATTGAAACATTTCCCAGTCCCCTCCCAGTGTGAGCCACTACCAGCTCTCCTCTTCCCGCCCACCACCATAGCGAGCCCTGTGGCCTGACAGACAGGTAAGTGTTACCAGGAGAGGTAAGACATGTGGAGGACACAGGGAGGCCCTGCCACCACCATGGGTGACTTCAGCATCCATGAGAGTGACCCAGCCTCTGGGTTGCTTGATTTCTCCATCTCTGATGACCTCTGTCCCACTGTCTTGGCCATCCACTCCCATCACCACTCCCCAGACTGAGTCACTACCAGAACTCTCCCATCTATGAAGTCACTAATTCTGACATCCTTCTAGCCTCTCAGCTTATTCACTCCATCAGTCGGCCTAGAACTGTCCTCTGAACCCCTCAGGAGCATCTGTCTCCGACCCTTTCCCCCCTCTCCCTATCCAACAGCCCTCTTTTATCTTCACCCCCCATCACACCTTAGCTTGCAGAGCTCAGAATTTTATTCACTCTTGCCTTTAACACAAACTGCCCCTTATCACATCACCCAGCAAAACCCCAGCTGTGGAAGGACTAGCTCTCCTTTCCCTCTGAACTGAACCTGTGTGGCGGGTGATGTCTGCTGGAGAAGAATCACCACACCATC